>NC_092630.1:28462009-29062009 GCF_039555335.1 Amphiura filiformis | reverse complement strand
ACCTTCTCCTGGCTCGCATTTGTGATGAGGGAGACTTCCGGTTGTTTCTCGATGATCCAGTCTTCTGTGAATTGACTCTCGTAAGTTCATCATCCTTCTCATCTTCAAATTGCCCTTTAGCAATTCCATCTGCAAAAGCATCATTTTGATGCTTCCTGTACTTTTCAGCTTTGTAAAATGCTTCAGTTTCCACTGCAAACTTAATTGCATCCTCAAAAGTAACAGGTTTTGCACGCAGGATGTTTAACCGCAACTCGCTTTCTCTGATAGCACTAATGAAGTATCTCTTTGCTATTTCCTGTGAGAAAGGACTTGGTATTGTTGGTAACGCTAGCTTGACTAACTTCCTGATGTTGTGAGCTAGGTCTGGCAATGACTCGTTTGGGTGCCTTACTCTATTATTAAGTTTCACCCAGAATAGCTCTTCCTGATTTTCGGTTCCAAACCTCAGGTTCAAACAGGCCACAAGTGAGTGGTAATCATGCCGTTCAGTCAAATCCAAATATCCCAGTACACTCTGAGCAACACCTCTCAGACTAGTTGCTAAACAAATGGCTTTGGTATACTCATTCCATTTATTCCATTCAGCAACAAGTTCGAATTGTATCAAATAGTCTGACCAGGAAGTGGTCCCATCGTAAGTTTGAGGCTTTATTTTCACTCCAGACTGAGTGTCATTGCTAGCATGTTTAGGCCTACTTCTCACTGACTCACCACTTTCATGAACATTAAATTCATCACCAGCAAATATTTCTGAGCTGGTAGGGTAAATTGGGGTAAATGGAACGGTGGGGTAAATGGAACGCTGAGAATACAATTCCCTCAATCAAGAAAAAAATTGGGCAACATCATACCGACTGTTCCATTTACCCCAACGCCATACGTTCTGCTTTCGTTTCATACCCCAAGCGTGGGTTTACTCGGTATTTGAGTGGCAGAAAATCTCAAATGTTGTCACTGACCTTGAAGTGGTGCTACGGTTCAGTGAACATTACTAATTTAAGGGTATTGATTCCTAAATATTTGAATGTTGTGCTGAGAGTTATCTTACAATATTGGCAATATGTTTGTTTTCTACAATAACATAAATGTTTTAAACAATAAAATAGCAGATTTTAATGATGAAATTATGCAAATTAATATGCTAATTAGCCAATTAATTAGTTTGGTGTTCCATTTACCCCACAACAGATCCACTTGGGGTAAATGGAACACGGTTGACCGACTTCAAATATATATAACATGTTAATATTTTTTTTACTAATTGGTTTAATTATTATGAAATTATATACTACAAATAACTAATTCATGGTAGATTAGGCCTCCTATTGATTTTTTAAAAATCTGAAAACCATTTTTTTCTGTTTATGTCCGAGAGAAAGTGTTTTTTTACGTGGTATTTTACCATGTTTATAAAAAAAACATGAAAACAAAATTATTTTTGTTAATTTTTTGTTTAGTCACAAAATATATGTTAAATAAAATATTCTGATGTCTTTTCAATGTAAATATAGCTATGAATGTAGGCTCCTTGCAAGGAATCCCCCTTGTTCCAATTACCCAACCCACTGTTCCATTTACCCCAATTTGTTGGGGTAACTGGAACACCATGACCATGCATGTATTTGGACCGATACAAGAAACAAAGCCATAAAATGGGAGTTTATCTGTTAAAACAAGCTGTAAAAACATATTATCTACTTATTGAAATAAACAAAAATCATATATGGATACCCTCCTGACCACAGAAAGTGATTTATTGCTTAAGCGTTCCATTTACCCCAATTTACCCTATCGGTTGGAGAAGTATCAACACTATCTTCAGTCGCTGCCATAATAAATCGTGAGCCAAAATTTATTAAAATTTTGAATTATCCTACCGCCAGACACCAGTTGTAACGGGACCGAGCTTGCCCCTAATACTTTTGTAAACGACTGATGGAGAAGACTAGCCTTCTAAACATACAAGTGGTAGCGTAGTATCAAAGACTAGAATTCTCCCAGGATATGTTGAATCAGTGATGCATGAAATGAGAAGTAACAGGTAAAAATGAGACTTGACAATTCTGTTTTATATTTGCTTCTTTTGTTATATCTTGTATTGTTATTTTGCTTTTATATTTGTCTTATCACATCACAATTCATAAATACAAGTAAACACTGGTAAATACACAATCTCTGTTGTTGATCATGACGATATTTCCTTATTTATCTCTTTTAAATCCAAATAAATTACCAATAAATGCTGCCGAAAAGTATATACTATCTGCTTGAATAATCGAGAAGCATAAAAATACAATTTAATCAACAGAATCTCTCATCACATGACATAGTCGTAGGCTAGGCCAAGGCCTAGTAGGCCTATACTGCAGAGTATCCATGCCTGTACACCAAATACGAACTTGCTATGCAACAATGAATGCACACAAAATACAGTGCATAATTTCCATTGGACTTGTGCATGTGTGTGGCAAGTCACTTGCCCCAAATTAGGCACAGGCGCTAGGCCAAATCACCGGAGTGCATAACCACCCTGGTGTTGCCAGTGCCACTATTGTGGTAGCCAAGCTGCCCCTAGCTCAATCTGAGCTCCAGAGTAGGGCGTATTTGCTTTGGTTGGCAGTGCTTACCTTCAAACTGAGTGAAGGTTTGGGCAGGTTTGGGTGGACTATTGTCAGAGAAAATAAAGGTAGAGAAGCGACACTCTCTGCAAACTGCCTATACCGTGCTATACAGCGGTTGAAGACAGGCGTCATCGCCGGCCAAGTCTTACTACGAACGTGTAATGAGAAGATACCATAGAGTCCTACATAGAGATCTGAGGAAGAGACGGTCCGAATTGACCTAGTGACCTATAATTTATTAGAGAATCACATTTTTAGAGTATTTGCTCCGCCCACCGCTGTCAATCATTCTAATGAACAAATGAAACAAGCTCTGGCATTCTGGCAATGACGTAATCCTAATTATAAATGAGAAAATCACATTGTACATGTAACTGTCTGCTGTACTTCATGTCTTCCAACAAGTGCCGGAGTGTCGCTAGCCTGCTATTGTCCACCAAGCAATCTGATTAATTTGCGTCGTGCACGGCCTTTATATACTCTCCTGAACGCGTTCAAGGAACCTTTTGGCGGCTGCGTTCAAAGCGTAAGCTCCGTTACTATGGATATCGCGCAGTCACTCCGCGTCAGGCGCTCAATTTCGATCAGCCTTTGCATCGGGGCCTGAGATTGGAATTCCAGTTTCCTTTCTCACGAAGTAAAGGCTAAGAGTAAAATTGTACAATTGTGTTTGGGAGTGGCCTTCTCTCTTTTCTCTTTTTCCTAGCTGTTTTCTTCCATTTCTTGCTTTGTTTATCAAAGCTATCTAGGCCAGCATGCATATATTAGCCTACACTGGCTATCCAGGCTTGTGCATTTGTATGAGCTTGGAACGGTCCATGGTTTTCCATGGATTAGCATGTGTTCCTCACGGACCAACCTGGGTAAACAACAGATTTTGAACATGACGAAATTTAATAACTAGAACTGCTAGTGTTTTTAAATCAGGAATCAAACTGATGACCCCTTTTTTTTGACCATGTAAAACATAAAAATACTCAAAAATATCTTAAAATTCTACATCCTTAAACAATTACATCTTAAATAATCCAAAGTTTGATCAACAAAAGTCGTTTTTAAGGAAATTTACAATTTTTAGGAAAAACTTGTTTACGTTCAGACGATTGATGGCCGGGAAGTTTCAAAATGACAAAATCTAAAATTCTTTGAAACAACACATGAAAAACCTGAATTTTGTCCTCAATATTTACTCGTAGACGGTATGTAATACCTTATTTTGTTCCTGACAAAATTATTTACACAATATTATAAGATCTCTGTACAACTTCTAGCAGAATAGTGAAATTTTGAAGCCAAATTCGCACGTACGACATGACAAATGTTCTCTGCCGTATTTTCAACCCACGGCGACAACAGACGATCGGCAGGTAAACAAATCCAAATATTTACAAAAATATACCTTGTGCAGAGCCATGCAATCATTTTTATATTCATAATAACAATCAAAAACTACCACGAACACGTGAGCATCGTGACTTTTCTCTAAATATGAATTTGACAAGAGCTAAATTTTCGTATATTTCTGCAATAGACAAACACACGGGAGGTAAGCTTAAAAACAGGCCAAAAATCTGAAATCGCATTTTGGCTCTCCGTTTCAATAGTTTGGGACTATAGGTGTGATAAACTTTTACCGGAAACCGCTTCACAGTCGGATTTAGTGATATATGAACCCTAAAGCGATATTTTATAGAATCATGTGCTATCTTCTGAAGATCAAATTAACATTTCAAATGTTGCGACACTTTGTTTTGGTTTAATTTGGGACTATAGGCGTTAATTTCATAAGGCTTAAAAATGCTATCATCAGTAGATAGGCCTAACAAAATATATTCAACCTTTCTCAATTTTTTTGTATTTTACAAATAAATACTATCTTGAGTAGATAGCGGAAATCTAACAAGGAAACAAATAAACAGACAAACAAAAACATCAAAACAAACTTTGCTAACAGACGTTTTCTAAATTTGTGAAATATTTTCTGTTGTTTTATCAGGCCCGCAATGCTATCTTCAGAAGATAGCCGTTTGTGAAAGCGCGTTGCGAGAAAATGATGCAGATCGTAAATGATGCAGGTCGTAAGTGGGCTCGCGCGTGTTCACAGAAGATGATGGATGTCGCAACGGGTGATTTGCAATTTGCGCCGTAAATGGTATCTTGAGTAGATAAAAACAAACAAACAAACAGACAAACAAACAAACATGAAATATAAAAAAATATGCCAAATGATCTTTCTGACTCGTGTCATGCATGCTAAGTCTTATGATTTCCTTCTTTTTTGTATTATTTCATAAGGTTTAAAAATGCAAAGATAGGCTAGGCTAGGCCTAACAAAATATATTCAACCTTTCTCAATTTCTTTGTATTTTACAAATAAATACTATCTTGAGTAGATAGCGGAAATCTAACAAGCAAACAAATAAACAGACAAACAAAAAACATCAAAACAAACTTTGCTAACAGACGTTTTCTAAATTTGTGAAATATTTTCTGTTGTTTTATTATGCCCGCAATGCTATTTTCAGAAGATAGCCGTTTGCGAGCACGTTGCGAGAAAATGAGGCCTACTGAGAATCAAATTAAAATGTCAAATGTTGCGACATTTTGTTTTGGTTTAATTTGGGACTATTGGCGTTAATTTGGGACTATATGAGATTCTAAATGCTAGGCCTATCTTCAGTAGATATAGCGAAAAAAAATCCTAAAACGCGCAAGGTTACTCTGCGCGAATAAAACAAAATCGGCATTCGGCCTATATGCCGCGCTATTTAAAAAAAAAAAATGGGGGTGGTGGAGAGGTAAAAATAGAGAAACAGGCAGATGCGGAAAGTGATGAGTCTGTAATATCGCTTTAAACTTTCTGATAGAGACTGATGTATTAGAAAGAAAACACTCGCCGCTACATGATGAAGTAAAAATTTAGAGAAAATAATGTAAAATATTACTTCTAGAGTAGAAAGATGCAATGAATCGGGATGAGATTCTAAATGCTATCTTCAGTAGATATAACGAAAAAAATCCTAACACGCGCACGGTTACTCTGCCCGAATTAACAAATTGGCATTCGGCCTATATGCTCTCTATTTAAAAAAAAAAAAATTAAAAAAGAGGGAAAAAGAGGGAAAAATAGAGAAACAGGCAGATGATAATCTCTGCTTTATAAGTGCCGTTTTAAATTTTGGTCAGCTTCGTCATTTTACATTTCTTTATAGCTCTGCAGTCGGCATTAGAATTGTGTGGCCTAATGACGATTTTTCTCTGAGCGCGCAACCCCGTTCAATGTAGTTTTGCCGTTTCGCGCCGTACTGAATCATCATCTACAACGCGTGCTAGGCAATGTTTTTTTTTTTTTTTTTTTAAATAAATTATTATTATTATTTTTATTTTTTTTGCTTCCTATCTTCTAAATATAGCAATTTTGGTCAGCTTCGTCATTTTAACATTTCTTCATAGCTTTGCATTCGGCCTAGTGCCGATTTTTATACTAAAAGAAAATGTGGCCGAGACATGCCGTAATTTGCTCGATTCTGGTGCCGGTGTCTATAGAGCTCCTGCATTGATTTACATGGGTAGGCCTAATATTAAAATTGAAATATCTCAAGAACCGAATACCGTATGACGCTGAAACAAATTTTGAAATAAAGCTTTTACATTTCTCTATCTGTTTTATGTAATTTTGTTGTTTGTCGGATTCGTGTGATTTTACTATCAACTGCAGATAGCTCAAATTTAAATGCCCGTTGGTTGTCGTTTTTGTCTGCTGAACGAGATAAAGGATACCACAAAATAGCTTTCCAGAGACTTTACGTGCTAAACATGCATGGCTCGCGTTTTGGCCATAAGTCGAGTTACGTCCAACTTTGAAATATATATTTCATCATCTTAACTAGAACAAAATTCTGCATAACATTTCTGAAAATGACTACAGATTTTAGGTCCGACTAATTTTTGAGAAAATTAGTGCTATACTGATAAAAAGGCCACATTTTCCCGTGTTTACATCCGACTGCTAACCGCGTTCTGACCTCGTTTGTTCGTGCGCACATAATCGTAAATATCACTAAAATTTTCGCATTTTCTTTTCAAATTTGTAGAGATCACATTCACAAGTTCTAGTAAAACACGATTTTCAACACTAAAATTGTTAATATTGTACCGATTTTTTAGAATTTTTATGCAAAGTTTGGGACTATAGGCGTGATAAACTTTTACCGGAAACCGCTTCACAGTCGGATTTAGTGATACTAGCGGGATACCCGCGCTTCGCGCGGGTCCCCGCTAGATGAGTAAATGGGGGCGTTCACTATAACAGGATTTCTGAACAGGTAGAATCATTGAAAAGGTACATTTTATTTATCTAAATTTATTTAACCCGTTCCTATTATTTTCTAAATCTGTTCTTTCTTATATTTCCCTTTTAGCATCTTTTTTATATGCTGCTTGTGATTTCCCGTTTCCATGTTTTTTACTTTCTGTTCTCATTATTTTAGCTTCTTCTTTTTCTTACATTTCCTTTGTTTCGTTCCCGTTTCATTAAGTTACTTTAACCCGTTGGCCTAATTACTCGTACCGTTTTGTCCTCATTTTAATTTAATTTTTCTTTATAGTACCGCTTCATGTTGTTTATACAACACACATCTTTTGCCTTATTTATTATGTCCTCTCATAGCGTGAGAGGCGTCGTGTTCACCCGGTATAATGTCCACTGGCTCTGGCTCGCAAGTCGTGTGGCTCTGCGTCGTTTACGCGCGCATTTGCGTAATGCGCATTACGCACGCGGCGCCGACGCGCTGCCGGCCAGCTGCAGTGACGCGTAGGCTGGTAACCGATTTTCATAACAAAAACCCCGTTTTTACATATATTTTCACTGTTTTTGCAGCCAATTCTTGACCGTTTTCAACCAAATTAATAACAGGACATTCCCATATATTCTTATATATTCTTTGATCTCCCGTATGAATTTGGCGACATTTGGATTGAAACTGACGGAGCCTTTTCACTTACATGCATAGTCACAACATTCCCCTATTTATAGTAAGATATGAACCTTAAAGCGATATTTTATAGAATCATGTGCTATCTTCTGAAGATCAAATTAACATTTCAAATGTTGCGACACTTTGTTTTGGTTTAATTTGGGACTATAGGCGTTAATTTCATGGGGACTGCTCTATAATCCGACGCTCCTATAATCCGAAGGTTCTTTAGTCCGAAGGTTCGCTAGTCCCGAACATGTGTTCATATAGCATTCCCTAGTCCGAATTTTAAAAGAGGTTCTCTAGTCCGAAAAAAATTTAAAAGAGGTTCTTTATTCCGACGGTTCTTTATTTCGAAGGTTCTATAGTTCGAATTTTAAAAAAGGTTCTCTAATCCGAATATTAAAAGAGGTTCTTTAATCCGAATTTTAAAAACGGTTCTTTAGTCCGAATATGAAAATAGGCTCTATAGTCCGAATTTTAAAAAGGGTTCTATAGTCCGAAATTGCAAAAGGGTTCTATAGTCCGAAACGGATACCGTGTTCTTTAGTCCGAATCAGTAAAAAGGCTCTATAGTCCGAATTTCTTTTATAACATTAACATTTACTGCACCCTCTATCTAGATAATAGCAGAGTTTATGGTAAACGGGATGACGCTACTTTTAGCACCCCCTCATCGAAAACAAATCCTGCGTACGCGCCTGATATCCCCCAACTTACTGTAAACAAAGATCCTAAAAATACGATATTTGCTCCAAAACTGTTGACATATTTTTACACCATCAGAAACGAAAAGAAAAATAATGAATGGAACGAAAATATAAAGAAACCTGAAGAAGTACAAAAAATACACACAAAAAATAGAACAAAAGAAGGAAAGACACAATGAAAGAAAATAAATGAAACAACAATGAAACAACTGAATAAAGACTAAAAGGAAGTCCAAATGAAAGAACAATGAATACAAAGATAATAAACAAAATAATGAACATTACAGAAAGAACAAGGAGAAGAAAGAAAGAATGTAATAAGGATAAAACGAAAGAAATTAGAATATAGAACAAACAAAAATGAGAAAGGGATTTTAAGAAAGAGCTAATGAAAAAAATATCGAACGAAATCAAGAATGAACAAATGAATGATGATTTGACAGTGAAACAAATGATGAAAATAAAATTCGGACTATAGAACCTCTTTACCAATTCGGACTAAAGAACACGGTATCCGTTTCGGACTATAGAACCCTTTTGCAATTTCGGACTATAGAACCTTTTTTTAAATTCGGACTATAGAGCCAAGTACCATATTCGGACTATAGAACCCTTTTTAAAATTCGGACTATAGCGCCTATTTTCATATTCGGACTAAAGAACCGTTTTTAAAATTCGGACTATAGAACCTTCGAAATAAAGAACCATCGGAATAAAGAACCTTCGTAATAAAGAACCGTCGGATTAAAGAACCTTCGGACTAAAGAACCGTCGGAATAAAGAACCGTCGGACTATAGAGCTTCCACCAATTTCATAAGGCTTAAAATGCTATCATCAGTAGATAGGCCTCAATTTTTTTGGTATTTTACAAATAAATACTAGGCCTATCTTGAGTAGATAGCGGAAATCTAACAAGCAAACAAATAAACAGACAAACAAAAAACATCAAAACAAACTTTGCTAACAGACGTTTTCTAAATTTGTGAAATATTTTCTGTTGTTTTATCAGGCCCGCAATGCTATCTTCAGAAGATAGCCGTTTGTGAGCGCGTTGCGAGAAAATGATGCAGATCGTAAATGATGCAGGTCGTAAGTGGGCTCGCGCGTGTTCACAGAAGATGATGGATGTCGCAACGGGTGATTTGCAATTTGCGCCGTAAATGGTATCTTCGGAGTAGATAAAAACAAACAAACAAACAAAAACAAAACCCCAACAACAAACAAACAAACAAAAACACACAAAAATCCATCACCAAAATAGGAGCCTAGCTACATACCAAGTAATCAAAGATAAGGTCAGCTAATCTTCCATATCTCCAATCTCCATGTATTCCTTTGCGCCAATAATCTTAACTTTATCTTCAATCAGAATCCCTTTCCCTGATGCTTGCCCTATAATTTTCCTCATGTATCTGCGAACTTGTCCTGGCTCATCTCCTGCATCGGGATATATTGTGGCAAAATACACCCCTGTCGATTCCTCAGATGAAGTGACCTCTAACCTTCTAGATGGTATTCCACCAACTACCTCAATCAAAGCTTTTTGGATCATGTCCCCATTTATAGATGGCAGGTCTCCTCTAAGACGCAGCCTCAATTTTACTTTTTCGTCTGGAGGCTTTACCGAGATCCTTCTAATGCGGGATATGCCTGAACTTGGAGCACAACCCATTTTGGTTGGAGATCTGGGCAATCCGAAGAGAAGTTCTGTGGCCCGAACCGCAGTTTTATCTTTAGCTGACCTGGAGGATGATAATGGTGGTGGTCGGCAGAGCCCCACCGTGCTAATTGGTATAGGTGTGGTTTGTTTTTTTCGTACCCAAGCTCCCAAAATGATGGATGAAATAATCTATTTTCCTCGGTAACTTTTTGCGGTGCTTGACCTTTTTTCGTGAGAGTTATAATAACGCGCCGTATCCTGGGCGATTGCGTCAATCATAGACATACCACCTAGACCTGTAACTGCCCATCCCTAACCATGGCAGTAGGTGAAGCCACGTATCCAAGGTGATTTTGGTCGGGTGGTCGGACGCGGAGAAATAAGCGTTCATGTCTGGAACGAAAAATGCGATCGTTTGCGTGATTGCTGCGCCGTTATCGCCCGCGTCAAATGCAACATGTTCTGTAGACGCGAACATGTCTGCTTGTTTGCGTCCGGGTTGCGTCCTTGTCAAAATCGTTGCTAAGAAGTCAGTCAGTCGTGAGCACGGTCGCTAATGAGCTGAATCGGCTAGTTGTGAAATGAGGATCTCGAAGAATCTCATGGTTTCTCGCTCGCAATCCGTGTACAATAATTTAGACAAAAACACGCTCAGCACTGGCTGACCTGAAAGGATAGGTATATACTGTCATCTGTTTTATGAAAACATTTCAAAATTGCTTCCAAATTGCTAAGGAGGCATGTACATTTAATTCTGTGACAAAAAACGAGACCAAGTTTGCTTTATTTTTGTTGTTTTGATCATTTAAATGACACTAACTTTTTGTTGAATTTTTCCAAATTGAAAACCTTAGGCGACATTCGTCTACCTCCCATCCGATTTACCTAATCATGAACTTGTTTGACTTCATTTTCACGTAGTTCACATAATTCCGCTTCGTTTGGTATATTTATAGGTATGTGTTATTTAGATTAAGTGTCTAAATTGTTCTTCAAAAATGATGGAAAAATGCGAATTTTACCGAATTGCAGGCCTTTCTCGTGGTATTTTTTGCGTCACCTATCAATCAACATTCGGGTTGTACGCGCCCTAACACAAATACCGCGCCGGCGTGCGGTTAACTTTGCGTGACGCTCGCGCTATGCAAGTGGTGTACAGTGTGATACGCGTTTAAATTCGCCACAGCATAAATAAGTAAACAAAAAGTTTTAAAATACCTGAATATTTTCAAAGCTCATTTCATCTTCGCCGATAACTGTCTACCTCCCGGGTGATTTACGTCAATTTGTACAACATTTTCGTGGCATTTGTGTACAAAACCGTTTTATCTTTCATATTTGTGATTTTTACGATTGTGTTATTTAAATTACAAATACAAAATTAAGTTTAAGTATGATGCTTTTTTTCCCAACTTTTTACTGAAATTGTTTAGTTCAAAACACACGTTTATTTTTCATCTAAATAATCTTTGATTTCCTTCTTTTTTTGTGACATGCAAGTTTACTAGTTTGGAATGCTAATTTGAGAGAGTGATCATTTTCGTGTTAAAATAAAGAAATTAGAGCTCTTCAAACAGGGAAATGTCATGGGCTGATTGTTCTCGAACCTCATTTTACCTTCCCAAAAAAGTGTCTACCTCCTGGTCGATTTACGCCAATTCGTACGGATTTTTCGAGGTATTTGTATTCAAAACCTTTGTATTGGTCAGATTTTTGAATTATACGAATGTGTTATTTCAATTACCGCAGAAAAATGGACTTTAATACTGTGTTTTTTCCCGACATTTGTACTGAAATGTGCTAGTTCAAATCACACGCTATTTATTCATCCAAATAAACTTGGATCTACTTTTTTTTTGGCAACGTGCAAAGTTCATTGGGTTGGCATGATAATTTGAAAGTTTCGTAATTTTTTGTGTTAAAACAAAGAAATGAGAGCTCTTCAAACAGGGGAATGTCATGAGCTAATTAGTATGCATAATTGGCCACGGAGCATTACGCGCACTGGTTGTTATGCATATTTACTTTCACACAGAGCAGCGTTTGAGCGTGCTCACGACTGACTGAAGTGTTGACTTCACTACGCAAACCAAAGTTATAGGTCTAGGTACTTGTTTGTCTGGGGCGTCTATGGGCGGCCATGAGGGCCAAAAGGGTCTCAAAATCACACACGGGTCTCAAAAGTACAATAAGGTCTCAAAAACACACAAAGGTCTCAGAAATAAACACACAATAAGGTCTCAAAAGTATAATAAGGTCTCAAAAACAGAGAAAGGTCTCAGAAACAAACACACAACAAGGTCTCAATAGTACAATAAGGTCTCAAAAATAGAGAAAGGTCTCAAATACAGAGAAAGGTCTCAAAAACAGAGAAAGGTCTCAAAAACAGAAAAAGGTTTCAAACACAGAGAAAGGTCTCAAAAACAGAGAAAGGTCTCAAATACAGAGAAATGTCTCAAAAACAGAGAAAGGTCTCAAAAACAGGGAAAGGTCTCAAAAACAGAGAAAGGTCTCAAAAACAGAGAAAGATCTCAAAAACAGAAAAAGGTCTCAAAAACAGAGAAAGGTCTCAAATACAGAGAAAGGTCTCAAAAACAGAGAAAGGTCTCATAATCAAAGAAAGGTCACAAAAACAGAGAAAGGTCTCAAAAACAGAGAAAGGTCTCAAAAACAGAGAAAGGTCTCAAAAACAGGGAAAGGTCTCAAATACAGAAAAAGGTCTCAAAAACACGTTAAGGTCTCAAAAACACGTTATGGTCTCAAAAACACGTTATGGTCTCAAAAACACGCTATGGTCTCAAAAACACGTTATGGTCTCAAAAACACGTTATGGTCCCAAAACACGTTATGGTCTCAAAAACACGTTATGGTCTCAAAAACACATTATGGTCTCAAAAACACGTTATGGTCTCAAAAACACGTTATGGTCTCAAAAACACGTTATGGTCTCAAAAACACGTTATGGTCTCAAAACACGTTATGGTCTCAAAAACACGTTTGGTCTCAAAAACACATTATGGTCTCAAAAACACGTTATGGTCTCAAAAACACGTTATGGGCTCAAAAACACGTTATGGTCTCAAAAACACGTTATGGTCTCAAAAACAGAGACATATACCTCAGAGACATAGACTGCACATAACGATCGGTTGACTTTGTAATACTGATTTGAGACCTAGACGTGTTTTTGAGACATGAACGTGTTTTGACACCCTTTTTGGCACACACGGCCGCCCATAGTATTCCTCGGCGTTGACCCTTTTGACCCCGGCGGCCGCGCCGTGAGTGCCAAAAGGGTCTCAAAAGTACGTCTTGGTCTCAAAAACACATCTTGGTCTCAAAAACACGTCTAGGTCTCAAATCAGGTATTACAACCGACCGTATATATGCAGTACCGCATACATTACTGCAACATCCGCTTGCAGTCCCGCATGGGGAACTGCAATATTTTTGGTGTATTTCCGTATGGGGAACTGCAATATATTTGGTGTATTTCCGCATGGGGAAATGCAATTTTTGGAACATTTCCGAATTGGATGTATTAATCAAAAGTTTAAGTCAAATGGCTACGTGCTTTGACATGCAGTTAAAAGGGCATTTCGTGATCCACAGCCTCATCCCCCACTTTTTCAACAACAAAAAGTTGAGATTTTTATACCATTGGGAAATTTTGGCTACATAATGTTTATGTACTAAATATTTCTTGCAGATTAATTCCTTTAGCAACAAATTTGGATTTTGTTCTGGTACCGGTATACCAGATCGAAATTACAACAATGGCCTATGGAATAATACACATAATCATGCGTAACTCGCAAACGCAAAATCGGATTGAAATTTTGTGAATAAGCTTTTTCGTGGATATCTACTGAAAAATGTCATAAAAAGGATGCTAGGATCACATGCTAAATTAAGTTACTAAGCTCGTCACAATATAGGCCCTATCATACTTATTGGGTCAGATGGTTTGTTAAAATATCTACACCACATTTCGCCATACTGCATTTTAGAAACGCTTGCTGTTAGAATAAGAAAAATTTTAATTGTAATTATTGCACATTCTAGGGAAGCGTGGTTACCTTTTAAAATAACCGAGTGAGAGGGTTTTCAAGAAAATATTTTTCCTGTCAAAACTGAAGCATCCTCTGTATAAAAGAAAATATGAATATTAACTGCACATCATAAATAACGATTCGTGATACCCAATTGTGGCACATTTGATGTCGTTTATGAGGCAGAAAATTTTATTTCAATTTTATATACGCCAAAATACTTTTTTAATTGAGCGAGAATGGCGATAGAAAAAACGTTGAAAATTCCATGTATAAATTACATTAGGGAGTGATCGTTATTTATGGCAGGGGGGGGCATGGGTAAATTTAGGGGGGAACATGAAATTTTTTTGTGGTCTTGAGGGGGGAACCTAAAATTTTTAGTTGAACCAGGAAGGGGGATTGTTAAATTTTAAATGGAGAAAATTGGGAAAACAAGGGGAACGCGAAAATTTTGAGCGAATGCAAGGGGGGAACGCGAAATTTTTTGTCGATATTTTTGCCAAAACACCCATTCCCCCCCCTGCCGTAAATAACGATCGGTCCCTTAGACCCAACCAATGATAACTGTTTCGTTTTTATGGTAATCTAATATTTTATTTCCTGAAATAAAATTATGGGTCTAATGTGGATTAATTGTGTAATTGATGAAAACATCGACGTGTATAAAAGAAGCTACAAGAAAAATGGTAGGCCACGCCACATTGATAATCTATGCTTTTAGTATACGGCGAGTTCGTGTGAATCAAAATCGATTATACTATTGTGCGTGTATAGCATCATTCCTATTTCTGTATATAAAACACGCAGTTATCAACAATTGAAGAGCTATTAATACACATTAATGTTTTTAAACAAATAAAATTCCAAAATATGGTACGTTTTCTGTATTTGCTTGTCACGTGGTATGTTGAAGTAATGAAGTTGTGATTATATTTTTAAATTTTCATCATGACACCATCAAGCCTTGATAGCCGAGCGGTCTAAGGCGCTGGTGTCGGACTGACGGGGTTTCGGACTGGGGTCTACACAGAGAGCTATACAAGGTTTTAGAAGTGTTCTTAGTCAATTTTGGGGTGCTGATTCAGAATCTTTTATGTACTTTCATAAAAGTGGTAGAAAGTACTCAAATTTGGCATTAAAGGTGAATTCCGTGATTTTTAGGAATAAATTCAGTACAAACAGAATTATTAGCTCTAAATCATAAGTGCTTTATATAAATGACAAGAAGTAATGCTCTTTAGCTGTAAGTTTAGAGGGCTTGTCACAGTTCCCTCAGGCCCGTAGTACGCAGGATTTTTTTTGAGGTGCTGATTTTGAGAAAGTGCACTTTTTTTCAGGGGGGTGATATTGTGAAAAGTGGAATTTTCACCTTTTTGACCAAAAAGCGTAAAAAAACTGCTTTTTTTGCTTGCTATGCTCACAAAAATGTGATATTTTAGTACTTTGTGTATACTTGTGCAAATTTGGGGGTGAAGGTGTGGTCGCACCCCTCCCCACTCCTCCATGTACAGGCCTGAGTTCCCAAAGTCAAAAGAGCTAAAATTTTCACTTTCATGGCTGCTTTGTTATGATTCTTGTAATTCCTTGTTGATATTCCTTAAATCAATTAAAAAGTGACAGACAAACAACCCAACTTTTAATGTTAATTATGCATATTCAAAATAATACGTGCACTGCTAGTAAAATTTGATAATTTTAAACAACAAATTTATTAATAATTCTAAAAATGTAACACATGCTTTAGGTTTTACAACTTTGTGTATTTTTGTTTGAATCATACATATACTGACCACATGTTGGAATACTTGTGTGTGTTTAGAAAAATAAAATGACTTTTTTTAAGAATACAATTTAACATGTATCTAAATTTATGTGTTTGTTTTCATGGTGACTGGTGTATGGGCTGATCAATATTAGACAAGTTAATTGTTGAGCTTTTTTAATGACAAAGGGTGAAACAAGAAAAAAAACAAATTTATAAGGAAAACAATTTTAAGCAAAATATGTCAATGTTTTTGAGCTGAAAACAATTCATAAATTGCCTCAAAATATTCTCTTTGTGATGCTTTTTATCTTTCACATTTACCCCTTGCACAAAGAAGACTTTTTTTCTGTGGTGTAAAACAGGCATTGATTTTTGCCAAAAACTGAGGGTTTCAGTGAAGTTTTGTTTTGATGAGGGGAGGTGCAAGTTGTTTTGAAAATATCCAAATTAGTGAATGCAATGCCTGCTGCTGAATTCAATAAAACTCAATTTTTGAATAAGATTCATCCTCCACAGTGATATACCAACATGGATATGGGGTGGACCCTGAGTGATCCCATGTTCCAAATACCTGGACAAAATTGATAAATCTTCTCAATAGACCCATTTCATACTAAATTTCTATTCAATTCATAATTTACACCTCTAGGCGCCTGAACTTGTCAGGGGTGGTGCAATAAATTGTACCCCGGGTACAATTTATTATAGGGGGCGCAAATATTTTTTGGCATGTCAAAGGGGGGGAGCATTTTTTGGCAGGTCGAAAGGGCGGGTCAAGTAATTTTTGGCAGGTCGAAAGGGTGTGGGGGGGGGGAAGCAAGCAATTTTTGGCACATATATTTTGGGCAACGTTTCTATATTACACCCTAAAAGGTGTAGGAAAACGTTAGGAACGTGTTCAAATATGCAAAATTTCTTTTCAGTCGCATTATGATAAGACTTTTTAAGTCCAACTTGTAATGTTGTAAGAAATTTGGACAAAAGTTTTGGCCAAATCTAACACAAATTGTCTAACACAAATTGTCTTAGTTTTTACAACTTACAACCGCAAGCAAATTGAGAAACATTTTGGCTGCAGTGATGCAAAGTTGGTCTATTTTCCAAAAGAAATTAAGACAATTTTGAAAACAAAATGACCCATCCATAGGCCTATATACCGAAATTCCCCATGCGGAAATACACCAAAAGTATTGCAGTTCCCCATGCGGAACTGCACATCCCGACCTGCATCACCGCATGCTGAAATGCAAGTTGGGATATGTAGTTCCTCATGCGGAAGTGCGTGACGGAATGTGTAGTTTCGCCTGCTGATGTGTGCAGTATAGTACTGCATGCGGTACTGCACATATAACGGTCGGTTGTAATACCTGGTTTGAGACATTGACGTATTTTGAGACCATAACGTGTTTTTGAGACCATAACGTGTTTTTGAGACCATAACGTGTTTTTGAGACCATAATGTGTTTTTGAGACCATAACGTGTTTTTGAGACCATAACGTGTTTTGAGACCATAACGTGTTTTTGAGACCATAACGTGTTTTTGAGACCATAACGTGTTTTTGAGACCATAACGTGTTTTTGAGACCATAACGTGTTTTTGAGACCATAACGTGTTTTTTGAGACCATAACGTGTTTTGAGACCACAACGTGTTTTTGAGACCATAACGTGTTTTTGAGACCATAGCGTGTTTTTGAGACCATAACGTGTTTTTGAGACCATAACGTGTTTTTGAGACCTTAACGTGTTTTTGAGACCTTTTTCTGTTTTTGAGACCTTTCTCTGTTTTTGAGACCTTTCTCTGTTTTTGAGACCTTTCTCTGTTTTTGTGACCTTTCTCTTTTTTTGAAACCTTTCTCTGTGTTTGAGACCTTTCTCTGTTTTTGAGATCTTTTTCTGTTTTTGAGACCTTTCTCTGTTTTTGAGACCTTTCTGTTTTTGAGACCTTTCTCTGTTTTTGAGACCGTTCTCTGTTTTTGAGACCTTTCTCTGTATTTGAGACCTTTCTCTGTTTTTGAGACCGTATTGTGCTATTGAGACATTACTGTGTGTTTATTTCTGAGACCTTTGTGTGTTTTTGAGACCTTATTGTACTTTTGAGACCCTTGTGTAGTTTTGAGACCCTTTTGGCCCTCACGGCCGCCCATAGGCGTCAATGGTGTCTGCGTGTCATATCACTGCGTACACCATCCAGCGGCGTCACCCGTCTTTCGTGATTTTTAGGTGCGATCGTACGGTCATTTCAAAAGGAGGTTCTGCCCGCAAAGTACGAGAAACAAAAATGCACATTCTTGCGCAAGCGTTTGCAGGGTCGGAGAACCTCGTTTTGGTAGTAAAATGGTGGATCCGCTCAAAGGGCGAATAACCAACTCTTCAGAAGCATTATATTCACACTTTATTTTGAAACATCCACGTTACTCATTAATGACTTCTAACAAAAGCCGCTGGTTCCCGTAGTATTCCTCATTCAAACCAATGACTTTGGCGGGCTAGTTTGAAAGAGCCGTGGTTGCACATGCAGGTACTTTTGAAAAACCTAAACAAGGTATAGCAGTCGCTGATGGGATATGCAGCACAGCGTCATCATCCCTATATCTTCGTGTCAAAAATTCTTCAAAAGTTCTTCAGCTACGCATGGTGATTTTGTTCGATATAGGCCGAGCGACACAGGCTAAACACATTAGGCCTACCTGTACAATATGAGATACAAATAGTCGACTGCAGATCCGTCGGATTACGCTTTTTCAATGGGAAATGAACTTTGCTGCTTGGATGATGTCACGATGAGATTAGCATTTATATTGAAAAGCGAATTCCGACGAATCTGCAGTCGACCGGCCTCGATGATAACACAGCGTTTCCATTCATCTCAGTTTCCCTGACCCAACAACACTCAAGCTCAGAAGCCCCCATTTTTGAAGAGAAGTCAGTTCTTATAGTTCCCAAAGCTCACACCATATGCATGACAAAATGAATTGAGTAAAGGGGGGAGGATGTCGTTCTTAGCAACTTTACTGCAGAAAATTTCCATACAATTACAGCACGTATTTTGTACAGTGTATTTGAAAAATAAAACCGTTGTTACTAGGCAGATATTTTTTAGCTGGGGATATTAATCGGTTGACATGACAATGTTTGAATAATGAATGGAATTCTTTTCTATAAAAATGAGTATAATGAATTATGATTTTGAATCGTTCACGTGAATCGTCTGGCACAAGTAGGCCTTATTAGCTCCATAAATCATGCAAATGGTAATAATAATATAATAACTGCACTGTCTCAGTAATATGTTCTGAGCGGAAATTAGTTTCATCAATAGTGCATACGTGTCTCGGACTAAAATATTTCCATCGTAATTAATAATAAAACGCCGGTTCTATCGTTTTATTTAAAATCTCGGATTTTGACAAAACTACAGCACCTAAAGTCTTGATTTTTGCAGAGCCTATCTTTATTGACTAAAGTACATTACAATCGTGTAAAAACCAGAATTAAAAAAAAATGTTGAGGGCGTTCTCCACAGCAAATGTTCTATATGGCTTTTTAATTTACATTGTATCGATGAATTTATTTATTTATTTATTTATTTATTTATTTATTTAGGCCTATTTATTTATTTATTTATTTTATTTTTATTTTTTCATCCCATACAGATGTTTTCTTTTCTTCAATGGTAGGCTATACCTGCTCAGAGCTACGGTATATACGGTGTATAGGCTATATAAAATTATAATATACCTGTAAGCCTGAGTGTAGACCTATAAAATCATTTCTGCCATGTGATTGTGATTCCATTATATAAAAGTTGACATAGGCCTAACTGAATCGCTAAGTCCCCTCATCCCAGCACCACTCAAAATGATAATCGGGCAAGGAAACTTTAATGCCCGGGCTTTAATGGGCCAGGGCTCCCCGGGGGGGGGTCACTCCCATTGTGGCCTGTACACCATCCGCGATAATCAACTTTTGAAAAGCACCCTAAACAAGGATTTAACCCTTGGCTAAAACAATACCCTAAACAGGGATTTTATTCCTTGCATCAAATTTCATACCCTAAATTTCATTTCCGCGTATTAGCAATTGCAATTTTGCTACCCTTTTTCCAATATTTCATGTTTTTGACACCCTAAACGCGTAGCTACTACTAAGGTAAAATTTTGTAAAAGTCTAGGCCTATATACCGGGCCATTTTAAATTTTACACTAGGGGGCCTATAGCATTAGCACAAAATAAAGGTTAAATTTTGCATGTGTTTACCGGGCCCATTTTCCAATTTAAAATAGACGCATAGGCTAGTCACCTAAAATGGCAGAAAAACCAGTGGCGTAACTTTGGGACAGGGTGCCCGGGGGCGAAAGTAGTTCGGGTGCCCCTAACCAAGGGTGTGCATGGTGCAGAGCTAATCAATTTTGGTATTGAAAGGCATATAGACCTACCGAATAACTTACAAATAGTGTTTCAGATTAAATTTATTTCATGTTTCAATACAAGCTAATGCAGTGCATGTTAATAAAACAAAATGTTTTCATATTCCCCAATGTCTTTACTTTTGAAGACTCATCACTAGCTGCAGTGACGTAGCTAGTGATTGTGGCGATCAGGGGCAAGAATACAAGTTGCGTGCAGGCGTGCAAAAATACCACTAATTTGATATTAAATCAAGTTGAATTTAGGTCTTTAAAATGGCAATTTATGTTTCAATGCGCGCGAAGCGCGCGAAAAATTTTGTGTTGAAGGGGCACCCAAATGAAGAGTAATTCTATGCATGGTGGGTAAAGGTTTCCACTTCTTTCCTATAACAAAGTATTATCGTGTCAAAGGCTATCCAGGCTTGGTGCCCCTTAGCCCGGGTGCCCGGGGGCGCGGCCCCCCAGAGCCCATAGGAGTTACGCCACTGAGAAAAACTGGACGGCTGCTAGGCCCTATATCAGATTTTTCAAAACATGGGAAAAGAAAACCCAGGAAGGCGATATCCTAAAGGCAATTGACATGAAAGTTGAGTCTCCAATAACAGTGATGCAAGTCAGGGGGCCATTTATACATTTCGAGGACACCATATTTATATTGCATATGTAGGCAGGTACGGGTTTGTTTTGGGTTGGTTTTAGGGGTTTAAAATCTTCTGGGGTGAGTCAGCAAAACCAGCAGCAACTTGACGTAATTTTATGAGAAGTTTACACAACTTTGGGTAACTTTGCATAAACTATGGGCAGCTAGCTTTGCGCAACTTTACAAAATGTTTAGGAAACTTAATGCAACTTTCCGCAACTTTGTAAAATGTTTTGGCAACTTAATGCAACTTTGCAAAATGTTTAGGCAACATAATGCAATTTTGGACAACTTTGCAAAAAATTTAGGGGCTATTTTTAAGCTTTTCTACCGGTACTTTAATTTTTGAAAAGTTTTATTATATCAATTCTGTGATTGTAAACTTTGGGAAACTCCACTCCCATCATGAATTCTCGCCGAAGTTCGTAACACGCGAGAACAAAACAAATGCACTGGCGTCGGTTTTATAACGATGGCTGTGATTGGCTGAAGTTGTTATTATCTGTGACTGTGTACGCTACGATCAACGGCCGGGACATTTAATGTGTGTAAATGTCGGCGAAAAAAGCCCCCAAAATTTACTTTAAGGACGCTTTTGATCAATCGTAAAAGGTACAGTAGAGTTTATTATACTTATAGTATTATATAAATGTATTTGATATTGTAATCTAAGTTAGCTGAAATGAATTATGTGATCGGGAAGTTTTGCCCGTGTCACGAAATGTATGTATGTTGTGTATAAAAAAAGTACACGCTGATTTACATTGCCATGTGTGCATGTAGCTTAGCTCGAGATACTCTACCTAAAATACAGGTTTACATTTACTATCTTACATTATCTTGCTGTATTTCAGCTAGAGCTCCAAACGACAAGCTTCCGGGTTTTTTTGGAGAACAATACTGTTACGTAAGATGAAGAAGAAACCCGCCTCGGAGCCCGCCCTACTCATTATTTCATTGTACTTATTGCAATATGCCTCCACACATTACGTAATCAACACAAAGCTTTTGTGAGGATTAGTGAGTGGATAAGAAATTGACAGTGGAGGATACGAAGGACACGCCGATTGTTAGTTGTCAATCATGAATTGCCGCATAGCGTATTAATATTTTACTGCATGGCATTCCGCAAACACCAAGACAAATTATGCCGTATTTTTCCAAAGATCATCTCATATGAAGTAAGCTGAATGCGATCTGTACTTTTGTAACATTCCGATCGCTTTTGATCACCTATTATCGGCGAATTTGCTTGAAAACACGTGAGTTCATGTTGTGTAAACATAATTAGCATAGACACAAATGAAATTACGATGCAATACAATGCAATTTGAATGCGCAGCAGATCTATAGAAATAACGTTGCCCGGTTTTATGCAGAATTAGACCCTGTCTGATGTAGCTGCAGCTCATGAGCAAGCATTCAAGTTGCGCCGATTCTGTAAATTATGTTTTGCTTTTTTTAGATTATTCCGTTAAGTACACAAGGGTGAGTCCATGGAAAATGCACGGTCCAGGGAGTCCACTTCTGTCACATAAAAAGATGATCAGAATGATGAGTGGAAAGTGACAAAGCATGAAAGAATTTGTGAAATGAATGAGTAACAGAGTAAAATACATCCCACATATTTCGAGAAATTCTTTTATAAATTAGGGGTTCATTCATAGGATTGAGGGCATGATCGCTGTTTATGCGCGAGGCGTGAGCCGAGGGCATAAACAGCGATCATGCCTAAAATCCTATGAATGAACCCTGCTCCTCTACATACCCAACATTCTTAGCAATTCAATACAGATGAAAATAATAAGGGTTTAGTTTAAATAACATTTCCATACCGTTTTCCTTCATGAGTTGAGTAGGCCTACTTGCAGGAAGCAGCTCGGCTCATGAGGTCAACGGCCGGAGTCAACGCGTGATACGCGTCATCTTTTTGCGCTCCAGCGTGAGATGGGCGCGGTGACATGCGATGCGCGTACGCAACACTAGCAAATCGTGGATCGTGTTAATTGGGTTCCAACGCTGCGTGGCGCAGCTTGTTTATGCCCGCGTACTGGTCATAAGCGGTATTTATGACCCGCAAAAGCGAGCGCAAATCCAATCAGAAGCGTCGTTATATATCGTGATTCGTGAGTATGTATGAATGCAGATTGCAGAATCGTGTCACAAAGGACAAAGTAAAAAGCTGTCAAATGCGCTTGAAAATCAGGGCCTAGATTTTGTGTCAGTTTGCGGGAATCAAAAACCATCTGATCTGAGTCGCTGCCTTCACTTTTTAAAAGTTTTACTGCATGAAATGAAAAAAATTGATTCTCGCAACAATTAATACGAGAATCATTACGAGAATCGATTCAGTGATTCTCATCGAATCTGAGGCCCTGAAGGCTGAAAATGCTTGATACGAAAGCGTAAATCATTGTCAAAACGAGCGTACATCAAGCGCTCTTGCTATGCTAAAGTGTTTTGCATTCATCGGTTTTGCATTCAGCTCTAAAATGTCAAAAATTGTAATTAAAACATGGATTTTGGAACAAAATAAAGCTTTGAAGAAATAAAAGGTAATATGTTCACAAACATGATCATGAACATGCATGATGTAAACCAACTTGCATTTCTTTCACATAATTTGTTCCATCCATTGCACTGAGCTATTGCAAGTTTACCCATTTCTCAGATCTGTGAAAGGGGACACCAGGCCTCGCGAAATCCCTGTTGGTTTGTACACGGCCTTTCACAGGGTTTGTATGGGTCATGCTAAAATGTGCAATTGAAAAACCTGGAAAGTCAGGAAATTTGTCTTTTCCAGGGAATATTTTAATACTCTATTATTATTTTTTTCTATTGTTAACTTAAAATGTTAAAGTGCGCAAATAATGAAACTTGCGTTTTTAACTTTCTGACTTAAAAACAATGTTTGGCATATTATTGCTGCGCAAATAATGAAACTTGCATTTTTAACTTTCTGCCAATTGTGTGCATATTTTTGCATTTTTCTCAAAAATTAGAGCACATTGGTGACAAGTAAGATATATAGGGGCAAGGACTACAACTACTGCACTGAAAAGTCGGCATCACAAGGCAATTAGTTATTGATTTATTGATCAAATATTGGTTTTCCCTCATTTTTGACTGTAACTCCACAACTGTTGTCTGTGCTAAAATAAAATTCCCAGTGCAGTAGTTGTAGTCCTTGCCCCTATAATATACATATCTTACTTGTTACCAATGCGCTATAATTTTTGAGAAAAATCCAAAAATAGGCACAAAATTGGGCAGGGGTGTAGTACCCCCTTAAACGATGTTTGGCATATTATTGCTGCGATCTTTTCTTTAAGACCACCCAAGGCAGCTATAATATTTGTTAAAATTACGAATTTTTCAAATTCAACTTTCACATCAAGGTTAAACATTGTTCCGCCAGATAAAAAGAGACCAATCCCAGAGTATCTATTATCACTGATTCACTGTCATTTTTCTTTCAACCATTTCTTACCAGACTGCCCAAACTTTTCGTTGTGAATAGATTATTGTTGGTTTTGTAATTTGACCTGAATTCCAAGGATAGATCATAGACATGCCAACATCAGGAGAAGCCAGGATTCATGCGTCGTCTTCCTATAATCTCAGGTAAGTCTGGCCAAAAGGCAGTACCGGTAGTACATAAGACCAGGCCTCAAGATATGTTTTTTATTAACATTTAAAATAGGGGTCAGTTATAGAGGGGTAAAAAAAGGGGTGATGTGTCAGATTCCTTAGGGCTCAAGCTTATTTGATGCAGTTTGATCTCCTGAGCATTTTGACACCTTTTTTACTGAAATCGGCCAAAACATTTCTTGATCAGGTGCCACTTATGATTATCTTCACAGTTACGATGTCCACTAAATTTTACAGTTGAAAGAGCGTGCACATGCTAAGAGCAAAGCGCCTGCATACCCTAATTTTGACATAAAACTGTAGTTTCCAAGAATACGGATGCCCTGAATCGTATGCAACTTTCAAAAATGGATTCTTTGGCACCAATAACATACAACACCAATATCAATAGAATAGGCCTAAGGCATAGAATAAATTTTTTGATGCAAAATGACAATTTTCAGACCCCTGACCCCCCCTGGTTGAAAAAGTTTTTTGGCTGGCACCTTCTCATTTTTTGGCCGATTTCAGTAAAAAAGGTGTCAAAATAAGCTTGAAAATAAGCATCAAAAGCTTGAGTCCTAAGGAATCTGACACATCATGGTTGTATAACCCAGTACTATAAAACTCAATAATCAATCATATATGATTTTGTTAAGGGGGTACTACACCCCTGTGGTAAATTTGTGTCTATTTTTGCATTTTTCTCAAAAAATGATAACACACTGGTAACAAAAGGTATGTATATTATTGGGGCAAGGAATCCAATTACCGTACTACACTGAAATTTCAGTGACTCAAGACAAGCGGTTCAGTATATGATAGGAAATGAGGTACATCCTAGCGGTACCTCATTTCTTATCATAAATAACGGACCGCTTGTCTTGGGTCACTGAAATTCCAGTGTAGTAATTGGATTCCTTGCCCCTATGATATACGTAACTTTTGTTACCAGTATGTTATTAGTTTTGAGAAAAATGCAAAAATAGACACAAATTTATCGAGGGGTGTAGTCCCCCCTTAAACTTGCATTTTTGTGCAGAATTTGGTATACGACATGTCATTCCATTCCACAACTTGGAAAAAATTATAAAAAGCAAAATAAAATCATCTAACAATATTCACGGCAAAAATATTGTGAATATGTTACGATCCCATGTAATCAGGATATATTAGTCATATTTTTTTGTAATCGGTTTATCTTTGCAGGTCCAGACCACTTCCAAAGACTAAGCAAGCATCAGTGGCCAACAAGGAGAATGTCGGCAAAAGAGGCGTGTCAAATTCACGCATTCCAACAAGGAAAAGGTTTGTTATAAATCATACAGAGTGCATCAAAATGATTGGTACCCATCAGTAAATAAAGTTTATTGAAAAGCCTGCTTCTTCTGAATGTAACATTGGATCATAAAAATGACCACAATAGTTAGTTTTATGACCATATACAACATTTATCCATAAACTAGGTAGATCATGTTACATTTTGATTTGGCAGTCTTGAACAAAATCACTAGAAACTGATCATTTTGATACAGCCTGTATAACTTGTACTGTAAAAGTAGAAATTTTCGTGAGGTTTTTATTTTCGCGAATCTATTGAATCAATATCAATATCAAAATTGACAAAATCTTCAAAATCGGGAAAATATTGACTTTTACAGTAACTACAGATTGTCTACTTTGAAGTACGAAGTAGGGTAGACTCATTTTGCGTAAGCGTATGTTTCGTGGCGTATTAAGACACTCATGCATTTGTGTGCGACTAGCAGTTACGGACATGTGTCAATTCCTTTTGACATTACAGCGCATCGAAACTATAATTTACTGCATCCTTTACTTCGTACTTCAAAGTGGACAAACTGTAGTTTAATATTTCCAGGAGGAAGTGATGTACAAAATTTTTGTACATAATTTTTGCCAAAATTGTGTAAATTTTGCCCTAATTATTTTGTAAGTACACCTTTTCAGCAGCTAATCGGAAATTTTCATAGACATCATATGAGGTTTACAAACAAAAACACAGCCTGAGTGCAACAAATCACACACTTGCAACACCATGTTCGATAAGCAGATGACACTGTGGTGTACGATTGTTCACACCAATCACATACCACATTTGTTTGAACTTGACGTAACGTATTTGAACATGGTTGAGTAGATGCGTTCAAATTGCCAGAAATTGATTGGTTGAGTAATCCAGTCACCAGATTGCAATGTGAAATGAAATAGTAGCCCTGACATTCAGTTTTTATTGATTACATAGCAAACTACCGGTAAACAGCAGCAGTAGAAAACCACCCGTATCATCATCAGGTGGCTCATCTGGGACAAAGACATCAAATACCAGGGTGAGAGGTGTGCCAAACTTTGAGAAGCTGCACAAGAACTGGCAGAAGAAGTTCCAGCAGGTGAGTTGGCTAGACAGAGGAGTAAGATAAGACAGAGCGCGTACCACCAGTCAAAGTCTCCGCCTCATCCGATAATGAGGGCCGATTGTTCCATGAAATGCGACAGGCAAGACTGCTACGCAATTACCGCGTATTTTCATGGTCTATCGCGTAATCGCGAAAGCACGCAACGCGTATACGCGAAGGCACGCAGTGCTGGCGTGATTGTTTGACACAGCACGATCGAACAATCGGCCCTCATGAATATGCGAGCTGGTACCATACAATACACGGGGACTTTGACTGGTGGTACGCGCTCTGTCTTATCTTACTCCTCTGTGGTTGGCTACTATAAAAGTGGACATTTTTTGCACTACATTTATTTTCGCGCTTCAAGCTGCTACCGTGAAAATAACAAGGCATGATATATTCCTTTTTGTGTATAGGTCAATTTAAGCAAACTTAGAATTGCAAATTTAAAAACAATGGAAACAGTTCAAAATTTCCACTTTTACAGTATTTATTAAATATGACGTACCCTGGGAAAAAATATATAATTAAGGCATTGTGTTGCTTATTGGGTAGATGAATGGTTAGTCATCTGTCCATTTGACTGTCCAAGCAGAAGCAATATCATTTAAAAAGGAGGATGGACCTTGACCCCTCATGCCCTATCTGATGAGTTTCAGGACAGTTAAGCATGATGATATTTTTGCGGCATTACAATTTCACGTTTTGAAAAGAACCGAGGTGTTTACTCGGTGTGACATTTTCATGAATGTGCGCATTTCTTTACAATAAAGGCCTATATGGGAAGTAAAAATATGTGTGCATGAAAATTTTGTGAATCAAAATTTGAGAAATGTCACATGATCTGCTCCATGGGGGCCAAAGGAGGCATTTTTGAAAATTGAGTTACTATAATTATTACCTTGCAGTAACATTAGGCAACAATATACTGAAAACACCAAAGGTCTAGTATAGTTGGTTATAAAGTTATGAGGTTTTGTGATGTGCATTTTCTTATTTATTTTATTGTTTTTTACTCCATATTTTTGCCTTTATCTGAGTTTCAAATTTGCCGCCTTTGGCCCCACAAAAATTTAATTTCATGCTTGACAGTATTTCAATCCCTTATACAAGAGCTAAAATGTCCCATAGAATACTGTGTGATTACAGTGTGAATGATATTAATAAGTTGTATAATAATATTATAGACCAGGAAAACATAACTGATGTTGTGTTTATTACATTTTTCAGGGCAAAGCAGTAACCAAGAAGCCATGTACACGGGTAGGTAAATATTTAGATTATTTTTGTCTGAGAAATGATAAGCGCTGTTGATGGTACTTGACAGCCAGGGAGGGGCTTAATGTTATTTGCTTTCAGCAGATCACCAAGTAGGCACTGTGCGACTAAAGCCCCAACTTTTATTGAGGGGAAATGAGAAATTCAAACATAGTTATACTTAACTAAATTCACTGAACAGAGCAGCAATGAAGCATTTCAATGTATTGTCAAGGTGTGCCAACTAAATGTTCCAAGATTGTTTGATAGGGTATTATCATAACTTTACATGCGATCAGAGTACAGTTTCATTGTAAGTGAGTTAAAGTAATAATTTTCAACAACAATTTTGATTTACTCGTACCCAGAAATATAAAAAAATTAGACAAAAAGGCAATGTGACATGCACATGACAAACTTAGGTAAGGTCCAATTAGAGATATAAATTATCCAGATTTTCTGAAAAAGGTTTTGAGGCTGTAAATATATTTTTTTCATTTTTTCAATTATTCAGCATAAAAAGAACAAACAAAAATATTTTCTGGGGGGGGGGCTTGTACTCAGTAGATTTTAGTGGACGCGCTCTGAATAATGTTCTTGGTCACATGTGACACTTTGGAGCCAACCATATGAAGTACAGATTAAAGTTGATCAGTTTCAAATGTTTTCGCCAGCCACTAGCTATAAATGGGACATTTCTAATTTGATGGTTTCTTCACCTACTTTCCAGGCACATGAATTTGATTTGACTCGACCAGGAACACACTTCAAGGGTGCGTACTACAGCGGCGATGACCATACCGATACCGAAGATGAGTTTCAGGTAGACCAAGATGCATTGCAGAGTATCTTGGATGATAGAGGGCTCAGTAATGATGCCATTACTGGCAGATCAACTGTGGCCACTATGGGTAAGGAAGATTATCTCTTTGAATAATTAGTACCAACTTTTTTCGCTACTTTCATTGCTGCAGGGCATGTATTTTAAAAAGAAGGAAACCCCATTTGGTATGCACACTCCCTGTGCGGAAGATTAAGGTCATGTCTTCCATAAGGGGTGTATGGATTTTAACTGGAATAGAACTTGCAATATGGATTTAATGTGCCAATTGATGAAATCACCTCCCAAACAGTAGGAAGTTACTTTCATAAGAGAAACGAATAACAATTCTCAAGTGACAATGCCTTTCTTTTCCTCAAAATTCAGAGCTACAACTTTGTAGAAATAACTAGAAAAATCATCGTTTATAACATGATTGTTTTAAGTATCTCGTTTTATTCCCTCAACACAGGTGGCGGTAGATCAAACAACACCAGAGCAGTGGAGCACAGACAGACCCTGGGAGCCTTGCCTACCCATAGCAATGCGTATAATAAATCGTTGTCAGCGGCAAAGACGCCCAGACAGGCAATGGGATTTTCGGCACAGAGGAATAAATCCAGGAAAAAATCACTTGTAGATGAGCAGCAGCTAGGTATGACATCTTGTAGAGATAGTAAGGCCTAAAAAAAAATTGTTTGATTGGCGTAACCCGACCTACCCTAAAATTAGGCCCGACCCTAACTTTTCTTTCTTTTTTTGCAAAACAAAAATAAGATTTAAAAAAATAAATACATTTTTAAAAAAAGGAAGAAAAAAAGTTCCAAAGCCTTTATCAAACGATATTTACAGCTTAAAAAGTAAAAAAAAAAAAAAGAATCCCGACCTACCTACCCTAAAAAAAAAAAAATTTATGTTACGCCAATCAAACAATTTTTTTTAGGCCTAATTAGCTGTCTGCCAAAGTACAAATGCAGTATATGCTTTGGTAATTGGGCTATTCCATTTAAAATCCACACTACCCCTGTGGAAGATTTTGGAAATATCTTCTACAAGGGGAGTAGGAATTTCAAATGGAATTAGCACATTAGGCAGCTCCATTTTAAACTCATCCTCCCTATGTGGATGATTCAGGTTGAATCTCTCTCAGAGTTTGTATGAAATTCAAATGGAGCTGCCTGATGTGCTAATTCCATTTGAAATTCATACTCCCCATGTGGAAGATATTTCCAAAATCTTCCAAAATCCTCCCTCTGTGGAAGATTCAGGTTGAATCTCTCTCAGAGTGTGTATGAAATTCAAATGGAGCTGCCTGATGTGTTAATTCCATTTGAAATTTGTACTCCCCCTGTGTAAGATATTTCCAAAATCTTCCACAGGGGTAGTGTGGATTTTAAACGGAATGGTCCATTACCACCAGATACTGCATTTTACTTTGAACTTTGAGAGCCGGTAAAAAGGTGGCATCTAAGCACTGTATTATTTACACACATTTCATCGCTTTAATGACAAAATCTTGCGTCTCACTTTTCGGTGAAATTGAGATTTTGTACTGATTTTATAGCTAGCAATTAAGCCAGACATTTTACTGGCAAAACCGTATGTTTATCTGCAAGGATAAAACCCACAGTCACCTTATTTTCAAAATTGAAAAACTTCGGTTTTTGCCGGCAAAGTGGTAAACCGGCAAAAATGGAAAAACAGAAAGCTCATAAACAGTAGCCCACAACTTTTAATGAATCATTCAACATATGTTTTGTCTCATCAAGTCCTTAAAATGAAAACATTTATATGCTACATTTGGGTTAAATGCACTTGAGCAATGAAAATGCATGCCTTTAATTTCTTAATATGTAACTTATAAATACAAAATCTGGCCTTACACTCGGAAATTTTATTTTTGTAACTGAATCATTTGTTTTGAGATGAAAAAATTGGAACTATAAATCACTTTTTTAGTTTTTGCCATTTTTGTCGGCAAAAACTGTTTTTGCCAACCGCAGTTAAACCACTTGTTTATTCCAACTGCGGCAAAACCTGCTCATTTACTTTGGACAAGGGATATAGCAATTTGAAATTAATTTGAACGTTCTTTTGTGTTAAATGTTATGCAGATGATTTAGAGTTTGAAACCGATGCTTCTGCCTTGGCAACCATCTTGAATAATGTTGGATTACAGCCTGCAAGGGACCACAATGGTATGACAAGACAGACCATAGCATCAATGCAGGCTAGGACATTTCAGGTAAGTTCATATGATGTTAGTTTAGACAACATAAATCTGAGAAGGAAACTCATTTATTTGTTTGTTTGTTTGTTTATTTGTTTGTTTGTTTACCCAGGTTGGTCCATGAGGGACACATGCTAATCCATGGGAAATCCATGGACCGTTCCAAGCTCATACTAAAAAAAGTCTGGATAGCCAGTGTAGGCTGATGTGGGTGGTTACTAATTCATTTTGTAGTATGTCACCAGACAGATGCATCTATAGTTTGAAAAGAAAATGATTCCAATCTAAATTAGGACATACGTAAGATTAATATAAGAAACTTGGACATTGTTATGTGAAATGGCAATAATTGCATAAAAAATACAATGCAAATAACAGCAACTGAATCTGTTGTGTTATGTCTGCCCTATAGTGCCAGCTATTTTGAAAAATTTTCACATAAAAAATGGGTGGGACTATACTCGGACGAATATGGTAATTCTCAATTTTAATTTTGAATAGCTGCCCTTGGAGGTTTATATCTAGTTATGGTTCAGGAGTATGGTTGTAGGTAAGAATCTCACAGATGCACTATATAGTGGCACCTCATGCAGTGGCAAGGTTTTCACGCTTCAGTGAACATCAAGAGTACTCAGACAAAGCTGAAAGTGAAACTAACAGCTGTCTCATGAATAGCAATTTGCATGCCTAATAAAAGGACTTTGTTATTGACTTGTCATTCTTTGTGGCTCTTGTCATATCTGGTGACTTCATTCATTCATATTTGTATGTGGTTCTTATTATTGAGGTACTGCAACTCAAAGCACTGGTTAGGGTGGGCATACATGTGCAGGGAATTCAGTATCGAAGTTACGTAATGTTACTATGCCAACGGGATCACGCGCCAGAGTAATGAACTACGATCGAAACAATCACCACACAAAGTATATGGTACTCGAAGGATATAAAAATAGCGTGATCCGGTAACCAAGAGAATTACGTAACCACTTCGATGCTGAATTTGGTTTGGTGTGTGTGGGTGGTTGCATTGGTGCGAAATGGATTGTGAAGTAAGTCTTGGGTTGTTGGTTATAGTGGTTGATGCTTAATGATGGGTCTAATACTATAGGTTTTATGATGGTTTAATGGATTGTTTGGTTTGTAATCTGTTCCTCAGGTAAGTTGGCAATTAAATGATCGGATCATTGATGTATCAGCAATTGTCGGACCTTTGGATTGAAATCAACTGATAGTGTAAAGTCATTTGTTTTTTCTTGCCATGTAATGTTTAAATGTTTCATATATAATTCCAATTCTAGCTTCAAAAGGTAAGAACACACATCTACAACTAAATTGAGCAAATCAAAACAATATTTTAGTCGCTTTTTATGAGACAATTTAACTTCATTTTGGTATTTTAAATCACACCAAAATGAAATGCAAATTGGGTACAGGAAACCTTTTAAAACACTTTACAAGGTAAATTTTAAAGGGGCATGGTCCAATCTTTTCATGTTGTGTTTTCTGTCTTACATTGAGGCCTATCATTTTAATCTGTTTCCAAATTTGTGGTTACCAGTTTTACCACAACAGTTTTTTGTTCACACCATCTAAACAAAACTTATCTTGGGTGTTAAATTTTACTTGGGGTAATTAGACAAATATGAACTTTCATCTGATACCAAAATCTTAGGTTTGATGAAGAAAAATGTGGGGTGAGGCTGTCGAGAGAGTCACATCCACAGAATTGGAGAAGGAGAACCCGGACTCCCTATACCGCCATGGGGAGAATATTGGGGGTATTTGGAGACTTACTAATGAAAACAATTCTGCATCTCATCTGAAGCGTCTCTGCAATAGCATGCAGATCGCATGAAGTGCGTCTCTCAAATGCGCCCATTATTCATGTTGCGCTTGCATGACAATGATTGCCTCGAGCGTATTTTGAGGGAAACCCCCAATTTTTGCTCCATGCCTGTATCAAGATGGCGGTCAAGTCCTGTTTCTCCTTTTCTAATTTTGTGGTCACATCCCTCTAAAACAGAAGTTATTCATTAATTGTAAAAATGAGTGTCTTTTATTAACTTTTGCAGAGGAATTAGGTTTACTACCAGGCAAAAGGGGACAGGGATATCACCAAGGTGTATGAAGATTTTGCCAGGCAGACCATCGGTGGCGCTTTATCTCCAACTGTTGTGAAAATTAGAGAGTTTGCACTGTCGCAGACATTACCCAAGAAACTAGCAGGTTAGTGTAACCTATGTATGTAGGCCTGGTGGTTATACATTTCATAACAAAATGAGGCCCATCATCGACATGTCTCGCCAGCTCTTGGCAGCCCTGTTTTTGTCATAATTATCACAACCACAAGTGAATGCAACCTAGTACTGGTACCCAGCAAATTCTTTAGACAAGAATCCTGCCCTGTATTCTAAATGTAAGCCTGTATTCGTGTAGTGTCAAGGGATTATACAGCTTTATTCTGGCATGTTATTCCCAACATATTTTCTCTTACCTCTCACACAGGGGGTGTGTTTTACGCGCCATGTGTGAATTTCACATTCAGTTTAATTGTACGTCTATGGAAAGAATGTCCATGACTACTTTTGTCAGTCAGCCGTTAGAATAAGATTTGATGACATAATGGGGTATTCCAGTCGAACTCCATACACCCCCATGGAAGACATGAACTTACCTCTCACACAGGGGGTGTAGAATTCAAATCGAGTAACCTGTTCATGTTACCCCATTTGAAATTCATACTCTCTCTGTGGGAGATTAAAGTCATGTCTTCCATAGGGGTGTATGGATTTCAACTGGAATAGCCCAATGAGGAATGAAGGCCATAATTTAATGAAGGGAAGAAAAAATCCTGTTTTTACAACAACAACAAACAACAATATGTCATAAACTAAAGGTCTCTTATAGTTATCATGTATCGTGCCCCATAAATTCTCTCATGTAACATGTTACATTTTCCTTTTCAGCTTCTCCACATCACAGCCAGTCAAACCAGCTACACAGAGCTGCGTTATTTAACAATGCAGCAGCTAGCGGAAGGCGCACACCAGGACGTGGCATCACACGTCCAAAAACTCCTGGCACAGTAAGTGTCCCGGCAAGAACATATGTGACCCCTCGGCACAACTGAGCCCGGATGTCGCCAGTGCCACCTATTGAGATATGCTCCATCGAACTTAACAATAAACAATAGGAAACAAAGGATTTATTGACTGTTTTATTGATTTTTCACTACTTAAATGTCAAGTACTATAGACATGATATACATCATTTTAAAGCTAATTTCAAGCAGAATATTTTGGTTGAATATCTCAAAAATGATGATTGGCGACTTCAGGGCTCAGTTGTGCCGAGGGGTCACATATGTGTATGACCCAATCTGATCCACTCAGGCCAAAGTCGGAAATTTTGAAAATTGAGTTATTAGCATTACTAACATACTCAGTACCTACACTTACTGATGTAGAGTCCTCAGGTCTCTTGAATACTTATATATGTCTATTTTACTGTTTTTTCTCCTTACTTTTTGCTTATATCTCAGTTTTCATTATTGTCAACTTTAGCTTGATTGGATCAGATCTGGTGTATATTCTTTGTCTGACTTGATCAAGCAAAATCAGTGAAGATGAATGGAATGCTGAATGATAATATTGGCCAGTAACATGCTAAACTGTCAAAAACAATAGTGAGATGATACAGCATATAAACACGTAGCACTTGTGGACACCACTCCTGTCTGACACTCTTTGATACTTTACATGGGGTACACCACCCAGGGTTCGAATTCGTTAAAAAAATTTGCGTAGCAGTTTTTGTCTAATTCATCATAATCAGGATACTTCCATATACTAAAGCACTATAAAAAGTGCTATACAAATGCAAAATTGGGTAGCAGTTACTTCAAAATGTGGAGCAAACTGCTTTGCGATACAGCCGAATTCGAACCCTGACACCACCATAAGATTCCACGGTCAAAAAGTGCAACCCATAAATAGTCCCTGTAAAATTTAGAAATTGAGCTTATTTGTTTTTAATTTGTCAGCCAATATGAGTCTTGAGATATGTTTCTTTGATGCTATATTAAACCGGGGATGGTTTTGATGGAATTATGAGCTGAAAAAATGATTTTAAATCTTTTCTGGCGGATTAATTGCGCAAATCATGTATCGATGTAAAATCCAAATGAGTTTTCAACAGCTTAGAAATCATGGGATGTGGTAAAAATGTCAATTGCAAAAAACTGATATTGTCCGATCCATGTTCAAAAGAAAATATATTAAAGCGTAAAGGATCATCCCATGACCATGCGCAGTCTCATTGCTCTATCTTTTGCAGAGAATTAATTAGAATTAGAAGTGATTTCCAAGAGTCTTTTTTGTATTTTATTGGGAAGCGTAATGGTGGTGTGCTTCCTTTATAGAAAGAATGGTGCATCATACACAGAATATAGCACAGCTTGTGGGTGGCCTACCTGATTGCATACAGAGTTGTAACGAGTCATGACTTGTGACTCCAGGTGAAATGAGACGACCTACTCGAGTGATATTTGGTGACTCAACCCCATTGAATTTGTACAGTGACTCAAGTGACTTGACTTGAGTTGAATCAAGCTAAAAATTAGTCCAAATAACTTGACCTGAATTTTTGGTGACAATCCTGATTGCACAACGTGCAGGAATTTATGACTTGCACTAACTGCTGTACTCTATATTTTGCATTGAAGTAGTCAAACAAAAAATAAGCAACGCATCCAAATAAATGCTAACTATTCCTAACCTAATTTGTATTAATATCATCATAATTATGTCCTTATTATTCTTCATGCATTTCTAGGCATCAAGGGTTTTAAACCCAAATATTCACAGGGCTCAGGAGCAGAGTTGTTCCCCAGCTTTGCGTGTTTCAAACCAGCCACGGTCTGCACTAAGGAAACCAAATGGCAACAACCATGTAAGTTAAAATTTGCACAAGGGTTACTACCACAGACAAATCACAAACAGTCACAAGTCCACCTGCTTGTTCGATTGTGTGTATCTTAAGGGCTGGGGTATGAACGTTTGGACAGTATTTATTGTGGGACATTAGAGCACATCGGACCTATCGAATTGCATTCTGAATACTGAAGAATGTCCTTCTGATATCAAATAATTTTGATTTTTTGAAATTTGCAATGTATACACATTTTATGGCAAATCATTCAAAATTGATATTTTTGATATTTAACAGTACTCGAAGTAAACTTTATAAATCTGATGATTTATATTTGAAGTGTATGTAGGTGGGATGAAAAGCCGACGATCAATTGAAAATTTTGACCTTTTCAGTATTGAAGCTATGGATTTTTTCCTAAAACACCAAAAAAAAATTAGGTCCTTTTGGGAAAAAATCCATATCTTCAATATGAAATGTCAAAATTTTCAATTGATCGTCGGCTTTTCCTTCCAGCTACGTACACTTTAAGAATATATCATTAAATTTATAAACTTTACTTCCAGGACTGCTATATCTCAAAAATGTGAAAAATATCAAATTTTATTAATTTGTCATAAAATTTGTATTATATCGTGATTTTCATAAAATGAAAATTATTTGATATCAGAAAGACATTCTTCAGTATTCAGAATGCAATTCGATAGGTCTGATGTGCTCTCATGTCCCACAAAAAATACTGTCGAAACGCTTCAAACGCTCATTCCAGTTCCCTTAAGAATAAAGAAAAGACCATAAAAATATGCGACATGTGCTAGCAGTTTCGTCTCTCGCACTTCACGGAGCGATCAGCCCTCATTATCAGGTGATGCTAATACTTGGATTGTTTGTAATTCATCTGTGGTTACAACTCAAACGGTTTTAAGATTATGCTTAGAATTTAGATGTTGACGTTTTCAGGTGGGGTGGTGCTCCTTATCTTTGCAATATCCCATTAATTATGTCACAAAGACAACATATTCATTCTAGTAGCAGACCCAGGGGTTTTTTTTGTTGCAAATATTGCAAAATCAGCCCACTTTTGACAATTTTTGGTCCTGATGACAGCTCCTCCGCCCATATTTTGACCGTCCTGGATCTGCAGTTGTATTCCTATATAATATTCCTTTACCCAAAGACATGCCAAAATTCTCCTAGTCCCACCCACATATTTCAACACTTGTTACATGTCTTTTTGTTAAATTTGAATGTAATATAAGTATGTAGACTTATGAATAGATATAAATAGCACCCCAACCGCAAAGTCCATATTCCTGTAGATTCATTTTTCCAAAATGCATGCCAAATACCAACAATCTTGGGCTTTGCCAACCCCCCCCCCCCAAACATTTGAAGATAGGAAATGACCCTTGATGCCTTGGTTATTTTCACAGGGTGTAAGTGGCACTGTTTGCTGGGCTGAGATTCTGAATTCACCTCCTGATCAGGCAGTTCCTGTAACCAAGGTAGGTCCATACTCATTTTGTTTACAATTTCAATCGGGTTTGGTGTGACAGTTGTGCCATCAACATTATTTTTTTCCTTCCTCATTTTGGGTGTTTTTGGCTTTACCTTTAGATAGATAGATAGAAATCTTTCTTTATTGAGGGTAAAACAGCTTCAGTGACAAGCACTGCTTTCCAAGCAGGCCCTCATACAAAGTACATTATAATATATACAGACATAATTAAAATTTACACAAGATGTACACATTAAAAAAAAGAAGAAAAAAAGAAAGGTATCAAGTTACTAGAAATACAACAAAAAAGTTATGTGATAATAATGAAATTGAATGAAAATTACAATATACTCAAGGATAAACTTTTCAAACAGGAGCTTGGTAAATTTTTGATTTGAATTGGCCTATTGAAATATTCTCCAACTCTGCTCTAACTACCGGAGATAAATTATTCCATGCATAGGCTGCTCTCACATGAAATGTACGTAGCCCTGAATTTGATTTAAATTTTGGCACAATCAATGTATTTGTACTATGATTTCTAGTTTGGTGGGTATGGATATCATGTACAAAGTTAAATTGAGAAGATAAGTATGATGGACTTAAGTTCCTTAAGCATTTAAAAATGAGCAATAATAATTGATTATGCCATCTATTATCTAGTTTAAGCCACTGAAGTGTTTCCATCAATTCATTTATTGGTGTTCTAATATCTGCAGAAAGTATTGATCTGGCCAAATTATTATGAAGAACCTGTAATTTGTTATGAAATTCAATTGAAAAATTTGACCAAACTGTGCTTCCATAGTCAAGGTGAGGAAGAACAAGGGCATTTGATAACATTACAGTGGTATGGAATGGAAGAAAGTGTTTTACACGCCTTATAATACCAGTTCTTTTTGAAACATTCTTACACATATAATCAACATGAGCTGACCAGGACAAGTTACAGTCAAATTTTACACCTAGATACTTAAATTCATCAACTCTTTCAATAATGTTACTATTATAGATAAGTTGAATTTCACTGAACCTTTCAAGCTTATGTTTTGTGCCAAATATCATAAATTTAGTTTTGTCAACATTTAAAGTGAGTTTGTTAGCTTTGAACCAATCAGCTACTTTACTTAGACATGACTCTAATTGCATTTGAAGATCAGAAACAGTCTTAGCTTTGCACATTAATGATGTGTCATCAGCATACATAACAGTTTTACAATTACAACCAACAACATCAGGCAGGCAATTGACAAAAATTATGAATAATAATGGGCCTAGTATAGAGCCTTGAGGAATTCCTATGTTGACAGATTGAAAATCAGAAAGTGTTGAGTTTACACTAACAGTCTGCGATCTGTTACTCAAATACGATTTAAACCATAAAAGTTCACTGTTCTCTATGCCATACTTCTGAAGTTTGTTAATAAGAATTTCATGGCTCACTGTATCAAACGCTTTCTTTAAATCAAGAAATATTACACCTGTAGCATATCCATCATCCATATTATTTAGAATGAAATCTTGAACATCAAGTAGTGTGGTGGAAGTGGAATGATTTGCACGAAAACCTGATTGAGCATTAGACAGTAGGCTTGCATTAGTTAAATACATACAATTGATCATGCACAGCCCTTTCCATAATTTTAGATAGAATTGACAATACTGAAATGGGCCTAAAGTTCCCTACATCTGTTTTATCACCTGACTTAAATATTGGTGTCACCTTGGCTTTTTTCCATTCATCAGGAAAAGTAGATCCACTCAATGACAGGTTGCAGATATGAGCTAGACTATTTGAAATGAAGGGTCCAGCCAATTTCAACAACCTGACATTAAACTGATCCAATCCTGGTGATTTGTTATTTTGCATATTACTAATATGATTACAAACAAATTCAGGTGTAATTTCATTAAATTTAAACTTATTTACTTTACAATATTGTCCAGAACACACATTATTACATGGACATTTGATATTATCATACTCATTAAATTTTTTGCCAAGTTGATTACCAATAGATGTAAAGTACTCATTGAATTCATTGGCAATCGCTTTATCATTTGATACACATGTGCCCTTATTGGAAATTGAAGTTGGTACACTTGAAGACTTATTTGGTATAATTTTCTTGATTGTTTTCCATAAGTTCTTACTATCATGCATATTATTAATAATAGCATCATTACAATAACTTTTTTCAGATAAAACCTCTTATTGTTGACTTTATTTCTGAGTGACTTTGCCTGTTTCCAATCCTCTTGATTATTTGTTTTATGTGCCTTTGCAAAATAATAGTCCCTATCTTTGCACAGTCTTTAATGCTCCATGTACACAAATACTCAGGAAAAAGTTAATTTCAGGCTTGTTTGAGGATTTATCAACTACATAAAATGGATGGCAGCTAAAGATCAGAAAAACTAATGCACAAGCATAGTTTTGACAATCTGCACAGCCAGTTACAAATTTTTCTTACAAAATAAGACATGAATTGATAAACACCATGGGAAGCCCTCAGATTTACCGAAAGCACCAGAGGGATTTTCCATGCGAATTTACCAAAGGCACCAGAGCCATTTTCCATGCAAATTTACTGAAGGCACCAGAGCAATTTTCCATGGGTACCCTATGTTGTTGCCTTGCCCTTGGTGCCATAAATTCCAGGCTGTTTTAAAGCTATAGAAAAGCATGTTATTGCCTACCCTTTCTAAGTTGCCTTGGACTAGCTACCCTTTCAAATTCCTAATTTGAGGGCTGACCATGGGCACAGGGCACTTGCTAGATAAATTTTGAAATAAAATCAATTGGGTTTATCTTCGTTGTAAAAGGCATATTGAAATTTGGTTTTATGTTGCCATTAATTGCCCCACATGATAAAATTGATTGCCTAGCAACTGGGATTGTGAGTGCCTGAGGTATTTTATAATTGCCCCAGCAAATTATTTGATCTTTTATTTTTATCCAATCCATGCAAATTTTCAGTTTTTGTGTACAATAAAACTTTCCTAGAGATTTGGACACAGACTAGCATCATCACCAGGTGACAGGCTGTCTGTAACCAATGCTTTCCCTAACTTAAAGCACCATGTGTTTACATCATGTTTGTGTGTGCTCTCTATAGGATGAATTGGCCACAGCGCTGTTTCCAGATGAGGATGTCCAGTATGCTGCACCATACAGTATGACACAGAAACGACACGAACAACTGAAGAGAATAGAGGAGGACACGTCTGTTAACAGACACAAAGTGGAGGTTTGTATAGCAGTTAGTTTATTCAGCGGTAATGTTGTTGTTGGTAGTCGGTGGTGTCATCTTCATTGTTATTGGGTGTATTAGGGTTGATATCCGCTGACGTGACCCAGCCGGTCTGATTCGGCCCTCTCAGATGTCTTCTTTAACAATGTTTCATATGATTAATAAAACGGAAAGTTGCAGATAATTTAACGACCTTTTGTTGTGATTATACCCAGACAAGATTGACTCGTTAACAATATTACACCCATGTAATATGCTGTGCATTTACAACAGATATAAGCTTACTTATATTTCGTCATTGTGATGTTGACGGCAAAAATATTGAAGTGCTCTTCCTGTGTTCCTTGCGGGTACAGCAAATACTATCCATGGCAATTTCGGGCAATTTGAATGGGTGTTCTATCACATCAATTTATTGAATCAAGTACAACAGGGATGCAAGTTTTCCCAGATTTCGGAAATTTTACCTTTTTATATTTTAACATTTCTGGAACTGGATGATGATATTTCATCATAAGAATGAAAACATTTTATAGGTAGGGGGTGATACCCCCTAGCCTATTCCCTGGACAAAATAAATGTTTGAAATTGCTAATTTTCAAGAAATTTAGCAATTACCCACTTGCATCCCTGCCAGGTAAAGGCAATGTGGTACGTGATTGGTGTACAGGTTCATCGAACACGCTGTCGCCGGTGTGGTTGGTTGCAGTGTTTTTGTTTACAGCACGCAACATTTATCAGAACTGAATGCAACGTCACTGTTGTGTGGCTGGTTACTTATATAGATTGGTCATGCGTGCATTACGACGTCATACACTTGTGGGGCGCACAGGATGCATTCAAATGAACATGTTCTGTCTGAGATAAATACAGACTGCAGAGGAGGTTACTTGTGCATACATACTGGAGCTCGGTTGATGACGTCATCCTAAACATGTCATTAAACGCACCTGAATGTAATTGTTTTGAATTGTACAAAAATTTCACTCGAGTTACAACAAAGTATATAGTTTTCCGTACGCGTAAAATAAAATAGTCATAATTATTTTGGCTTTTTTTATTCCTTTGCTTTAGGAAATGGAAGCAGTAGAACTCCAATTACAGAGAGAGATTGAAAGACTTCAAATGGCAGAGGATGCTAAGAGTCGTACCCAAACCAGTGTACCTACGGAAGATCCCGCTTATTTTCCACAATATCCACAGTCAATACCCACTCCTCAGCCCAGTCTTGTCGCATCCCAGCCACAATATATTGGACAGCCTGCTCCCGTACAACAACCTATGCAGACCATGAGAACTATGCCACAAAATGTTTCAAATTTGGGACAGAATCCTCTTCAAGTACCAAATTTTGGTCAAGTTGAACAAAGTTTCTATTCCTCACAGACTGTATCACAAAGCTATCCAGTGTCCTCAAGAATAGCCAATCCTCCAACACGTCCTGAACTTTATCAAACTACCCTACCTGGTGCTTCCCGGTACGATGCACCATCATACAACATGGATGTACTGCAGCAAAATATCCAACCTCCTCAAACAAGCAGTATACCAAGACAAACCATCATGACTTCGGGACCTATGCAAAGACCGCTCGTCAATTCCTCCAGTGGCATTGGCTACAACTCTTTCCATGTGTCTCACAACCTTGCACAAAGTATGTCTGAGTCGGGATCAAATCTGATTGCTGAAAATCAGAAACTAATAACTCCTACCATTGTGAGTCAGCTCGGCTTTACTGACAGTAGTCGTAAAATGGTTCAACCTGCTACAAGTTTGCCACACACTGGTCAAGTGATGAATTCCAGATCAGCCCATCAGAATGCAATGTTGCAATATGGTGGTATTAATGGTACCATATCGTCTGCAACTGATGGTTTCAGCAGAAGATATGAAAGTCAGCTCCAAGCTTCATCTCTGCCGTCTTGGACATCAGGGTCTTCAAGTACATTGCAGACTAGCACGGTGCAGGGTGGTTTGTCAACTGTGTACGGTATGCCGGCAAATCTTGTCAGAAAGGACACTAGTCACACTGTTGTAAGTGCTTTGCCTTCCGGTCCTTTGACATCAGCGTTTGCGTGTGGTAGCCCAGTCCAGCCGGTGATCAAATCTACGATACAGCCAAAGTCGGCGGTTATCCAGACTCCACTTCCAGTGAAACCAGAACACCACTTCAAACATAAAGTCATGAAACAGTACACACCTGCAGTTCAGTCCACACAACGCCCCATAATGGACATTCCGATCCCGATCCAAACCCCTATGGCAATGAGAAATTCTACGCTACAGTCGGGGGTCAAGGGTCGGCTTGTGTCGCCGGTACCTCAAATAGCAACTCTACAAACTGGAAATAATGAATCGCAGGACTTTTCGAATGAATATAATTTATCCACTGCATCTTTGGAACCGAAATTGAAATTGGACTTTGACGGGGTTGAAGATACACCTAGCGTCAGTCACATGTCAAGCGTTCCAGGAGTTAATGGTAACATGGGGACAACTAATCATGCTGCATCTGTATCTACGAGTTACCCGAGTGTGAGTCAAGGATTACAGGGCAATGAACAGAGCATTGACCTTTTGACACCAGGGATGAGACTGAAAGGACAGTGGAACAAGAATGTTGCAGGTGAGTCTAATTTTGCATAAATTAATTTCACCGAAACTCTTGGTTCGAGAACCGCCTGTTTTTCAAATCAGGATTTTTGTTTGTTTTGTGTTTTGGTATGTTTTTATGACAAAGGTATACAGCGGTAATTAATGTCTAGTAGAAACTATGGGCACCAAGAGCTGTTAACCTCTTTTTTGACACTGACCCATGTATAGGGAAGGGTATTTCTGATGATTTCTGGGAGGGTGAGTTAGCGCAGCGGTAGTTCCCTCGCTTTGCACCACTGAGGTCCCGGGTTCAAGCCCCGGCGCAGCCCAAGGACTCGTGTGCACTTGGTTTATCCCGATTCCATGCTCGCTCTCGCAGGTTTTCTCCGGGATCTCTGGTTTCCTCTTGTATTGCAAAAATCGGCGATTAGTTGTTTGGTTATCAAAAACTTCCTTCACCCAATGGAATTTGGGGAACTGCACAGATAATTGGTGGATGTTACAATCTTAATGCGGATAGGTGTGCCCCGTTCGGCAGCAACCTAGTTGATTGTGATGATTCACCATTGCAGCGAAATTACAGCGCTTTGAGTCCCCTAAGATCTGGAGAAAGGCGCTTTATAAATCCAAAATTTATTTATTATTTATTTATTATGATGCAGGCTGTTAATTGAACAAATGATCGCTGACAATATTTGATCTTGGGGTCTCGACTGCTAAGCTATGACATCTTTATAAAGACCATTTAATCCGAGACGGGGATCTAGTGTCTGGATGTTAGGTATTAGCTGGTATATAAGAGTTTAGGACTTGGATATTCTGTACCAAACATTGTAAACGTACTTGGCGCATACATGTGTGAAGCTGTGATACTTAGTTCAAAAAGTCAATTACGACATGTATTTTATTATGTCATTACACAATTTCATAAATGAAATGCGCCTGCTTGCCTTTGCAGTGGCCCCCTTACCTACAGTCTCTGGTAGAGAAGAACGGCACTTGTTTCCATTTTGAGGGGTGTGCACAGTCGGAGCAAATGACTGCCGTACTTTTCTGAAAGCTAGTGTAATATTACTGTTAACACATCACTGCATGATGTAGATGGCCTGTAATTACACATTGGCAACAAGATAAACTTATAAGTCCGCACTTTTGGGAACAATAGATGAACATTTATTGTGAACCGTTATAATTTGATTTTATTACTCTTCTTTGTGTGCTCTTGATTTGCAGGTCAGCTTTTTCACGATACACTCCTTGACGAGGAATGCGCCCTCTACACTTGCAGGCTGCAAAGCAAGTTTTTACCAAAGCCAGTGTTGGACAGGAATCATAATCCTGTAGCCAAAGTACTTATGGAAGGAGATGATATGGTAAGGAAGATGTATCCAAAATAATTTGAAAATCTGGATGGCAATGCTGACTGTGTTGGACATACACATAGGTTTGCGCCAGGTAACAGAATCGTACGCGTAATCACAATATTTTGCATTCCTGATTCATCATTCATCTTTCGGGTGTCTTGAGCCATGTGACTTTTTAGAGTTAAGAGTGAAATAATTGTTTTTAAACAATTGGGAGGAAATATTAAAAAGTTCTTTTTTATCCATTTCAAGTGAAAGAAAACTTCTTAGTGTGGATATGTGTCAAGAAATCTCAAATTTGGGCATGGACCATTGTGTTTCCCCTACAAGTCTGTAAATTATCAATGTACATGTACACTAATCATGATGATATTTTCTAATATACCTTGCATACTTATCTTCCTTGTTTCTTCTACAGCATTTCGTACCCATATCAGACGAGCTTCCATCAGCAAACACCGCACGGATGCTAGCAGGGTCAGCCTTCAACACCTATGCATCATGGTCATGATGTAGGGAACAGTTGGGTTATTTTTCTACCCTGGAAAATCATGTTTGTTTTGAGATAGGTGATGTTTAGAACAAACATAGTTTGTTTCTGCTGAGACCTTTCCATGTGTTGGACACTATATTCAACTCATTTAATATGTGGATCCTGAATACCAGAAGTCAGTTTGACCAAAATTAACTCTGTCATTGCATATCCTGGAACAACCTGTAGCGTACTTCACACCCGACTTCACACAGACGTTCTGTACTCTATGCTAATCGCTTGTGTCAAGGGTGCTAACAGACCACCTGCCTATTACAATTTTGGTCAAACTGACTTACGGTAGAGAAACCCAGTATCCATTATGGTAGCATATGTGGAGATTTACACTAGCTTCCAGATAAGTTCAGCAGTCTTTTGCTCTTGATTGATGCGAGTGCCAATCAGAACCCCACTTCCGTGTTTACGCTATGCACACTCTCAAAATGTGAGCAAGTGCCATTCTTCTCTGCCAGAGAAGACTGGGTTTAAGTGCATATCGACTGCTCAGTGCCAGAAGTGTTTAAACTGCAATAGCTGCCCTGTGAACATTTGTGTACATCCATATCAAAATGATGCACTTGTCGGCTGCTACATGTGTCTCATTTCACATAGTAGCTAGGAATAAATACCAGACTCATCCCAAGTGGAGGTCACTTCCACTCATCCCCAAGTCACATGGTTAAGGAATGTTTTCTGTATTCTTAAATCATGTGACTTGGGATGATTTGAAGTGACCTCCACTTGAGATGAGTGTGTATTTATTCCTAGCTATTATGTGAAATGAGACACATGTAGCAGCCGACAAGTGTATCGTTTTGATATGGATGTACACATTTGGCAATTTTTACACACATATTGTACTCATTTATACATGGCAGCTATTGCATTTGCCCACTTCTGGCACTGAGCAGTCAATATGTAGTAGTCGATACGGCAGAGATGAAGCTTGGAGCAGCCTGGTAGTAGTACCGTAGTACATGTCATCTTGTGCATGTCACAGGATAAAAATATGCATGGTGTTGGATGTGAGAGATGGTGTCATGGTGCTCCACACACATTGATATTCAGGACAGTATTTCTATAATAAAATGTTATAATGTGCATGATTACATTTGTACATGTTTTGTCTTGAAGGAAGAAATGTGGCTAACTATGAATTATTTTGCTTACAACAAAAACACTAAAAATAATTTAGTATTTTGAGTTACCACAGGCACGGAAGCCAAGAATTAAAAAGTGCAATTTTTTGTAGTGTTTGTTTTTGTTTATCTCCTTTAGTGTAAATACTACTGCTGATATGATAAATGAGTTATTATTACATTTGTACAAGCCATTTTATGTAGTAAAAATATAGTGGAACAAATGTGCATGTGCGATCAAAGGCGATACATCGCGATTACAGAAGTAAATATATTTGCATGTTTACTTCCACTATAGTCTTCAATTGAACTTATGTTTTTGATCAAAATCTGAGTAAAATGTATTTTTCAGTCAATCACTGCAGCTTTTTGTATATACTAGAATGTTACATTATGTAAAACTTTGTATGAGAATTAGTTTTTTCCTTCAAATCATCTGACAAGATCATTCTAAGCAATCTTTGTACACGTGATATGTTTCTGTAGACTTGAAAAATGTATGCATTTCATTTACCTTATCATTGCGTTTTATATTAGCATTTCAGTTTTTGAAAATCAGTCATTATAGTCCAGTCAATCTAAACAAATTAGTGGTGTCACCCACCACTAATTGCAACAGAATTTTTTTCACTTTTATACATTTAAGAGATGTCCCCTGAACATCATACCAAAAATATACTAAAATATACTGGGTGGAAAGGTAGTTTTTGGCGGGAAAAGGTCATACAGGGTCAAATTTCAAAATTGCTTTAATCTTTTAAAAACTATACCAAAGCATTCCTCTAGTCTTAAGGATTCAGAAAAAGTATAGTTTGTCATATCTGTGATGCACCATTCTCAAGTTATAAGCAAAAAGGTCAAAGGTCAAATTTAGGGCTCCACGTGGGTCAACTTCGAAAAAATGCTCCGATCTCCTTTAAAATGGTCTCAATGTGTTCGTACTTTAAAAACACTCCAAAATAAGAATAGTTTGCCATAGCTTGGATGTTTCGTTACCTAGGTAGCAGGATAAAAGAGGTCATTGGCCATTGAACTCTATTGACCCCGGCCTAGCTTTTGATGTTACGCATGTAATTAAACAACCTAAACAGTGCAAATATTCTTTAAATGAATTATGTTTGCAAGCCGAACAATTTGAGACCATTTTGGTTAAAATCAGACAATTTTTAGTTTTTTGACCTCTGTTGAACCCAGCATTTGACCTTTGACCTTTTTGGTTATAACTCAAGAACCGTACATCACAGATATGGCAAACTATATTTTTCTGAATCCTTATGACTAGAGGAATAATTTGGTATAGTTTTTAAAATGATTGGAGCAATTTTAAAATTTGGCCCCTGTATGACCTTTTCCGCCAAAAACTACCTTTCCACCAAGTATATTTTAATATACTTTTTGTATGCTGTTCAGGGGACATCTCTGACATTCATAGCAGTGAAAAAAATTCTGTTGCAATTAGTGGTGAGTCAAAACTCACTTTGACTGGACTATTACATTTCTAACATTGGATGCTAAATTGTGACACGATCAAGGGAAATGAGTCGGATGTCGCTAATATTGATTTTGAGATATTGGCAAAGTGTTAAAATTCTTATGTTTCATACTGTTTTCAGCGATTGATAAAGGAACGTAACTTCGCAAAAAAAAGTCATATCAACTTGGGGTTTTCAGTTTCTGAAAGCACTAAATGTCCTCTTTAGAAACATGTAAACCTCATTTTTGACCAGGACCGACATGTGACTCATTCCCCTTGATCATGTCACAATTATGATCCAAATTGATTTCTAATTATGATAATGGATTGCATATCATTTTATGTTTTAAGAAAAAAAAATGCAATTTAATATTGTTGCATGTGGTAGTAACCTATCTTTTTTCCAGTAGGTTTAGCCAAAATTAAGCAAGTTTTTTTTTTAATTTGTAGCTCTCAACGGCTATATAATAGCAATCACAAAATTGTGGTGCATGAGTAGTGTTTGATCACTTCCTGACCACACTTTTGTATTTGACTGAAATGAACTACCGATTCACTAAAGCAAGCATCAATTTGAAGCTTGAACCTACCACCTCAAGCCTCGGCATATTATCAATGTCGATTTGAGGCATCGAATTGACATTGATAATATGTCGAGGTGGCTTGAGGTGGGTAGGTTTAAGCTTCAAATTGATGCTTGCCTAAGAATGTGATAAAATCATTTATATTTGCATGTATAATAGTGTAAATATTACAGCAGTCTCTTGTACAAATATATATGAAGTGTTATAATTTGCTCTCAATAATATCCTTTTAAATCAAATTCAAGCCTGTATTGGAGATTTGGAGGAGACAACTCAATGATGTAGACATACATACCGTATTTCCTTGAATAGTTTCCCCCCTTCAAATAAATGCCCCCCCCTACCACTTTTTTCAACCAAGATGTTTCAAAAATGCTGATTTCCATGCTATCTTGTGTAGTAAGCTTACCAAAGCTCACACATGGTAGATAATGGCCTCGGTAATTGGCAAAAATCTGGTCGGAAACACAGAAGTGAACCGGAAGTTAGCATTCCTAAGGTCATAGTTCGTCATTTCAGTGTGAGTTTTAAGCTTACCTAATGATTTTAACGGAAATTGTCATTCTAAAAATGACCTCTAATATACACCCCCACTTTTGGAAAATGCTTGGTGACTATTCGAGGTAATACGGTATATCGATGAGTAGTATGTTAATTTTGATGAAAATCACCCTGAACCACGCTATGATAAGAAGGCAGAAAACAAAAACAGCACCAAATACTACTTAAAACGTTTAGTGAATTTGCTCTGGCTTGTATGGAGAAATAAAGAAAAGATACCACAAATGTCAAATGAAGCAATCTGTATCGGAAAAATGTCATCTTTTTTATGGCATCGGGGCATTTAACTGTTTTCCTTTCATTTAAATGGGTACACAGGGGAATTGAATTTGTTCAACTTCCTCTATCCGTCTATACACGAAAGAGTAGATTTCTTGACTAATTTAGTAATATTTGGTTTTGGTTTTTTCGTATAAGGTTTCATTTCTTAGCGGACAATATTAGGGATTTGGTTTACAACAAACGGGCAATGAGCAGACGACTCCATCAGTCTTCACTTTACATGCTCAGTGGCATGCGCCAACCTTTAGAGCATGCTCACTGGCATTGAATGCAGTTTCAGTTTTTTGGAAAGAGTGTCCCTTAAAATATCCAGGGTTCATCAGTATACAGGAATCATGATGTGATATTCAACCCTTGCTTGGTTCCGCCATATTGGGTAGAGCCTCTAACTGGCAATAGACATGAAAGAAAGAATTACGTCACTTGACACAATGACTCGTTCAATTCCCATTCATGCATGCTGCCCGATTGAGGCTCTACCTTCAAACTTAATGACCATGCAAGAAGTGAATGTGTTAACATTTGTGGTGGAGATACCAGGTCAGAATTTGTTGTATAAATTGTACATATATATGGATCAGTAAACCAAAGTCAAATATATGCACAATGGCATGACGAAACTGTTTGAATATTGACCATTTTCATATCCATATCAAAAGGATGCACTTGTCGGCTGCTAGCGTTTCATTTCACATAATAACTGGGAATAAATACCGGACTCCTTTCAAGTGGAGGTCACTTTATATCATCCCCAAGTCACATGGCTTATTTAAATACAGTGAACATTCCATAACCATGTCATTTGATTTGAAGTGACCTCCACTTGAGACGAGTCTGGTATTTATTCCTAGCATGAAATGAGGCACATGTAGCAGCCGACAAGTGCATCGTTTTGATATGGATGTACACATATTACTATTTTCAATTTTGTCGCCTAAAATTGCAACATCCTGGTTAATAGTAAAATAGTAAATAGTAAAAGGAGGTTCAAAAGCACTTTCCAATAGGGAAAAGAATCTTAATTTCCCATCTAAACATTTCCAAATTTCGTCATTACATCATAAAATAAAACTTGGTACCAATAAACTAACTTATATGTCTGTTTCCTAAGTGTTGAGTAAAAATGAAAGATGTGTACGACTTCATGGCTGAATGAGCCCTAATTGTAGACAAAAACTGCCCTCTAATTCCAAAAGTCACAAAGTAGGCGATGCTCGTTAACTGCAAGGTGTATTGGGACAAGGGGACTGGCCATCTTTCAACTCACTGTGCTGAAATCTGCACGGAGAAAGGCTAAATGATCAAGAATCAATATCACTTGGTGAGGATTTTAGACTGCACTCAACCATGGGTTTTTCCATTAGTAACAAGCCATGAATCAACTTTTGTGACAAGCATAGGCCTACTTTGTGACTTTTTCAAACCTAAAATCACGGACATCTTTCATTTTCACACAACACTTAGTAAATAGTCATATAATTATTTCAAAGTTAGTTTTATTGGTACAAAATGAAACCTTACAATGTTATGACGAAATGTTGAGAGGGGGGGGGGGGCTTATTTCTTGTGCTGTGTTTATTATCCCTTCTCTTCAAGATTTTTTTACATGAATCCAGAATTTGGTGTCTAGAACATAGTACATGTATAATTTGTATCATGTTGTGTATCGTGTAAATAAAATATCACTATATAACAAAAGAAACATGCTTTTCTTTCTTTTTGTCATGTATATGCATAAGGAAGGTGTAAATTTTAGCATTTGCCCATATATGCAATAGACCTTATCAAATAAACCAACAGGAACGGTATAACAATTGAAATTGTCTTTCATGATACAAAAATTTCTTGCAGATTAATTTGTTTAGCAAAAATATCGTCAAATTTGAATTTCGTTCTGGTATACCTATATAGCAATGGTCATTTTCTAATGTGCACTACAAAAGCGAATAGCAGCCATGGCTGTCCCTGTCACCCATCTGCTATTGGGAGCCTGTACCACAATGTAAATCTTGACACTGGCAAAGTAAAAAAAACACAAAACCATGTTTCTTTTTCATTTTGTGCAAAATGAAGTTTATTTTATTAATTAGCAACATAAAAGGAAATAAATGTGCATGTTTACAAAGTTCATCAAGGAAATATTTATTAACTTGAATTATTATTTTCTAAACTTTATATGAAACTAGCCAATTTTTTAATATAAGATCAGCTGTTTTGTTTCCCCCTGTTTGTTATCCTCCTATTTTTACACCTAAAAAAATAAATAATTAAAATAGTGGCCTATGGCTGGTACAAACGTAAGGGCCATGTACAAGGCTTATAGTAGTAACTGTGGAATACTAATGGTTAACAAATAGGCAAGACGATTTATGTTAATATTATCTTTTTAAAATTCACTTAAACCAAACACATGCTTGGGTTCCGATAAAAACTATGTGTATCTAAGTCACAGGGGTAAGGTGGAAAAAAATACTTTCAAACATGGTATCAATCATTTTAATTTGTAAACAATTCTGTATATTCTACAAACTTTTGGCAGTATGCTGGTATGATGATTTAATGCACGATTGTTCTTATTTAAAATACAAAATGATACCCCAAATTAGGATTGTACAATCTGCATTATTACTATCTATGATTTTTTTTTGATGAGTAATTACAATACTACTATCACTTGTATGACATCAAAACTTAAGGTGATGAAGAATTACTGCAAAACATCAACATGCAGCAGTGATTTAAGATCAAAAGCACGACTCCTTGTACAAGGAATGCACGCTCACCATCAACGTTTGTCAATTTGGCTTGGCTTAATAGTTAAGCCTATGCGCTGCATGGTTTAAGTACACTTATTGTGTAAAAGCGTGCTTTTGCACATAATTTGTCAACTGGGTGTGGCTTAATAGTTAAGCCTATGCGCTGCATGGTTTAAGTACACTTATTGTGTAAAAGCGTGCTTTTGCACATAATTTGTCAACTGGGTGTGGCTTAATAGTTAACACCATTGCAGACTATCAGCAGATCATATGAGAAGCCAATCAGTGGCACTACGTGATTATGCGCTGCATGGTTTAACTACACTTATTGTGTAAAAGCATACTTTTGTATATAATTTAGTAGGTGCTTATGCGCAACACAACATGGTGTAAATGCAGTGTTTCTAGAATCAGTCTGCCTGCATGGATGTTCAAACATAAAAAACTAAGACAAAAACATGATAATTGTTTTCTTTTTAAAAAAAGAAAAGAAAATGACAACAATACTTATATTGCAATCGATGAGTTTTAACATGTTTATATATATAAGAACAGTTTTCACAGTTGACACAAGTAAAAACATTATTGACCACGGGGGATTTATTGATACGATACCGTGGTGATAAAAATCTATAGCTAAATATTATGCATATTGGTTTCTGTAGTATGGCACTGCGTTACTTTAAACTGAGTATAGGTATACCGCACTAGGCACTTTCCGTAAGGTCTTTTATTATTATTATACTTGTTATATATAAAAAGTATATTATGTTTATTATGTATTCTTTAGCGTCTTTCAATGATACAAGAATCGGCTACATGGTTTCGGAAGACAAAAATTATGCATGGAAAGATGTCAGAAAGTGACTGCGCGTACTACAAAAATGTGCAGTGTGATTAATAACGACCGGCACAGATCAAGGTGTACAAGACAGCAGGCACTACTTTATAGTATGTACGAAAGGCACAACATTATCTATAGACCGATAATACGACGACTATAAAAAAAACTGGAAAGTCCGTTTGATGTGTGTAAAATCATGACATTTAGTTCTTACATTCTACCATTTATTTCCAAGTACATATATCATGCACTACACATTACTAGGCATTTCTTTTTTGTGTACGTATAAACTAATAAGCTTTTATATAAATATACTATGTAAGTCAACACAATACATAAACAAATAAAAAAAAACAGTACTTCATGTTTCTTTTTAAATATAAAAACAAAAACAAAACAATAAAACTTAGAAAAGGCCTTCTTGCAGCTACTGTTGCATATTAAACGATAAATATATAAAAAAGCATATAGTATTATCAACTTAATACAATTTTTATACAAAAAAAAAAAAACTTGGTTACCTTAACACGGCCCACATTAATACAAATAATGGTTTAATAGTTTTAATTTACACAGACATTTGCATAAAACCTATCTTTTCCAAACATCTATTAAGTGAAGTTAAAATTTATCATGTTAACTACCCAAATTTTATTTGGAGAGAGAGAGAGAAAGAAAGAAAGAAAGAAAAACAGTGCAAACATATATTTAATCATGTTCTTGCAAATTTCACCGCAAATCTAGGCATGTGTGCAACAGCAGAAAAAAAATGAGATTCTTGTTATCAGAAACATTATATTACACGATGCAATCGCATCCTCATGAAAAATAATATATATATACCAAGGTCATGTTATTGACAAAACTTTTGTGGTAACAATACAAGTTTTAATATGATCAAAAAGAGGCTATCTATTTCTATTAAACAAACTGTAAATAAACTGAGTCGATACAGCTTTAAATACAAGAGATGAGACTTTTTCAGCCATATTATATTTTATAAGGAAGAAAAAAGTTTCAAAAGAAAAATCAAACAAAAAGACAATAAAAGAAAGAAAAGAAAAGAACAAAATCAGACAACTTTGATAAAGTTACAGTCGTACATTTGATCGTTAAAATCGATCTGTACTTATAAAGAACGTTCCCTTCGACAATTCTTTTACTATCCCCTGTTGAAAAAATTTAAGTACATTGTGGCATTTAATTTTCCTACAATAACAAAGGAATAAGAAAATTAAATATTGCATAATTAATTCTGTCCTCTTCTTCTTAGTTTATAAAAAATATGCTGTCCATGGATTGTGCTCGGATGAGTTTTCACTAATTTATAATTGTTATATTTATTCATTTGTGTCAATATGAGCTATACTCTGCCAAAGACAGGGCTCTGCACGTGAGCATCATAATGCAATCCACATACGCGTTATTTTGACAATTGACATTATCATCATCATTTTTTTCTTCAAAAAATTTTTAGTTTGGCAGCATATAATTTTAATACAAGTACTTTAATCTCTTGACCTGTATCTTTATGTGAATCAACTGCTTTCCTCATTTTATTTAAATAAAGTCACTTTATATATATTTTTAAAAATCATTTATCCCTGTTGCTATGGAAACAACATGGCTGTAGATGTTAACACTCTCATCGTACAGTGCACCACCATGGCACTATAGTAAAAGGCAGTCCGTCCTCGACACACCTTCTTACAATAACATTAAAATTTACTCTAGTATAAGCACCAGTTTTCTCCGATCATCTTGGGATGATCTAATAAACAAAAGAGCCCGGGTCTCTACTAGGTTCATTAAAAGATTGTTATATGGACCTACAGATTATTCGTCCACATTTCAGGGCACGTTTCTTTTTCGGATCTCAAACCATTCTGTTGGCCCAACTCACAAGGTTTACAAACTTTGCACTTTTTCTTAAAGGCAAGATCATGGTACATCCTCTATGTACATCTTCGTTCGGTTCCATCGCCTTCTCTCTGCTACCCATTTAAAGGGAGCATCTACCTTAACTTATTTGGTTACCTTCTTAAATATAATACACATCACTCGGCCTCTAACGAAGCTGAGCTTTCCCATTTCAGTTTTTTTCTATATAAATAACATTATATGCATCAGCAAAATATTTTTTTATTTTTTTTTATTCTTTTAAATAATAATTCATCTTTTTTATACTATATTTGAAACTAAAGCATGTAGTATCTATCTGATAAAAACAATCCTTCTATGTCACTATCATAATAATATTTAAATTGAACATGAGTAATGCCCATGTTAAACTGATAACTCAACTGAGTCGCATCAATTTCGGCAAATCGAGTCAATAGTTCAATTTGATCACACGCATTGAGCGCCCTCACAGGTCACTAGACTGTAATATGCCTGATTGAGTCACATACCTCAATTGAGTCATTCAAACTTCTAACCAATTGCAAATGCTTTATTTGAGTAATTTTCTTTGAGTAGCATCCACATGCCAACTCTAGTAATATAAGCTTCTGGTAAATATAAGCTTACTTAAAAATAAAAACATTGGCACTCTCGGATATAAAAAGGTTCACATGCGACGGATCGTTCATGCGTTCCTTCCACATTTGCATATCAGCCCAGTTAGTTTAAAATGGGAATTAAACTATTTATTTGCATATAATTAAATATATATTTCACAGACATTATCCTTTATGTACAATTGATGAGAAATGGACTGCCCGTTATGTGCTGATCTCCCCACTTAACGATTAAAACATAATTGCCTCTTTCTTTAAGTGTGTAGTTGACGACAAATCTATTTCTACCCTGATGTTTGACGACCACTTCATCGCATGGCGTCTTGGGTCCAGCAATACCAACAGCTAGCATGTTATTACCTGAAATATAGCAATAAGAAAACAATTAATAAGCTTAAGATCAATATATCGTTCTTGAATGTCACAATTTTCACTTCAATCCAAGTATAAGTTGGGCAATTAAATCTATATCAAAAGAATTTAATTCCTCCAAACAATACAATAATCAACAATTGCAGGATTCAGGGGTGTGAGGCCACAGACCAAAAAAGAGGAAAATCACTGGAAAACAACGTAAAATGAGGGTAAAAGCGCCAAATAGGGGCTGAAAATAAAAGAAAACACATTTTGGCAACAAAAAAAGAGGAAATCAGCTGAAAAGAGGAACTCTCACACCCCTGAGGATTTCCGGTACTGTGCTATTACAGCTTAAATCCACACAACTCTTTTGGAAAACACAACCTTAATCTTCAACACAGGGAGTGTGACTTTCAAATGGAGGCGACTCCATTAAAAATCAACACACCTTGTGAGAGTGATTAAGGGGGTGTATGGATGTCAAATGGAATTTCCTACGATTGAGTTGCTAAATATAACACATACTCCAGGTTTAACCAATTTCAGACATTTTACCTAAAGGCCACTCACATCCTTGATATTAATCATGTGAAAAGCTTACAAAAAAAGAAGGAAAAAAAAGGTATTTATACATAACTAACAAATTCATTGTCCAGTTCAACTGATAGTTTGGAAATAAGATTTTTTTGTGGATACCTATTTTAATAGGTATCCACAACAAAAATCTTATTTAAAAATCATGCCCTAAAATGAAGAGGGTACAAATCATGAAATACTCCTTTAAGGGATCAGATAGCAATGTTTGCACACAGGGAATACAAGGAATGTCCTGATGATATAAAATAATTTAGATTCTTTTTTTTTTTTTAATTTGCGATATAATATAAATTTTATGGCAAATTATTCAAAATTGATATTTTTGACATTAAACAGTCCTCAAAGTTAAATTTATAAATCTAATGATATGTACTTAAGGGAAGGGGTATGAACGTTTGGACAGTATTTATTGTGGGACATTAGAGCACATCAGACATATCGAATTGAATTCTGAATCGAAGAATGTCCTTCTGATATCAAATAATTTTGATTTTTGAAATTGCAATGTAATACACATTTTATGGCAAATCATTAAAATTGATATTTTTGATATTTAACAGTACTTGAAGTAAACTTTATAAATCTGATGATTTATACTTAAAGTGTATGTAGGTGGGATGAAAAGCCGACGATGAATTGAAAATTTTGACCTTTCGTATTGAAGATATGGATTTTTTTTCCAAAACACCAACAAAAAATAGGTCTTTTTGGGAAAAAAAATCCATATCTTCAATATAAAAGGTCAAAATTGATCGTCGGCTTTTCCTCACAACTACATACACTTTAAGAATATATCATTAGATTTATAAAATTTATTTCGAGGACTGTTATATATCAAAAATTTGAAAAATATCAAATTTTAATAATTTGTCATAAAATATGTATTATATCGTGAATTTCACAAAATGAAAATTATTTGATATCAGAAAGACATGCTTCGTATTCAGAATGCAATTCGATACGTCTGAGGTGCTCTCATGTCCCACAAAAAATAATGTCGAAATGCCATAAACGCTCATTCTAGATCCCTTAAAGTGTATGCAGCTGGGAGGAAAAGCCGTCCATCATTTGAAAATTTTGACCTTTCGTATTGAAGATATACATTTTTTTCCCAAAAAGACCTAAAAAATTTAGGACTTTTGGGAAACTTTATGTATATCTTCAGTATGAAAGGTCAAAATTTTCAATTGATGGTCGGCTTTTCATTCCAGCTACATATCATTAGATTTATAAAGTTTACTTTGAGGACTGTTAAATATCAAAAATATCAAGTTTTGATGTACTTACCACATCCAGGCAATGATGCATTGACCGAAAACTGACTCTTCTTGTTGACAAAGGCTTTCTTGAGTCCCATACCCGTGATTTGGACCTTACTAGCGTCTGATTCAAATTGCGGTAACTGTGCAGTTGGTACGGCTGCCTTACTCTTGCCTTCAATTGAAGCTGTTGTGTATTCGTGCCTCTTGGCAGATGCACCCCCTTTAGCAGGACCTGAATATATAAATGATCACACATAGAGCTGTTATTGACACATGATTTCTAATTCAACACTTCATCGGGGGAAAAAATATGACAATCGACACTCTATGAGATCTAAAAAATGCTGGAAAAAGTCGCTAGATAAACTTAAAATCACGCCGATATGAGTTACGATCGCCGACTTCCGGTGTAAACATACTTCCTGGTTCATTCTCCTTCCAGGTTCGGGTCAACTTCAGGAGGTAATTTTTTACTTTTCAATGAAAACATGATCGTACGGTAAGCTTATTTAAACAAAATAGCATGGAAATTTAATTTTTTTCTCTTTTTGATATGTGTCGTAAAGTGTCGAAAAGGGACATTTTATTTTGACATGTGGGATTTAGGGTCAGGTCGACAATAATATGACACATATGACAATCAATAACACGTACCTCTTATCACACACTGTTATTTATCAAAAAACATACATCACATAAAAGGAACTATCTTGCAAGAAAAAAATCACCTATGTAATTTGCCGTAATGCCGTAATAAAACCAGATAATTGCATGCCCAGAAAAACTTTCATCAAATGTTTTTTAAACATGTTATATAACATGGTATATGTTTCAACCTATTTTGGGCTCTTAGAATAATGTTCATACCTGTGACGGTAGACTTGAATGGACTTCCAACGATATGTTGCTGTCCTGCATATCTGATGTTGATGAGATAAGATCCTGGTAGCGGAGCAGTGTATTTGACCTTGTAACCCTCGGGAACCTCTTCGACCTTCATTGTTACTTGTGCTGGACCGTCGACGGTGACTGATAGAGTTCCTGCACCAGCGCCGCATGTGTTCACTATAAACTCAGCCTGTTGACCTGAAAACGAAAAATGTGTATTGCAATGATAAGTAAAAAAAGTAATAAAATGTCTTGGGAGAGCATACTACACAGAGATTGATTGATTCTGAAATGAAAATCCAATGAGCTTTTCCGGTTGAAATCTACACTACCCCTGTGGAAGATTTTGGAAATATGTTCCATAGGGGGAGTACATTTTTCAAATGTAATTGGTCAGGGTTAATCATTTTGAAACTCATACTCCCCCTGTATTATGGCTTTAGCTTTATCTTCCACAACTGGAGTGAGTATTTCAAATGGAAGCTACCCAATTGTCTATTCTCTTTGAAACTCATACTCCCTCTGTGGAAGACTTTAGTTAAATCTTCCACGGGGGTAGTGTGGATTTGAAATAGAATAGCCCAATATACAGATCAAATATTAGCACTTGTCTATTTTTATGCAATATTTTTGTGTGTTGTAAGTTCAGAAACAAAGAAAATGCTGAATTTGATGTAAAAGAGAGAGGCAGGCATTAAGCCCACGGGCAATACCGGACTTAATTATCGGCCTCTAAGAACTATTTTGATTGGTTACAAAGTGGGATATGTCATGTATTGAGCCAATCAGAGGCACTGTAAGAAAAGCACAGGTTTAAACTGTTGGCATTCCTCACAACTTACCTCTGGAAATACATATCATACTTTGTGCTAAATCAATCAAAGATTACTAGATTGGTCATGACCCCCATTATTGCAAAATGACTAATGTTTGAATGTTCTCAACGATCTTCAGTAATTATTAATACAGCGATATATTTGTGTATATCTGCTTTTTGATTACACAGTAGCATATGTGTGAATTTTGTATTATCTGTATTAAGACAACTGCAGTGCTTTTTCCATTACATCAAAAAAAATTCACTTGCCAAATATCTTTTTCAATGATGTAATGGAAAACAAAGTACAGTGAACTAACCAACTTCTATCTACTCGTACATTACATATACTAGCTAGTACAACTACACTATTCCTATTGTGGCCACCTGCACAGGTACACCATCGCCAAGGTACCTGCACACAGAGTACTTGTACATCACCAATGCTGCTACTGCACAGATACTACACTGGTACTACACTGGTACCATGCTGGTACCACACTGGTACTCCCCTGGTACTACAGAGTACCAGTCAAGTACCTTGGCAACAGCAGCCGCAATAGGAATCTTGTAGTGTATGTCAAGTTAGTAACATAAAGTATGCAGTGAAAACAAATAGTTTCAGTGAGTCGTTTTGTTGGGCAGCTAACATACAGACAAAATACAAGAAAAAGAAGAAAAGAAGAGAAATTGAGACAGAGTGAATTCATGTTGATATTGAATGCATATGTGCAGATAATATTATTTACGAGTTATATTAAGCCACTAGTGTATAAACTACATGTTGATGACAATATATAATAAACAAGTGTAAAGAAATGGAATTATATTTAATTAGTAAAGCGAAGAAAGACATTTTGTGTTTGATGCAAACTTTAAATTAGCACAGTCTGTGTCTATCAGCTACCATGAGAATGTTTAGATTATTTTGCACACTTGGTGGAAAAAATTTATTTGGAATCATCAAATAATCGGTTGAGCACTAAATATAGACTGTGCAAATGTCAACGAGCAAAATTGCAAGACACACAAAACATCTTTTATAACCCATCCTTCACTTAATGATCAGTAAACCGATGTTACAATAATTATTATGGACATAGATATGAAGCAACAATACAGATAAAGACGATAATAGATAAAGACGATAATAATATATCACGATCAGAAGTAGCAAAGATGAGAATTACAATATGGATTACCTGCTTTGTTACTCATGTGGTTCATATTTATAAAAGACACTTTGAGTGCAAGCAGTTGTCTTTCCAGTAAGAATGCACTGCTATAATGTACGTAAGTATGCTGTATAAATAGGCACTGTCATCTTTTATCTAACTACTTGGTCCACCATCATTTCCATATTATTTGTGTCAACTAACTATGTTAAAGTCTGGAGTGAATTGTTAGTTTAAATGTGGGGCATAATATTGGTATACCCTGTATAACCTGTTGTTTCAGGGTTAGGGTTACGATTAAGATTAGGTTTAGGGTTATAGTTAAGGCCACTGTGGCATATTCCAGAATTATTCTGATGGCACCTCCAATTGCGATGCAGAGCCGTACCACTGCGCCACCGACAAGAGCTCATAGATTTTGAAAATGGCAACAGACTTGTGATAAAACTACTAACTTTTCTACATGTGTTAATGTGATGGATCCATACAGTTATCACCTATGATATTACCATTATGATATAGATTTGAATACAAATAGTAATAATTCTCATCTTTGCTTACTCTCTACACATCGATACAAGAAAGACATAAGTCATGCCCATTGGACTATTCCAGTTAAAATACATACACCCCTATGGAAGGCATGACCCTAATCACCCACACAGGGGGTGTAGATTTCAAATGGAGTCACCCATTTAGGTAACCCCATTTGAAATTCATACTCCCTGTGTGGAAGATTAAGACCATGTCTTCCATAGGGGGCGTGTGGATTTCATCTGGAATAGTCCATTTTTCTAATAAAACTATTTGATGGATTAATTCCATATGCAATTGGTTTATTGAAAGGCATGAATTAAATCTACAATAATTATAAAATGAGTGACAAATTGACAGCTACTTAAGGGACGAGTCAGATTATGAATAGACCTGCAGAAATGTGAAATTCACGCCATAATTACACTGAGATGTCATCATTTCTACGCAATTCCTAATCAAGCAAATTGTCTCAAGTTTGGTGCTGTTCCGTTTGGTTTAAAAACACAAAAATGAGTTGCAATAATTTTGTTTTACAATTTTCAAATGTAAAACATGACATGTTGCACCTATACGTAATATTTGATATCAAGTTCTGACAAAATCTTAAATAAAAGTTTCAACTTATAAAAAACCTTTGTCCAAAACAGTCAATATAGTGAATTTTTCATATTTTCCTCTTTGTCTTGAGCTTTCACAGTTCTCATGGAAACAAGACTCATCCCTTTTGTAGCACTGCCCAGTGTGTGTGTGCATAAATTGAACATAAATAAGCAAAATGAAAGCATAGATGAAAGTAATAATTCCTTGGTTATTAAGCTGAGCAAAAGCTGAGTTCTCTAGTAGCAGCCATCATGCCGGTGCAATACCAAGAGTGTACGTAACGTAGTAGAAGCAGCAATGCGTGTTACATAACGAAAAGGCCTGGATGACCTAACCTACCAGTAGTCCCCTTTTCTAAACCATCTCCGTACGCGTTTACCATGCCTGGATCGCCGACATCCGCTCCCACTCGTATTTTGAAAGGACTGCCTGGAATTGGGGCATTCTTGAAGTATACATGGATATTGTAGATGCCGTTTTCTTTCGGTAGGAACCGTACTGCAAAGTTTTCTGTGAGTTGTGGGGAGGGATAAAACAAGCAATGTTAATCATTTGTAGCTGTTATTGATAACCACACGCACTCATTCACCTACCAGTTCTTCCTTTTTCTAAACCATCGCCATACGCATTTACCATGCCAGGGTCTCCAACATCCTGTCCGACACGAATGCGGAATGGACTGCCAGGTATTGGACTGTTCTTGAAGTACACATGAATGGTGTGGATTCCGTCTACTTTGGGCATAAACCGTACTGCAAAGTTTTCTATGAGTTGTGGAGAAAGTTTGGTATAGCAAAGAACATTGATTGTTACACAGATTCAATCTGAACTTGATATCTGTTTCTGATTATATCAAATGCTATCATGCATGCTGCAAGCTTGTAATTAAGCCATTTTTTGGATCATGCTTGGAAAGGACACAGCGCACTATGGGTATCACTACTTGATCAAAAATACCAGATTGCGTAATCTGACAAGCATTCCTGATGGTTAAGCTCTAAGAAGCTATTTCATTGCAAATGGATGCAACAATAGAAACTTTCTTTAGGGATACTTGCATCATTATTTTGTTGTATTAACAAGCCATTATCAAAATAAAGTATGTTGCATAGCATATTGCTAATATTGAATTATCATGGGTCCAAAAACCTAGATTATTGGCACATGCAATAACTGCTCTAATTTACAACAATAAAAAGCTGATTTTATTATTTAGGAAGTTAAATTTTCATGCACATTTTCTAATTAATTTGGCCATTCAGAATTTTTGCACAATAGCTGTTAAGTAAGCTGGATTAGATCGGCCAGCTGTCTGCTAGCTGTTTTGGCTTATTTGTCAGGCAGATTAACTCACGACAATGTTGAATGTTGCCGCTTTACACTGAAGACCAAGCAGCATGGAGGAGGACACAGGTTTGGTTTAATTTATAGAGGAGGTATGAATAAATTAAAAAGAAAATTATCAAACTTTGCCATGCATTGGGGGGGGGGGGAAATGCACTCCAACTTTTCCAATCACAACTCGCACAATAAACTGATATGTCTGGTTTTGATTCAAGCAAAAAGGAAGGAAATACGCATAACTGCTGATAGGTTTCCAGGGTAAAACTTGGGGAAAAAGAGAAACATGTTGGGTTGGAATGAGATCAGATCACACCAATACACTTCGTATCACCCACATATCCATAACATTCATCATTTATTACACATCAAATAAATAAATGTTTCATTTATGTTTATAGTACTAATACTTTAATGCTCTGCATGCTACCCGTAAACTTCAACATAAAAAGTCCCAAGTCTCGAAACATTTTCTCAAAATATCAAGAGCAATCTTAAGAAGCACTGAACCAATAGTAGGCTTGTTTGTACTCATTTTAATGCATTTTTCATGCTGATTCCAAATATGGTTATGAATATATGCAATTTGAAACTTGTCGCCTGCAGTTGACACCCATGCGGAGAGAGTCAAACCGATTCATTTAGAATTATCCAAACATTGCATCCACACTAAATGTATGACATTTACTTTAGTTCGAAATCTAAAACCTCCCTTGATAATCATTTTCTTTTTCAATCTAGATTCACTATGCTGCTTACACATACAGACTCCTTCTTCTCTTTGGTATACCTTATACAAGGCTACTAAGGTACCCCATGGCAGATCCCTACAAGTGTACTTAAGGAGTGAACATGGGGAATCACTGTACCAGTGTCGACTCTCTGAAGAAATTGGGTACACCAAATGAAGCAATTCCCCCCCCCCCCAAATTAACCAAATTTTGTCTAAAAAATCCTGAATTTGACTTATTGTAATCAATACAGAATTTTACAACTTCTTGTGTGCCAAACTGATCTTATTTTTATTGGGACAAAATTGTGACATAAGGCCTCTGCCTAAACACTGACTGGTAATTACAATGTATATTATGACCCATACTAGACTATCTGTTGAGATCTAAACTAAATGTAACTAAAGTACCCATGATGACATCCAGGAATATTATACCCCTACATTTTTGTCCCTAAGAAATGAACCAAATTGCAGAATGTAGAAACAACATAAGTGGCACACAAAATTGTATCGTTACACTTTAATCCCTATACATTCTTGTCCCCAAGAAATGAACCAAATTGCCAAACGTAGAAACAACATAGATGGCACACAAAATTGTATCATTACACTTTAATAATAAGAGTCAATTTCTTATAAAAAAATTAACCCTTCATTAGAAAATCAATAGTTTTGTAAATGGATAAATTTGTTCTGTGCATTTTAATACCTTGCTTTTTTTTCAATTTTTATTTGAATAACAAAAGCGGTAAAATATAAAAAAATTACAATATTTCCATTGACTTTTTCTTCCAACATGCCAATCATGAACACAGCGCCAAGTCTCTTAAACTGTACATCCCACCACAGTGAGTTCATTTCAAAAGAGGCTGAAAGTGAGAAAATAACTCACTTTTTTTTAAGGCAATTGAAATTGAGCAATGTACCAACTTGTACAAAACAAATTGTGTCATCTGTGGAACCTTGATTTTTCTTGTTATTTCATGAGGACATTACTTGTTTTATAAAGTGTAATGATACCTTTTGTGTAAGTAGTTTACAAGATGTAGACTTACCATCATCAATAGGTGTAATAACGCATTCATCTTCTGTTCCTGATGGTGTGATTGCTTTTGCCTTCAGATCACCCTTTGCACCATTGAGTTGTACTGCAAATGAAGCTGGCACACCTGGTTTTAAGCCGCTGTCCTGTAAATAGGAAAAACCAAGACACAAGCCTGTTATAGATATTGCCCTGCACTATTCTACCTCACAAAGACCTACATAGGCCTATCATAATAAATCACCAAGTCTATTTTAAATGTATTCCAGCTCCCTTCTTGGTTGAGCACTTTACTGTGGATGATTTACCTTACTTGGATTTATTTAGGCCTATCATATATATATATAGAGAGAGAGAAAATTAACTGCGTCGACATTATAAATATTCTTTTACGACATTATAATTATTCTTCTACGTGTTTGCTTTCTATATATATATAGAAATTCGTGTAATAAAATATTCAATTACGACATTTTAATTATTCTTCGCTTCTTTGCTTCCTATATATATATAGATATGTATATAGCTAGATGATCGACCATCATATTATTACAGAGTGGCTGCAGGAATATGCAAATTAACCACCAGTACAAAATACCCATGTAACATGAAAGATGACGCAATCAAATGTGTGGTACATGTATGTCTTGTGTAAGGGAATTGATGTTTACATTGTCAATATATTTGTGCCTAAAATGACGAACATTTGCACTTTTCTTTCCATCATTGTGATATTGTGAAGCTGTCTTGTTAGTTCAAAATCTGTGCCTAAAATGATGAACATTTGCACTTTTCTTTCCATCATTGTGATATTGTGAAGCTGTCTTGTTAGTTCAAAATCTGTGCCTAAAATGATGAACATTTGCACTTTTCTTTCCATCATTGTGATATTGTGAAGCTGTCTTGTTAGTTCAAAATCGGTGCCTAAAATTATGAACATTTGCACTTTCTCTCAAATTGTGAAGTTCCAAATAGCTGTGGTGTTAGTTTAAAATCTTTGTGCCTAAAGTGACGAACATTTACATTTTCTTTCCATTACAGTCATTGTGAAGCACCAAATAGCTGTGATATTAGTTCAAATTCTTGTGCCTAAAATGACGAACATTTGCACTTTTCTTTTCATTACTGTCCATTGTGAAGTACCAAATAGCTGTGGTGTTAGTTCGAAATCTTTGTGTCCAAAATGATCGAACATTTGCATTTTTCTTTCCTTACTTTCGAATCGTGAAGTACCAAATAGCTAAGGTGTTAGTTCAATATCTTAGGCTAAATAAGCTGTTTGTGCTTGTAAGGGTACAACATCATAACATTTCATGTCCGCCATTTTACATTTTATGGTCCGCCATATTTGTTCTCAGGTGAAAGTGATCTTAATATATCGATTCAAGTACAAGTTTGCCAGTGCTATTCAAAATATGTAATTCACGTGCAGGTCCAAAAATTTGGTGCTGCCTTAGCTATCTCAAACTTTCATCTTACTAACGAGAGCAAAGTATTGCAGTGCGCTGATGGGTCCTGTCATATGCAAATTAGAAAGTGGATCTTGATTGGCTTATTACGACAGGTCATGGAAATATACACGAGAAGTCACCAGTCTCTTTTTACGCTATTATCAAAACTATTGGAAATTGTGACAGGATGTGAAGAATTGCAAAGAGAATGGCTATAAGCTTTAGAGTAGATTAGTGGGTTAGGTTCAGGTCAAACTATAGGGTTAGGGTTAAAGGAAAGGTTAGATTAGAATAGGCTTCATCATCTACTTCTTAGAATCAAAATCATATGGCCACTGAGCACCAGGTTGCTCAAAGAGCCTATAATCATACTTACCGTAACACAACATACACGTAACAACTATTTTGACCAAAAAAAAATCACTTTTTTTCCAAAAGATAGATGTAATTTACTGTTACACTGAACTCCCAAATTGTGGAAATTCATGTGTACAAATTGTAGTTGTATAAATTACCCAAAATCCCATGCAAATTATTTGATGATGTGTCACTCTATATAATGTCCTGTTTAGTAAAAGAACTTCAAATCTGCCATTTCTAGATTAGGCCTTATATATCATAAACTTTTCTAAGCTTCACTCATCTACCCTTAAAAGCATATTTAAGCACAACATAAATGTTCATAAATATATAGATGTTTAGTACAAACTTCAAGCCTGGATGGAATTGATAAATCTAGAATTAAGGCACGTTTCTACACTCTCCATACAATGTATAATATGACTAGATGTACAATTTGAATATACATGTATATACCATTCCCTTGGGTTGAGAAAGCACTTTTGATTGACTTAATAAGGAGTTAATATGTTGAAAACCAAACACCAGAGACAACAAAAACTTTGGCACATTCTGTATATCGTAAAAACTCGATAGTTAGCATATGTGCTTATTTTTGAGCGCTTTTGAAAACATGAAATTGTACCAAAGTCTGGCGCTTTACCAACTGAGCTAATGGGGTTGAGACACACATTTGCAGGTTTACTTGTTTGTATATAACTATGTGTATCGATGATTTGGTCAAAACCCTTTACACTTTTGTGGATGGGGCTCTTCATGTTTGTATGTTTTAAAAGCACTCGATAGTAAGCACATATGCTAACTATCAAGTTTTTACAGTAATTTGTTATTAATTTTGGTTTCCTACAATTCAATTGAATAGGTCTATATGAGTTTACTTCTTTTTAAATTCACCCTGAATGAATAAAGTGTTATAAAGTTCCAATTCAAATTTGCGACAAAGTTTAAGCTTCTCTGATAGGTATTAATATTGGATTTTACACAGTGCACAGAAATAAAGACTGCAATTATTAAATACCATAGACACCCTCTGACTTATCATCAAATTGCAGTTTGGTCTAGAGTTCTTTGGTCATGAGTGGCTGTAGTATTTAACAATTGCTCCCACAAAAGCAACATAAGTATAAAAGCGAATGAAGTGTACGCAAGTCTCATTGATTTTAGGCAAAATGTTGTACATGTACATCAAATGGACTATTCCAGTTGATATCCACCCACTCCCTATAGAAGACACAACATTAATCACCCATCAGGTAACTCCACTTGAAATTCACACTCCCATGTGTGGAAGATTAAGGTCACGTCTTCCATAGGGGGTGGATGGATAACAACTGGAATAGCCAAATGACAAAAACACACAAGACAACTTGGACAGAGAGAAAATAACAAAAGATTAGTCCAATCACTCGTAATCTAGAAAACAAACGGACAACCAAGGAAGTGATATACATTATTTGATATATTTGAATTTTAGTAAGAGTATCAAACACCTTTTCTAATCTGTAGGACGATGATTTCTGAACAAACTACCTCCTTTTTTTCTAAATATATATCTTTTGATCACTAAAACAGAATTTCAAGAAAAAGCCTGATGTGATTATTTTTCTTTGTCAGGTCAAAAAAATTGGCTTTGAAGCGAAGAATTAGACTTTTGACATTCTCTGGAAATGGAATCTCACGTCTCAAAGACAAAGCATTTAGCATTCTTTGTACCAGAAGGACAAACTGGGTCGTGACTGCCCTGGTTACTAGTATAATCAAAGTAGAATGTCAATTCACCCATTGCAAGGTTCCGCCACATGTGAGGAGAGCCTCGATCTGGCAGCATGCATGAATGGGAATTGAACCAGTCATATAACATTGCGTAAAGTTACGTAATACTTCCTGTCTAATCTTCCTGTCACTTTTATGTCTATTGCCAGTTCCAGGCTCTCCCTGCATATGGCGGAACCATGCAATAGGTGAATACTACTACAATCCCGGGGACCACTGCCATTACAAGGTGGACACCATGCTCGTGTACAAAAACGCGTAAAAAGGGTAGTTTTTCACGGATGGGCGATGTACGCGTGTACAGTGGAAAGGGTGTCAAAATTGCCAAAATCGGGGGAAAAGGGTATACTTTTACAACAGCTTGGTTGCGTGTAAAGGGTATATAAAGCATTTATTGATGTGTACAGTTAGATATCTTAACCATTACAGTGAAATAAAATGCATGATAGTGATAGATAGCAAATGTGTTGTTAAAGGGCAGTAGGGCCTATATAATTGCTAAGAACATCGTATGCAAAACATTAATGAAGGCTTACTTGAAAAGGGTAAAGGCCCTAATTTCAGACTTGATTTGAAAATACTTGTTTAGGGTGTGGAAAACATGACAAAATACTTGTTTAGGGTATTCTGAGATCGAAGGATAATTACTTGTTTAGGGTCCATTTTGAAAGTCCATACATGAGCATGGTGTCCACCTTGTAATGGCAGTGCCCCGGGACTACAATAAAACACACTTCCTTGACTGTCTGTCCCATGTCTGGAGTCACTCTGTGATACACTGTTGCAGATAATGAGACTTACGTACTTACCTTGCTGAAACCTGTCTGCTCAGTTACAAAAGATGATGCAATCAAAAGAGAGATTGATGGTAGAACAAAAGGATAGATGGATGGTGGATTGGATCAAGGATTAATTAATATAGGATTAAGAGATAGAGGATCAATGAATAATGCATGGCATGAGAAGCAAACATCAGTAAAGGGTTGATTAAACTCATTGCAAACTATGTTGGGCAGGAAAAACCTCCTATGTATCAGTGGCCCCTGAACATGTTTAAATCAAAACCTCCTATGTAACCTGTTGGCAGTTTTGTTTTAAACATGTTCAGGGGTTAAAAGCACATAGGAGGTTTTTCCTGCCCAATGACGATACACCACATGCCCAGGGGGGTACTTCCATGTTGAAGTATACTTGCCACCCAAATGGGTCTGTTTTTCACAATTGAAGAATCATCCAAAGATGACAAAAACGTGGTAGTTTTTTTAAAGAAAATCAGCACACACGTATATTGGCACATAACACATCACACGACACAGTCATTTTAAAGTGTACTCATGTACTATGCCACATATTTGCGTCCGTGTGTTTACAATTGATGAAATATGATTGGATCACCATATCATGTTTATTCATGAGATTATGAATAAAAATGTGATATAGGCTAGCACTCTGCAAATGTTCAGGGTGCGATAGAATTAGAAAGAGCCACCAGTACCTATCAGGGCACCAATAGCACTATAGGACCACACTAAATATCGAGCATCACAGTTCATCACTCAAAGGTCAAAGTCCCCCATTTCTTTGTATCTGACTAACCCATGTTTATAGTTTGCAAAGAGTTTAAAAGAAAAACATTAATTACTGAAAAGCATACACTTTCAAGCAATCAATTACGTCCTCATGAAGATGTAGTTAAAATCATAAAATCATAAAGAAAAATTATACACAGGTCAAATAGGGGTAGGGGTGATAAGAGATGAGTAGAACAGCCAGCTCTCCGAAATGAGGTTGGAATACATAATTGTATGCACACAATTAGCTATTCCATTTAAAATCCACACTGCCCCTGTGGAAGATTTTGGAAATATCTTCCACAGGGGGAGTATGAACTTCAAATGGAATGAGCACATTAGTAGCTCCATTTGTAACTCACCCTCCCTCAGTGGAAGATTCAGGTTGAATCTTTCTCTGAGGGTGTATGAATTTCAAATGGAGCCGCTTAGTGTTCATTCCATTTGAAATTACACTCCCCTGTGGAAGATATTTCCAAAATAAATCCACAGGAAGTGTGGATTTTAAATGGAAGGGCCATTCACCTTTTCTATAACTACTATAAGCATTTGGGTGTGGACACCTGATGTCATCATTTGATGTCATGCCAATGTGCACATAGTTAGCAAACATTGTTACTGCACACTTAACAGCTTTTAAATGTACAGTAATGATGTTCGCTAACGATGTGTGCATTGGTGCGATGTCGAATGTTATTGCACATTTAAAAGCTGTGAAGTGCACAGTAACAATATGTGCATCAGTGTGATGACATCCGCCAAAAGAAAAGGTTTATGGGATTTAACAAAAAAGGTCAATTGGTTTTACACATTCAAAGTTATATTTCTTGGAAATTAAAAAAAACATGTTTTTAAGGGGTATATAAACAGTTAAAACAACAATTAAAGGAGTCAGAGAGCTAGCTGTTGAAGAAAAAGTTGAAAGTTCAAAGCAAGAAGAAAACAATGCATGATAAAGAGAAGGGGAAGGGATCACGATCACATTATTGTTTTAGAAATCAGATCGCATGTAAGAGATAAGTTGCCAAACCATTAACAAATAACAGCAGGGTACCATTCCCTAGTTGATAGAGAACACATAGCAAATTAATGGTAAAGTCATTCAACTTCAGTCAAAACCACCAAACTATTGCTTTAAAACTCAATTATGTGAACTATAACCTGCTGTTTTGTCTTTAATCTACCGATAATCCAAATTGTACTATATAAAAAAGCCCAGTCTTTCCCATTACCACTGACACCAATGTTTGTGCTCATTTCTTACCACTTCTGGAGGTAGCAGCTTTGTTTGCCTTTTAAGGAAATACTGCACACACAAAATTAAGGCTTATACATCAATAGTCACATCACAGAACGGCATTCGCAATGGCCGGCTACATCAAAGTTATTATGGAATACCGCAACTTCAATTTACATGATCGTTTTTGTGTGAATGTTTAAGAGAGACCCCTTTCAAAGTCTGCTCACAGGTGAACAAAATCCTATTTCCGATTGCTGATGAGATGATTTAATTCCCTTAAATGTTATTTTGTACAGGTTTTCAAGACCCGACAAATTTTAAATTGATCAGTTTCAACAATGTTGCACATCGATGCTGTTTTGAATTAGAGAGCACCCAGGGCTTTGTATAAGAAGTGTAACAGAGTCAATGGATCCGAAAGTCAGTAACCATGTTTGTAAATTTTTGTCGCTGTTGCTGCTTGACGTTTACTCCCAATTTCAAGTTCAAAGCAGGCCTATAGAGGCCTTGCATGTGACGTATCATCCTGTAAATATGGCGGACTACTCAAATGCATTCAACAAACGCATGATTGCAATCTATCGTGACAGTTCGTCTCACACACATAACCCTGCACTACGATCAAATAGGTTGATGACAACATTTGATTGAATGGACTGCACTCCGCCATAACTACGGTAAAGGACACCGGCTCAAATCCTTTGTTTGGAGCCAATCGATAATTTCATGCAGGGCCTCTATTGATGCATAACATGGTGTACCAAACTGACCAATTGAAAACTTGACAAGTTTGCACAATGGATATACCTTAAGTTAACCACTATGGTTTGAATTGTCAAATATCCCATACACCCTCCAGTTAGCACAAAACATTCAATCAATCTTGATTTAATTGGGCTATTCCATTTAAAATCCACACTACCCCTGTGAAAGATTTTTGAAATATCTGCCACAGGGGAGTATGAATTAAAATGGAATGAGCATACGCAGCTCCATTTGAATTTCATACACCCTCTGAGAAAGATTCAACCTGAATCTTCCACAGAGGGAGAGTGAGTTTCAAACGGAGCTGTTAATGTGTTCATTCCATTTGAAATTCATACTCCCCCTGTGGAAGATATTTCCAAAATCTTCCACAGGGGTAGTGTGGATTTTAAATGGAATAGCCCACTTGTTCTTTGAAAGCAGGTTGATAAAACCAAATCTCCCACATCACAAGGCAGCATTGTTATGTATTAACTACCTGTTTTAAATTGGGAAGGTATGATTAATGATTGGCTTGTTATTAGTTATTAGCAATAATTTTACCTGTAAGCTGGTGACACTTAGTCTCCTAGCCTCAGCCATCTGTGGTGTTATGTATGGATGGAAAGGACTATCAGGGATGTTGTGATCGTTGAATTTGATTTCAACGTTGTAGTCACCTGGAGAATAGAAGAATCAAGAGGAACTTTAGAATCATAGTCACTGACCCCAAACCTTAATCTTAATGCTCTGCGATAGCCTTCAACATAAAAAAATCCTAGTTTTGAGATATTTTCTCAAAATATTAAGAGCTATCTAAAGAACCACTGAACCAATACTAGGCTTGTTTGTACTCATTTTCTTGCATTTTTCATGCTGATTCCAAATATGGTAATGAAAAATTAAAATTCTGAAATTTTAGACATTTTGAATTTTTTTTAATTTGTCATCTGCAGTCGACACCCACGTGGAGAGAGTTAATGCTAATCTTGAACACATCTCTTGGCTTGGCAGCAAAACAATTTCTCACTTGTTTTACCTTTTTGTATCATTTCTTTCAATGTTCAGCGCTTGTATAATTTCAGTATTAAGACTATATGCAGTCACACATGTATGCATGCCTTTTTTTCCATTTTGGTCTTCGTTGTAAGTTTTGGTTATCCACTGGCACTGTCAGCTCAATTGATATGATTAGCTTTGTTCACATCAATCAAAACTATACATTGAAACTGATATTGCTCTTTAAATATGATACATGTCTATTTACCTGGTTCTGTTGGTGTAAAGGAGACTTGATAAGAACCATCTTTGTTATCTGAAATATTGATAGGTGCCTTGGCAGGTCCGCCAACTGTTATGCCTAGCTTGCCAGGACCGGCTTCCCTTGTCCATACTGTAAATTCAGCTGCAAAACAAAAGAATGCAAAAAGAACAAAATCATCAAATATCTCTCTTTCTATGATTTGTATATTGACTTCCATATCATACATCATCTCAAAGGTATGCCTACTCAGTACAAATAACCATATGGGGATGTGCCGCAAGTCTATTTTCTGGCATTTTGGTATAACAATGGCCCCCTTTACAGTCAATTTGGTATAAAAATTGGTCAAATTGGAATATTGGTATAATATTGGTCCACTTTCGAATTCTAGAAGGCACATCCCAACCAAGAAAAACTGAGTACCCACAAAGAATAGATATCTGAATCTGGTCACTCCATGCACATATTGGCTGTAATTATCCAGCACCCACATGGATAGAGATTCTAAAGCTGCATGACTGCCCACTACAAAGTTGTGGCTCTCTGTACACAAGCCTGACAGCTTAATGTCCCCCTCTGAAGGACAGATCACACTGCCAGTTTGTTTACCAAATCCTAAATGCATCATGGGCACATTATGCTGTGAAATGTGCAGGGTTGTAGCTAAAGAAATTTTAGTGCTGACTGCTGGGTGGTATTTGAGGGAATTGTTCATGAAATTGACAATTTTATTGAAAATTGCCTAAATTTGGCCAAATTCTATGTGACTTTGCAATTTTTGACACTTGAGTGCTGGTGCTAGAGCTTCAATTGTTTATCAGTGGTGGGCTCTAAACCTGAGCCGTCTGCCACCGCCCGCTGTAGCTACATCCATGGAAATGTATGAAATTTCAGTATCCATTTACTTTGAATGCAGGAACAATGTTTATATAACAAAATAAATAAATAAATTTTGGATTTATAAAGCGCCTTTCTCCAGATCTTAGAGGACTCAAAGCGCTGTAATGGTGAATCATCACAATCAGATCGCATCAACTAGGTTGCTGCCGAACGGCGCACACCTATCCGCATTTAGATTGTAACATCCACCAATTATCTATGCAGCTCCCCAAATTCCATTGGGTGAAGGAAGTTTTTTGATAACCAAACAACTAATCACCGATTTTTGCAATACAGGAGGAAACCGGAGATCCCGGAGAAAACCTGCGAGAGCGAGCATGGAATCGGGATAAACCAAGTGCACATGAGTCCTTGGGCCGCGCCGAGGCTTGAACCCGGGACCTCAGTGGTGCAAAGCGAGGGAATTACCGCTGCGCTAACTCGCCCTCCCTGCGCCAGTTGATTCATAGTTGTGTGCCCTTAAGGTGCACTGAGCCTGGATGGGCTCTCTCTCTGTCTCTGCACTCGTGGAAGCTACATGTGCCTGGTTGTGATTATCACATTAGATTAATCCCTAATCCTTTTATTGGCGTGGTGACAGCTTGGATTGAAACCAGTCATCTCTGAAGTCTCTCAGCTGACCTTCCTGACTAAATTGGTGGTCATCTTGAACCCTAAATGTGTGATCTTTCACAAGACTGTGAGCGACCAGTAAGCTTAAAACAGTAAGCTTAAGCCTGCAAGGCTGCATATTAGCTTTTATTCTGGTTCACATACACGAGTGTAAAAACAATCAGCAATGGCCACAACACATCGGGCGCAGAAGCAATGGCCTCTAACAAAGAACGAAACAATAAACTCATTTGAAAGCTGGAAACATAACCTCCAGTATACACTGTCATTAGACCCAAGCTTTTCTCCCTACTTGGTTGAAGGAGCGGTATGGGGCAAAAAGTCAAAAACGTCCCCTCTTCGAGGTCTCACTAACGACGGTGAGGACATACAGGAAGCCCAAAGGAAAACAGCAGTCCAGAAAAATGCTGCATTGAGCTTATGCTTGGACAAATAGCCAACTATTGTCCAATTATCTCACGAAATACAATACTCAAAAACTGCACCAGCCTGAAAACGATATGGCAAGCCATCCGTCTCCATTTTGGCTTCCAAACAACAGGTGGCCACTTCCTAGAGTTCAACAATATTACCCTTGGCCCTGATGAACGGCCAGAGGACTTGTACCAGCGTCTAGTAGCATTCACGAAGACAACCTCATGCGTGAAGGAGGCGGCATCAGTCACCATGACCAAGTCATCGATGAAGATGAGGAGATTACGCCTACACTCGAAAACTTTGTAGTGTTAACGTGGTTGCGTCTTATAAACCCTGATCTGCCCCGATTAGTAAAGCAGCGGTACGGTACAGAGCTAAGATCCCACACCTTGGCTTCTATCAGAGCCGAAATTTCTCAAGCTCTGGATTCGCTCCTGGATGAGCTGAGCTCAAACGATGCTGCTCGCAGCATGCGCACTAGTAGTCAGCGTAGACCGATGCCTAAATTGAAAGCTAAGAAATCATTTGGTAAATCCTGCCCTCTGTGTGAGCAAGCTGGTCGGCATGACCATGCGCATTTCTTAAGCGAGTGCTCGTACCTCCCTGAAAAGGACAGAAAATACCTTGCCCGCGCTCGTCAGCTTAACATCCTTGATGATTGTGACAGCGACTCAGATTTAGCATGCGCCTTTGTTGACCAATCTGACCTTAGTGCGCAGCCCAATGTTCAGACAGCGCTGCGCATTCATGTTGATCAGTCTCCTTATGTAGATGCATTCCACAAGCACCATGCGGTCCGCATCACCATTGACAGTGGATCCACTGGTAATCTCATTCGCGAAAACACTGTCCAACGATTAGGATGCCCCATTCATCAGAGTTTGTAGTCTGCCCGTCAAGCTGATGGGTCATCCCCTCTTAAGGTAGTTGGGGAAACAACCCTCACCTTTACTCGTGACAGACACTCCTTTGTCTTTAAAGGTCTAGTTGTTAGAGACCTTGACGAAGAAATCCTTGCAGGTATTCCCTTCATGAAATGCAATGATGTCGCAATTCGCCCTGCTAAGAACCAAATCATCTTGACAGATGGTACAATTATCACTTATGGCGCCAACAAGAGCCCCAAATCCCAGCACACTGTTCGTCGTGCCCATATACTTCGTGGACCTTCTCAAAACACTACCATATGGCCAGGCTCATACGTTGAGGTAAATCTCCCTGCAGACATCGTTGAATCAGATGCTACTTTTGCCATTGAGCCCGTGTTGATACCCCGCCGGTAGGTTCCTACCGCCCAAACAAGCCTGGCCCAAGCCTGATGTAATCACAAGTATTGCAGGCAGGGTTCAGATTCCCAACAATACTGGTGTGCCACTTGTCATCAGAAAGCATGAACATCTTGGCCAGATACACACTGTTTTTTCACCATCACTAACTTCTAAGCCATCACACACTGCTGCAGCAGCATCAGTCAGTGTCCCAAAGCCCAGTTCACCGGTTAACTACTCAGCTGCTGTTGCCCTTGACCCAGATGGTATACTTGGCACTTGTGAGCAATCCAACTTCCGCAGTCTTCTCGATGAGTACGATGAGGTTTTTGACCCTAGTTTCCCAGGTTACAATGGTGCTGTCGGCCCTTTCAAATCTGTGGTTAATATGGGACCGGTCCAACCCCCCCCCCCACGCAAAGGTCGTCTCCCATTGTATGCACAGGATAAACTCCAAGAGTTGCAATCAAAGTTTGATCAGCTTGAAAAAGCAGGCGCCTTTGCTAGACCTGAAGATGTCGGTGTGTGTGTCGAATACCTTAACCCGTCCTTTCTTGTCAAGAAGCCTAATGGAGGCTTTCGCCTGGTTACTGCATTTGCTGATGTCGGTAGATATAGCAAGCCACAACCCTCTCTAATGCCCAATGTGGACTCAACCTTGCGTTCAATTGCCAAAGGGAAGTATTTGATTGACACTGACTTGACTAGTGCTTTCTACCAAATCCCTTTATCCCATGAGTCCATGAAATACTGTGGTGTTGCAACTCCCTTTCGTGGGTGCGTGTATACACGGTGTGCCATGGGTATGCCAGGTTCTGAAACAGCCCTTGAGGAACTGATGTGTCGTGGTCCTTGGTGACCTCTTAGAGAAAGGTGTCGAGCAAAACTCGCTGATGACTTGTACTGTGGTGGTAATACTGTGGATGAACTTGTTGAGAATTGGCGTCGAGTTTTGCAAGCTTTGTCTGAGGCTGGGTTACGTCTTTCTGCTTCCAAAACAGTCATTTGCCCCCAAAAGACAGTAATTCTGGGTTGGATTTGGTCAAATGGAACCCTTTGTGCTAGCCCCATAGCATCGCCACACTTTCCAGCTGCTCGCCTCCAAGCAAAGTTGGTGGCATGCGGTCCTTCATCGGTGCATACAAGGTTCTGGCCCGTGTCATTCAGAATTGTGCCAGTCTGGTAGCCCCATTAGATGATGCTATTGCAGGGCACCAATCAACTGAAGAGCTTACATGGTCTGATAGTCTGCATACTGCTTTTCACAAGGCTCAAGCAGCACTGTCTTCCGCTAGGGCAGTCACACTTCCCCATCCCAATGATCAGCTTTGGATCATTACTGATGGATCCGTGAAGAAACATAGCATTGGGTCGACATTGTATATTTCCCGGAATGACAAACTCTTCCTCGCCGGGTTCTTCAGTGCTAAATTGCGTGATCGACAGCCAACATGGTTACCCTGCGAAATTGAGGCGCTGTCTATTTCTGCCTCCACCAAGCACTTCAGTCCCTATGTTATTCAGTCCAAACACAAGACATGTATCCTCACTGACAGCAAACCTTGTGTTCAGGCATATGAAAAGCTCTGCCGGGTGAGTTTTCAGCCAGTCCTCGCGATGTCCACATTCCTCTCCACTGTCAGTCGCTTCCAAGCATCTGTTCGTCATCTTGCAGGATCAGCTAGCGCCCCCTCAGACTTTGCTAGTCGTAATGCCCCTGACTGCACTGAGCCCACTTGTCAAATATGCTCCTTTATCAAACGTGAAGAGGAAGCAACTGTCCTTCGTGTTTCAAGCACATGACATTCTGTCCGGAAAGCTAAGCTCCCTTTGCCAGCAAAGCAGCCTGGCATGCTATTCAGCAGGCATGCCCGGATCTGCGAAGAACACATGCTCATCTAGTTCAGGGCACTTTCCTTCAAAGAAAGCTACTTCTGTCAAAGATGTGAAGCGCTATTTGCAGGTTGCATCTATCGCTAGAGATGGCCTACTTGTTGTTCGTCGTGATCAACCATTGTCCCCAACTCGCGATTGTATTGTTGTTCCCAGACAGGTCTTAAATGGTCTTCTCACTGCCCTGCACATCCAACTTGACCATCCCTCCAAACATCAGCTCAGTTTGGTGACCCAGCGTTACTTTTATGCTCTTGATATGGACAAGGCTATTGATCAAGTGACATCAACTTGTCACCAGTGTGCTTCTCTGTCCAATGCCCCTAAGACATTGATCGAGCAGTCCTCAAGTGACCCTCCCGATGCAGTTGGCATTTCTTTTGCAGCTGATATCCTGAAGCGTAGCCGCCAGCTAGTCCTTGTGCTGCGCGAAACCTCAACGCCCTACACAGCTTCTTGCATTGTCGAGAATGAACAACATGGCACGCTATGCGTGATGCCCTGATTCAATTGTGCATTGAACTTCGCCCACTTGATGGCCCCCTGCAGTCATTCGTACTGACCCAGCACCAGGGTTTGTTCGACTCGCCAATGACAAACTTCTCACACGTTACCATCTATCGGTTGAGATCGGTCGATTAAAAATAATAACAAGAATCCTGTTGCTGAGAAAGCCATTCGTGAGCTTGAAGATGAGTTGCTCAGACAAGATTCTACAGGTGGTCCGGCTACAGCATTATCACTTGCCATTGCTACTGCAGCCCTTAATACTCGCATCAGATCCCGAGGTCTTTCAGCCCGTGAGATGTGGTTTCAGCGAGACCAGTTTACCAATGAGCAGGTTCCTTTCACTGATTGTCAAATGATTCAGGCCCAGCATGCCTTGCGAAAAGCCAACCACCCACACAGTGCTCATTCAAAGGCCCCATTAGCCTCTGCCTCCCCAGCAGCAGAGTTGGAGGTTGGTGATCTTGTCTACCTCTACTCAGATCGCAAGAAATCTCATGCTAGAGATCGCTACTTAGTCACTACTATCGAAGGCCCATGGTGCAACATCCGCAAATTTGTGGGTTCTCAGCTTCGAATACTTCTTATCGTATCAAGAAATCTGAGTGCTTTAAGGTCCAGTATTATCCTGACCTGGATTCTCGTCCCTTTCCCAAGTCGTCTCCACCCACCGAGGATTCCGAGTTTGTTGAAGTGGTCCCTGAATGTACTCCTCCAGAGCCTCCTTTCATACCTGGCGAGTTGTCCACACCTGCTACTTGTGACCCCCTGCCCAGGAATGCTAATCACTCGCACCCCAGTTCTGAGTCAGATCCTCGCGATCCCTTGCGCGATAGCGGTCATAGCTCCAGCAATACCTCCGGTTTGGTTGCACAGTCTAATCCATGTACCGGTAACAGCAGTGAGGTTAGTGAAAGTATCCCCCAAGCTAGTATGGTTGGCCCTGAGATCATACCACTATTGCTCACACAAAGGCGTTCCGCGCGCCCTCACAAACTTCCTGAGCACCTGAAAGACTATGTGTTAAACTAAATGGACAAGTCACTGTGTACTATGACATTAATCCATCATCGGTGTCCTCCTATATGGTCACTTCATTGAACTTTGAACTGATTTACGTATGTCATTTGGAATTCTAAAAGAAAACTCTGGAACTGACGTTTACTTCTTTGAACTTTGAACCATTTTACATTCATGTTGAATGTCAGTTTGTCATTGCAGACAAAAAGACTCTTGAACTGTTGATGTTATTGACTGTTGGCACATTGCCTATTTTGAGTGTTCTAACCAGCAGTGTCTTCATTCACATAAGCTGTTAGATTGGTTTCTGCAAGTCAGTTGTTAGTAGTAGTTGTTTAGTAGTGTTATCCTCACTTCCTTGTGAGGAAAGTGATCTTTTTTTTTAAAAAAAAAACAAAAAGAGAGAAAGAGGTAGTTACGCCAGTTGATTCATAGTTGTGTGCCCTTAAGGTGCACTGAGCCTGGATGGGCTCTCTCTCTCTGTCTCTGCACTCGTGGAAGCTACATGTGCCTGGTTGTGATTATCACATTAGATTAATCCCTAATCCTTTTATTGGCGCTGCTATACAGAATATAACATATCATTCTAGATTAATACTGACTAACTGATTCTGAAATATAATACAAATTGTATGCTGAACAGTTTAACTAATTGTGTGCTGAAAAATTTTGTTCAAAACTACTTACATGGAACACCAACTTCTCCTCTCTCCAACCCTGGGCCACCAGCGTGTACTTTATGTGTTCCTCCTTCACCACGTGGACCTACTGTAAACTGAAATGGGCTACCTGTAACGTACACAGACAAGAAACAAAATTTATTTATATTAGTTGTAATATATATAATCTAATTCACTATAACAAGTATACTTTACAAGTGACTAACTTTGGAATTTAGAGTGCTCAAACCCATTACAGGTGAGCTATAGAAACAAATTCAAAGTATAGACCTATGTAGTCATTATATTCAAATTGGCAGTTGGTGCCAGGCTTTTGCAACCTTGGTTTCAGGATTTTTTCTTTTTTTTTTAAAGATAAGACACAACATAATATATTCTTTATCAAGTGCCAGGTTTACCTCTAATTTGGGTTGCCAGTCTGCTGATGAAAGTCGAAGTGTCGACTGAAATTCCAGGTATGCAAATTTGTGTGTTGTGATCAAAGGTTTAAACCATTACATTATGTTTCTCAAGTTATTTTATTTGTGTCACATAAGAGAATGTGTCAATTGATAAGTCATCGATATAACAAAAGGTCTTTCTCTTCAAATCTATTACTTGGTAATATGCACCTATCCTCTCTTTCAGGTCCCAGTGACCTCATTGAAAGACTCTTCCCTCACTTTACCCTACCAAAATTGAGGTGTCAGAAGAATGCTTATAATATTTTTCTTATTTCATCCTTTCAAATTCTAAACTATCATGTAGAATATGTTGCCTTGATATGGTATATACAAAAGGTGGTACCAAGGTGGTATACAACCCCACCTGATTCAAAGTAACCCTACAAAAATTGAGCCATTTTACAACAACAGCTGTATTGGCAATGACACAAAAATATAACAATGATGCCATAATGATGTGACGATAAAAACTGCATTACATGACTTACCTGGTACATGAATGCTCCTATTTTTCACGCTAATAGTGTGAACACCTGGCATTGTTGGTACAAATCGGACTACATATTTGCAGTGAGCCACATCTGCTATTTCTGCATCTTCTGTTTTACCCCTAGGATTAGTGACTTGTGCTGTCATGTCCAGGGGATCAGTTCCTGAAAGGGAGGAAATGAAAAAGAAAAACATTTTACAAAAGCTACCCCAATAGACTTTCTTTTTATAAATCTTAATTAAGTCCTCTCTAGCTACAGTACCATTATTTTAATTAGACATACCATACAAGTATTTACACATGAAAATAATAAACCTTGCTTCAAATAAGACATCTTTGTATCATCCTCCTCTATATAAGTGTGTTTCTACTTAGGGATGGGTAAAATATCTATATAAGCACGTATCTACTTAGGGTTGGGTAGAAATATCTACATAAGCATGTATCTACTTAGGGATGGGTAGAAATATCAATATAAGCATGTTTCTACTCGGGAATAGGTAGAAATATCAATATAAGCATGTTTCTACGTAGGGATGCGTAGAAATATCTATATAAGCATGTTTCTACTTAGAGATAGGTAGAAATATCTATATAAGCGTGTTTCTACTTAGGGATGGGTAGAAATATCAATATAAGCATGTTTCTACTCGGGAATAGGTAGAAATATCAATATAAGCATGTTTCTACGTAGGGATGGGCAGAAATATCTATATAAGCATGTTTCTACTTAGAGATAGGTAGAAATATCTATATAAGCGTGTTTCTACTTAGGGATGGGTAGAAATATCAATATAAGCATGTTTCTACGGGAATAGGTAGAAATATCAATATAAGCATGTTTCTACGTAGGGATGGCTAGAAATATCTATATAAGCATGTTTCTACTTAGAGATAGGTAGAAATATCTATATAAGCGTGTTTCTACTTAGGGATGGGTAGAAATATCAATATAAGCATGTTTCTACTCGGGAATAGGTAGAAATATCAATATAAGCATGTTTCTACGTAGGGATGGGTAGAAATATCTATATAAGCATGTTTCTACTTAGAGATAGGTAGAAATATCTATATAAGCGTGTTTCTACTTAGGGATGGGTAGAAATATCAATATAAGCATGTTTCTACTCGGGAATAGGTAGAAATATCAATATAAGCATGTTTCTACGTAGGGATGGCTAGAAATATCTATATAAGCATGTTTCTACTTAGGGATGGGTTTTGCTGACCAGTTAACAATTAACCATTTTTACAGGTATCCAGACTGATTCCACTGCATGAGAGAACTTTACCAGCTATATGCAATATGGCAAACACCTACTCAAAGGTTTGATTTTGGCAAGCTGTGGCAATCGGAAGTAACAGCAGGGGCAGTTTCTATTACATAACGGGTCCAACAGTATCTGATACAGTTAACTTCTCAGTAGAAACATGCTATATGATATACGAGGAATTTCATCTTGTCTGTGCACTGTTGATATCTTGGCAAGAAACCAAGTACATGGTCCCAGTCACGTAAACACATCAAGCATAAACATTTAGAATTAACTCCATGAGAACTACCTGTCAATTGGTCAAAAAGAAGTTTTCATTATCAATTGGACCAATCAGCAACATTGTTAAAATAATTTCACCATGCAAAAAAATTGGGGTGAATTATTTGCAAATCTCCATTCTGATTGGTGATTAAAATGAAGATATCATGTTATTGACCAATCAGAGGCAATGTTAGATCGGCAGATAGTGCTCAGGGGGTTAAGACAGTGACTTACCTGGAATTTTAAGACCTAGTTCACAATTACTTCCTACATTTGATACAGGTACTGCTTGTGTTGCCTTCTGTAGTGTTTCTTTAATCATGGGAAACTCATCATCACTTATACATTGAACCTTGAAAGGACTGCCTGTTGGGTACAAAAATATAGCACACACAAATAATATGTATGAGATTCTAACATGAGCAGATAAATATAGATAGAGGCTGTCAGCATTTTTCAAGCGTGACTCATGACAATAGTGTTTGTATACATGATTCGTACCCACAAGCTCCTCATTCACTTGCTTGATATGATTGACCTCTATATACTGACTGACTGCTAGTATTGCTCTATACCTAATTCACCTGTTGTTCATGCCCTGAAACTTTGAACAGAGTTTACTAGTACCCACAAGATGGCCACTGTGATGTCACACTGGCGGCCTCTACTGCCGACAGACTAAAATCCTAAAACAATAGTGTCAAAAGTAATGATACAACATTTGGATATTGAAGTTATGAAATTCAGGGAAAGTTGCAAATATTAAACTACAAATTTATTTAAAAGCTAAATACATTAATTGAATCACTGGCTAGGTTACAAAAGGTATGCCACACATGAGCTGCACTTTATTTCATGAGTGTACAACGTTCTCAAAATAATCAGAAGGTGTATAACAGAATATTCTTATAAGCTGCACTGAATCACTTTCCATCCCTGTAAAGAATTCAAACTCCAGATATTCTTTTCTAGTTTCTCTACGATTTATGCATATTATGGGATTATTATTAGTTAATGGTTAGGTTTCGTATAAATACTGGAATCCATTGGGGTGTGGCCAAAAGTCACATTTATATAATAAACTTGAATAAATCATAATAACTTCCTATAAGATCAAAAAAGTCAACAGCCAACTTTCTAATCAAAAGATAATCATTGTAAATCAAATATATATTAGTTTTTAAACATTTGAATAAACTTCTTGCTGTCACTCTGTGATAAACTGGTATATTCAGCTCACAGTATCGTAGGCCCTCTACTTTTAATCACTCACAAGAAAAAAGTTTGCATGTTCTTTCTTACCTGGAATTTCTTTGTCTGCATAGCGTACATGGATGGTATATGTGCCTGGTTCCAGAGGTTTGTATGTAACCAAACATGTGCCATCACCATTATCTTCACAGTTGATTTCTGTTTTGCTGGGACCTTCGATTGATACACCCAGACCGCCATAACCTACAAGTTGCAGGAATACATAAAATAAAGTTATTAATAAACCTCACAATATTGAAGAAAACAAATCATTACAGCATGTGCTTGCTTCATGAAAGCTATATCTTTTATACAGATAGGTAAGCGTATTTTGTGCTCAAGAGCACAGTGGTCTTTTATTTTTTATTTCCAATCTTTGGGCCAATATATTCACAACCTGGGTAAGGATAAGCAACCTAATTATTCAAAACCAGGGGTGTGATTCAAAGCTTGTGAAATATCCTGAAAGTAGTAGAAAATCCTGAAAAACAGTGTGAAATTGGGCTAAAATACACCAAAACAGGCTGAAAAATCAATGAAATTAAGTAAATTTTGCCCACAAAAAATCCTAAAGAATAACACCTGTGCAAACCGGATCTGATTCCCACTACTAAATAATGTGCAGGGATTTATATAGATATATATCACCAGAAGTGCAAGAAATCAAGGCAGTTTGTATGATATGAATATCATCATAAATTTGGGTTATTCCAGTTGAAATCAATACACCCTCTATTAAAGACATGATCATAATCTTCCACACAGTGAGTGTGAATTGTAAATGGGACTGAATGGGTGTCTTTATTTGAAATCTACACCCCCGTGTGGGAAACTAAGGACATGTCTTCCAAAGGGAGTTTATGGATTTAGCCTAAATTAGCCCAATATATCTATATTAGCATCCACCAGCTTATGTCATGTATTTTGCAGTTTGCCACAAAAATAAACACCATTAAGAGGTACCCAAAGTAAATTGCAGTAAAACTTTGATGAGAGTGCAATTCTGCAATGTTGATAAGGTGGAACTCGCAAGCAGGGATGTAGCTACAGTGGGTGGTGGTGGGCGGCAGAGTCCACCACTCAGCTGCAATTTTAGTACTGGAGCCCACCACTCAGAGGCCAAAATTGTACAGTTTTATTGGATTAGTCAAAAATTTGGTCCATTTTGGCAAAAATGGCCAAATATGCAAGATTTTCATTAAATGCAGCCCACCACTAAAACTATCCTAGCTACAACCCTGCTCGCAAGTACGATGTGTACATGTATATGGCAGAATTGTCTATGCCTATGATGCATAAAGCACATGCATCATAGGCACCTTGTCAACATTGTTGAACTACTGCTCTGAAAAGTTGTAGTTATAATAACAAATTTCCAAAACCAATGACAAACTAAAAGATGGCACTGAAGCTTATATTACATTTTTGTTAGATCATAGTGACATAATCATGCCTTCGATTCTGGATAATTTGTAAGCCAATAAGAGATTTTGACAACACATTGTAAGATAATGAGTACACCGTGACTAGGATTACAATATTATACCGATGGAATGTGTGTTGGAATGTGGCCTACTGTCATCTCAGTGTATCTTAATATAGAAGCACCATGTAAATTACCAGGCATCTGTATAATACAAGTTATACATGTATCACCGGGTCGATTTTGTGATGCAAAATTATTATATTGTCTCGTAAAATATGATGCACTATTGCCAAGCTTTCATTGGGCTCTACTATTTAAAATCCACGCTACCCCTGTGGAAGATTCGGGAAATATCTTCCACAGAGGGGGTATGAATTCCAAATGGAATTAGCACATTAGGCAGCTCCATTTTAAACTCACCCTCCCTCTGTGGAAGATTCAGGTTGAAACTTTCTCAGAGGGTGTATGGAGCTGCATAATGTGTTAATTCCATTTGTGGAAGATATTTCCAAAATCTTCCACAGGGGGAAGTGTGGATGTAAATAGAACATCCTGTTGTCTCTTTGAATATGATGCACCATTGCCGAGCTTTCATAATAATTCTCTTCCATCAACGACATTTCGGGATGTGTTTGATAAGTATGTCAGTATGGATATATGGGCTTTAGTAGCTTTTGATACAGACACTTCAATAACCAGACTTCAATGAAAGCTGTTCGGCTGAATCCTTAATCGCCTACCAACTGTGCATGTTTATTATGTGATTCTTTTTTGTGACGACTGAAAAATAATAGCGTTTCTATCATGCTGCAGTTGTGAAAATATTTGTTGTGAGCAGCTTTAGTCCTAAACAATAGTGTGACTTCTGAAGAATCTGTGCCATATTCGCTGTAGAAGTGACGTAAGGCTACTGTAGCAATAGATGAATACAATTTTTGACTATATTGCCCTGCACTATAAAATTCATGCGGTATGCATTGAACCATATCATGCTGATTACTTGCACCTGAAGATTAGTATCTTTGAAAAGAGCTGTATTATATTCAATCTATGATTGCAGACATACACCGGTGATGAGTGCAACCCACTTGTAGTGCAGGGCGATATAGTCAAAAATTGTATTCATCTATTGCTATGGTACCGTAAAACCCTGTCTACAAGCATATATGGTGTTTTTTATGAAAGCTAAATTAATTCGAAGCAAACGTAAATATACCAATACAATAGATTGGTCTTAAAATAATACTTGTTTGTATATGCTTGAATCCGTAATTCATTTGCTCAAACTCCATAATGGCGCCTGGATTAATGTAGCTTTCATCAGAAGCACTCTATATGCTTGTAGACGGGGGTTTTACGGTAGTTAATCCGATTATCATGTCACTTCTACAGCGAATTATGTGCCATTGTGACAGGATCATGTTTTGCATATTCTAAAAATGTTTCATCAAAAATGACCAGAAGTTTCTCAGTTGTCAGCCTGAGCATTGACCAATTGAGGGTGTCAGTCTAGCAGGCAACGTGTCTCTCAAAATTTAGTTCATAATAATTGCTCCACATTGATGACATTTAGGAAAGCTTATCAAGTGTATCGATACTACATGAGTATGTAAGGGGTCAAGTACAGCTCAACATTAAAGCACCATGTACACATAGCCAGACAAAGTATCACAGTGACATTTTGCAATAAGTACAACTGTTATACTAATGTGCCTCTCTCAACATAGCTGCCTTTCATAATTGTTATCTCATATTGATAACATTTATAGGAGATGATGACCCAGACAGCTTGATTGGTGCCAAGAATGAAAACGCCTAAACTACATAACAGAATTGTGCAGGCACACTCTGTAAGTTTAGAGTCCTTTCAAGTTACAACCAGAAATATTAGCTGGTTACATGTTTGAACAAGATTTGAACAGCTTTGAATTTTGAACTTTTGACAACTTTTTCCTGTCAATAGTTACTCTACAATCCTTAAAAAAATGATGGCACACTTTGGCTGTCGTTTGGTGTATCTCTTCCCCTGCTCCCCCAATTCAACGTTGGACATTTGCACAGATCCGCCATCTTGCTACCAAAGCGAGGTTCTCCTGCAAGCGCATGCATAAAAAGTACATTTATGTTTCTTGTGCTTTTCTAGCAACATGCCAGAAGGCTTTTGCAAAGCGAACGCGGCAGTTAAAGCACACGTTTGACAGGCGTATGCACACGCAACACGCACATAGTGGGTAGAACCCCGTTTTGAGAAGACCGTGCAATCAGCGAATATCCTGGAAACCCACCTGCATTTCTTGTGTCTACAATGAAGTCTGCAGTCTGTCCTGCATCTGCCTCGGCGATGCCTCTGCCTCGGACTTTGACTTTGCTAGCGTCTCCTACATCTTGTGAGCCTACAACAATTTTGAAGGGACTGTTAGCAATGTGATGGCCACCCTTCCTGACACTGACAAGATGCTCGCCGACCTCCTTGGGTGTGAATGTGATACCTGAGAAAAATAAATAAATGAATAAAAGAAATATGATGACATTTATCTTGTAGTTTATTATTACTTCACAAAAAGGGCGACATTATCATTTTTGTAACAGTGTAAAACTATTTTTGCCATGGTCATTAACAGCATTCAGCATGTGATGTAAGGTATGTGAAATCCATACACTTATAATGACATTTATCTCCACACAGGGTGTAGATTTCAAATGGACGCACCCATTCAGACAAACCCTGGATTTCAACTGGAATAGCCCAATATATGGACAGTTGATAGTAACCTAGCATTTGTAAGTATGCAGAAATAATGAAGATTTGTATTCTTTGATTAACTTCAAGTTTGGTAGTGATGTAGTTACTTCTTAAACACTTGCGAAAGTTCATGCAATTTTATTGGTTCTTAGCAGTATATGACACGATAATTATAACATAGTTCAGCGTGTGCAAGTCGATGCAATATTGGTGTAGAACAACTCGGCTTTGCCTCATTGTTTTACTTAAAATAATGATGTCGCCTGTGTTATATGAGATGATAGATGGACGACAGCGGCTAAAAACAATACCTTTGCAGTGGCATGTGCAGGGGGGGCTTTGGGTGCTGAATCCCCCCGCACTATGTTAAAAAACATGTAAAATCCGCCGTTTTTTGGTGATTTTAGCCATTCAGCCTCCCGCGTAAATCTGAAAGCTCCTCTGAGCCCCCCGTAGGAAAAGATGAACAAATCGCATGTGCTACCTAACTCCACAGAGCATTTACGCATGCGTAAAAGGGTGGTTTGTCAACAAGCTTGCAATAAAAGCAGTGATATCTCTACCACACGTGAGATGAAATAAAGTAGAGTTCAGTAAAGTAGGAACAGCATATCATAGGGTTATGTTTCCAGGACTGGGCTACCCCGGTTGAAATCCATACACCCCCTATGGAAGACATGGCCTTAATGCTCTGCATGCTAGCCATAGGCTTCAACATAAGAAGTCCCAAGTTTTGAGATATTTTCTCAAAATATCAAGAGCTATCTCAAGAACCACTGAACCAATACTAGGCTTGTTTGTACTCATTTTAATGCATTTTTCATGCTGATTCCAAATATGATCATGGAAATTTACATTTCTGAAATTTGTGAATTTAAAAAAAAAATTTGAAACATGTCGTCTGCAGTCGACACCCGCGTGAAGAGTGTTAATCTACCACTCGGGGAGTGTGAATTGTAAATGGGGTGAGCTGAATGGGCGACTCCATTTGAAATCTTTTTCAAATAGGGGTGTATGGATTTAAACTGGAATAGTGCAATGTTTCAGCAAAACTCACTGATATCTGAGAGTGCATACACAATTTTCATTTCAACTGATAATTAACTCTCTTCACACGGGTGTCGACTGCAGATGACAAGTTTTTAAAAAAATGTACAGAAATGTACATTTTTATGACCATATTTGGAATCAGCATGAAAAATGCATTAAAATGAGTACAAACAAGCCTAATATTGGTTCAGTAGTTCTTAAGATAGCTCTTGGTATTTTGAGAAAATATTTCAAAACTTGAACTTTTTCCGTTGAAGGGGCATGGCTAGCATGCAGAGCATTAAGCCTATCAGATTTTTGAAGTTGTACATGATGATGTCAATTACAAAGATATCATGAAATCAACTCTCTGTAGAAGTTACAAGTATATTCAAAATGTATAAATGTACAATCTATGGGGGATGCAACAAGCTAGTTGCAAATATATTGGTCTTTCACATGTCCATCAGTTTCCTTAAATTTTGTTTTGACCATTAGTCATAATGCGACTGTATCAGCATATACATATATCAACATACATGTCTACTGGAATTGTACTTAATAACTCACACAACTTTTTTTTTATACCAACGAGGGCTGTCACAACATATTCAAACTAATATAAAAACCAGGTCTTGACATTCATGTCTCTCCCTTCCAGGAAGTCATCCTTTACCATTCATGTTGCGTTCATGTTTAAAGTCATGACATGGAGTGACGGCACATATATCACGAGGTTCGTAATATATGTCACGTAAATCTGTCATGTTGTGGTGCGTAATCAGTCATAGCGGGGCACAGATGGTGCACGCTACATGGATGTTATGTGTCAACTGGTAGTGATATATGATACTCAATGGACATTGTTTTGCGACTTCTATTCCACCAGGACATATTTTATGGAGATGTGTATTGCACCATAGCAAAATATGAACATGTCATGAAAATAAGCTAGATGGAAAAAGTCTTGAATTTTCAAACACTTTTTACTTCTAGTAGATAAGACTATATTCATATCAAACTGAAATAATGATATGATGGTTGTTTTGAACATGTTGTATGAGGTCATTAACAGGGTGTCACCTAAAATTTAATATTTCATGCTCAAATTATTATCTATTCAAAAACAAAATAGAAACACTGGCACTACATTGTAAATATGGATTTTCACATCCCCCATAAAGCATCTTGATATCGTATTTAAAAAAATTAAATTATGTCACACAACAACACTGAGCATGCACGCTGTGGACATGTCCAGCGAGGTCAAGCATGTGCAGAAGATGTTTAATGATATCGTTTCAATCGGCACACAGCATTCCAGGTTTGCGAAAATGGTCAGTTTTGTCCCCGGGTTTTGTCTCATGGCAATTTGGCCTAATTTTCTGCCTCTCTGTTTAGTGCAGTGCATTGAACTATAAACCACAAGAAGACTGAAAAGTTTTCACTCCCAGAAACCTAAATATTTAACCGGGATGATACCATTACTGCACCAGAAATAACTCTAAAAATAACTTCTAAATAACTTGAAATAACCGCAGGCATAGAATTTCTATCTGTTATAAGAACTTAAAGCTTAACCTAAAGAGCCTTCTGGGACTGTATACTCTTTCATTTATTTTACAGGCAGCCATTTTGAAATGTTGCTTCATGTACCATTTTTCACGTAGCAGTGTAAGTGATACTTTTGCCTCTTGGTAATAAATCATGTCGCATTTGCAACATCAGGCGATAACTGTCACATATTTCATGTGATAATGATAAACTAAATCACCCTTTCATGTCATGCTCTGCCTTCATCTCTTCCTCAGTAGAGTACACCATGAAATGCGCTTGTAAACAACATTAACCATGTGCACTGTACAAAATGTGTCTCACCATGACAAAAATGAGATGCTTTTTTACAGGCAAATGCTGATTTGTGGTGGGGGTGCAAATATTTGTGATGGGTGTGAAAAATTACAAATTTTTTCACAAGAACAAATACCTTGATTTCAATCTTCTCACATGCGACACTTTAGTTTTGACAAACCAAATATAAAATATTTTTCATATTCCAATTTGCACAAAAAAAATCCACTTTTTTGGCAAAAACTTTTTACACAAAATTCACTTAATCATAATTTTGACCACGACAAAATTATAGAACATGAAAGAAGAGATATCAAAGCATGTGTTTTGGGCTAATCCATCTTAAGTCCACACACCCCCTGTGGAAGACATTGGAAATATCTTCAACAATGGGAGTATGAATTTCAAATGGAATTTTACACATTAACCAATTCTATTTGAAACTCAACCTCCCTCTGTGTAAGGTTCAGATTGAATCTGTTTCAGAGGGTGTATGAAATTCAAATGGAGCTACCTAATGTGTTCATTCCATTCAAAATTCATTCTCCCCCTGTGGAAGCTATTTCTAACACCATCAACCGGGATAGTGCAGATTCCATTGCAACAACAACAAAGAGGAAATATAACTATTTTTCACCCATCATGCCTATTTTGGTCTATACCCCAAATTTGCATTTGCACTTTACCAAGAATTAGGCCTCTCTCATTTGGTCATGTTGAGTCATAAATATGCTATTTCGATCAGACATGTCTATCGTGGAAAACAAAATGTCTGAACTCATCCCATAAAACAGCAAAGCATGTTACATCTGGGAGTGCTTACAGGGTGCAACTTCTGACCTAGTTACATGCTACTATGTCAGATGTATAAATCAGTGGAAACCTAGGTTGACTATAAAAACTCAGTTGTAGGATAACCGAAAATTATAGACCCAAGGCTTGTGACTTACCCCATGGTGTATGTGTCTATTGCTTCACAAAAATCATCGTTCATTGCAAACGAATAGATGCTTTAATATTTTGTCCAAATTTGTACACAAAATTTCAAATTTGTAACTTTGGCATACCTGTGTGTGCAAGAATTAATTTCCCTGGGGTATCAATGTAATGCATTTACCCGTAAATGACCCTATATCTCGCATAGCCTACATATGATGCCACCGAATAGGTTTCTCTGTACATGTCGGCTGGCGGTGTCGTTGAGAGTCCACCCGGCATTCTTATCGTGCATAGTAGGTCAGTCTCGCACCAATTATCCGGGGTCCTTTAGGGCACGCTTTTATTGCTAACAGAATGAAGTTGCTGATACCTTACTTTGTAGTAATTTAGTTGCGCATGTAGGCTACTAGTAGCAAGCTTTAGGTAGGCAAATCTAATGTTCGGTTTTCTACATTAAATACATTATTGTTGGGCTCTTGTATAGTGCCATTTCATCAAAATCACAGTGCTGCTGTTTATATGAATATCAGTATCAGTTAACTACCTTCATAATGTCAGTATCTTAACAGCACCAAAATGGATTGGAACACCCTAGCATTAACAACCTAGTCTTTTTATCACTGACTGTGCGCTACATGTACCGGTATGACTGCCTATGCCTAGGGAGAGTTGATGTTTGAATTTACTCTCTAGATGCTACCAAGTCGCCTGGGATTGAACTCTGGACCTTATGCACTAGAGGCAAGTACCACTGCACCACACTCTCATGACTACCACAAGTTCTTCCAGATAACATTAATCTATACAACACCATGGTTTTGACATGTGTACTTGCAGTGATTTAAAATGTAAACGTCATCTATCCTCAGCTATGTAATTAATTAACAGTGTATGAAGAACTGTGCAATGGCAACCACATATGTACATAGCAAATGTGAGAGTGTGTGGCCCAAAGGTTAGAATATTCTTGTTAGGTGCGCAAGATTCTGGGTACAATCCCCGACAGTCGGCAGTGGCAACTTGCTAATGTATTGGCTTAGAAAAAGTCTACATTCAATTGGCAACAGGTGTAGATTAAGAGAACCTTCCCCCATGGTACATTTGGAATTTGGTAAATGAACCACAAGTACTATATGAACCATGCAAGTACGCACTTATATGAATCATGAGAGTGCTCTGTCCTTTGGAGGGGATTGAATATCCTCTGTCCAGTGTACAGAGAGCCATACCTGTACATGTAGCTTGCTGTCAATTTTGAAAAGAGTAGGGAGCTAATGCTCTATGTGCTGACAATATGCTTCAGCCTAAGTTTTGAGATATTTTCTCAAAATATCAAGAGCTATCTTAAGATCCACTGGACCAATACTAGGCTTTTTTTCATGCTGATTCCAAATATGGTCATAAAAATTAACAATGCTGAAATTTTTTAATTAAAAACAAAAATTGAAACTTGTCGTCTGCATTCGACGTCTGCATGGAGAGAGTTGACTCCTGACTGTCCCAGTCTATTAAGGTCCTGTTTGGATGTACACAATCTAAGTACTGTACTGACATGATGTACACTGTACAGTTGCTGTCCTGGAGGCAGTGAACTATTTCTGATACCTATACATAATGTGCATTGGATCCTAATGGAAGTAAGCCACCCTTTGGAGGCTTTCTTAGTACTTTAGCCTATTCGAACAAAATATCCACTAAACTGGCAAAATGGTCCACAATTTGTGACACTCTCAACTTGTTTTTTTTTTAAAAGTATTTAATGAAACTAGATTCATGTGGACTTATCTTTGGAATGTTTTTCTTGCTGTTCTGAACCTTGGTTTGACATGAATGCAGTTGAGAAACACTAATAAATCTTGAGTGTAAAAATTACACTGGTTTCATGTTTGCTTTCATTTTAGATATGCATGGTCAAATTAAGTGAGAAATCGCGCCACATTATTGACAACTTTTTGCAAGTCTGGGATTCAATTTTGATGCTGGTGGTCTGTGATTTGATTTTGTTCTCTCTTGTTTTAGCTGAGATACACTTTAGTAGGACCCTACTATTAATTTTGTTTGCCATATATCTAAAATATTAAGCTAGATACTCTGTAATTTTCTCTTCCTGTTAAAAATTTAATTCAACTCACCATGCACTCTGGGATATTGAGTAACTTTGGTCAATTCAGTCAGTAATATGAATCCCAGTATTAACCAAGCTATACTCGACTTCCCATAATGCACTAGGTTGTGAATACAGCTTCTGATTCATACCTATAATACACAAAAGCTGAATCTTATAATTTACTTGCCAGCAACAAGAATCAGTTCTGCAGCCAACAAGCATGATGGCACTTCTCGGTCTGATTGAGACCGTGTATCAAAATGATTGGTACCAAGTTCAGTTTTGCAATGATTATGGACATGACTGCCACATTAAAATGCAACAGAGGATCTGCATAACTTGTTGTTTCATGCCATAAGCAGTCTCATAACAATAAATTATGGTAATTTTAAGAGGACCCTAAATGTTTGTTTTGGAAAAAGTAGGCTTTTCAATAACCATAAAAACTGATTGAGTACCAATCATTTTGATAATACTGTATATGGGACAGCTCACCGGCCTGATCTCTTGTTGATAGCAAATATAGCAGATTCAACCCATCGTGAGACGTTTTTCCAACAAATCCAGGCTGCCGGTCAATCATCTGCCTGTCATGCATAGCGTGAAATGAATGATCGCCCGGTAGTCTGAATTTGTTTGAAAAACATCCCACCATGGGTTGAATCTGCTATAGATGATAATGCCCACATTTTACTTACCAATGTTGCCATTTGGCAGTCTCTTTAGAGCACATGGCTCCTCTCTACCTGATGGAGGTCGAATACTAGCTGAAAGTTTACTTAAGTCTGTCTCATTGATCTTAAGAGGAACATCACTGGGGGTACCTACGGAAACCTTGCTGCCAGCTTTATCTGTAGAAATAAATCAAACATAACAGAATTGCAAGTCAAGTAAGAGTTGAATGTTATCACATGAAGCTAGCATAATATTCTATTTTTATAATCATTCTTCACCAAAGAACTATACCATTTTTCACCTTGATGTGGCAGTGTCATCAGTGCACATTTCGTTAGGCACAGCTTCAAGTAGCTAGCGGACGCTTAAAGTGCTGGCGTACGCACACACATGCTTTAAGACGCCACATAGATTCATGTGTGCGATACAGCTGCTTCAAAGCATTGAAGTCCCTGCCACATCAGGGTGAACAATATCATAGACCATATCATGCAGCACTGCTTGTCCAGCCAATAAAGGACTCGCTCATATATTTTGATTTCAAAAGAATTGTGAGTGGACTAATCGATCTATACTTTGAACTGGATTAGAAAAGTCTGTGTGGATGGCCCAGGGCCGAGATTGTTTATAGGTGTACTTTTACATCACATTCACTGATTATCTGAAAAATAACAATTTAACTTATTTGAAGTACAACCATGCAGATGAAATATGTGCTGTAGGCCTATGATCTTCAACATTTATGTATGCGGTTTCTTGCTAAAATATCAACCATAATCCTCAAGGATTCAGATGCCAAATACTCTCAATTAATTACATCCACATAAATACAGGAAAATGTAACATTACTGTTCCTGCAAAGATCTATTGTCTTAAACAATTATTATGATTCAGTTACAAAATCAATCGGTTATGATACTGTACTGCTTGGGGAACAAACAAACCTAACAACTGATGAAGCCTGGATGAAAGAATTAGGCAAGGGGGTTGGTTCAAATGCTGATTATATTTATTGTACATGTATTCTATTAAAACACTGATGTAAATTTTACTTATGTCTGGTTGACAGATGGGATGGACCAGTGCCAAACTTGTATCAAAACTAGATACATTTATAGGGCTTCATCAATCATTTTATTGTTTGTTTCCATAGAATTTTAAAACTTATATATTAAAATCCTTAAAATTGTAAGGTTCCTGGACAAATGACAGTCAAGGGTAACCATTCACATAATTTAAGAAATCTCAGACGTGGTTCAAACTGCAGTGTACTTTGGTGTTCCTTTATGTAATGTTGAATAAATGTTCAGCAAATAAATGTATGTATAAAACAGAGATTTGGTTTTCAATTATTATTTGAAAGCTTATCCATCGACTGTCATTAAGCCAGGCCAACTTACTATAATATTTCTGGACAATTTCAATATACTATGTGTGTAAAATGCTTATGTCATGCACTGCATGGAATAAACATTTGTTTCTGGTACTATTCACACTGTGCTTAGGTTGCAGGGACAAGGGAGTTGAACTTCCATAGCACTACTATCTGCTTCCATACTAGCAGTCAACCATTTCTCTAGCATCGGGGTGAGGGAAAACATGCTAAAGAGGGTGTGTCACAAGCTATATGCGTGGGAATGATAGCTTGGGCATTCCAGTATATGCTCATTCAATTTAACATGATGATGGATAGGAGTAGGACAAACAAGCTACATGACTTCCAAATAAATATTCAATGCTATACTAAACCTAGAAAATAAGTTGCAAATTAAAATTTTAATCCCTTCCAATGACAGATTTGTTACTTTGAAGAATGCACAACATGTTAATTCACACACCACATCATGCAATAAATAAAGCCAATTATGAACTCCTGGTAGTCAGGAAAGTCAAATCTTTATGCACAATAAAGTAATCACTTAAATTATGTGTGACCATCATCAAGTTTGGTCATATCCACAAAATAATTTGTAAGCATCTGGTTATATCGTATTAATATGTAATTTCTAGACACAAACAGCTTATAGTGTGTCTCATCTCAAGTTAAGTAACACCATGTTGGATGTCGCAGTGGAAGTGCATTTACATGGTTGTGTCGTCAGCGTACGGACAAACTGTACATGTGCATGTGCATGTGTATACACCCTAATTTGAAACTGCCATTGCAACATCCAACATGGCGTCACACTGTACGCCTTCCAGTCTTCCACTGTACTATATTCCTTCTATTGTACTATAGGGTCCACAACTTATAAGTTCCCCCTAAATACTTTTAAAAATAAATTTGTTTTACACATATGGGCCAAATTATAGCGTTACACGTCATTGCGTTCAGTCACAATGGTTCATTATGTAAAAAAAGTGACTGTTTTAAACAGTGTTAAAAGTTGCATCTGAGTCCATAGGTGTCAGCTCTCAAACAATACAGTAGGCCAGGTCTATTCATGTGTTTGTTAAAGAAATCCTGACTGCTATGGACTCAGGTGCAACTTTTAAAACGGCCTCTTTTCTTACACAATTAACCATTGTGACTGAACGCAATGACATATGACGCTATAAATTGGTCGACATGTGTAAAACAAATAGGGATATACATATCTTTTTACATTTTGTAAAATATTTTTTGACTTATTCTAAAAAGTATTAGGGGGGAACTTATAAGTTGTGGACCATATATTATCACCTTTGATTGCACTTAAAATACATTTAACCCACAAATCATTTTGACAAGTAACCTTTCCAAGTTATAGGCAAAAGCAGCATATATGTACTATGGTAAATTACCATGGATTCATGGTTGTTTGTTCCCAAGCTGACACAGCACTTTAAGAAATTTGCCCAAAAGAAATGGAGGTGCCTCAAAAATGACAAAATAGCAACTTTTTGCTATTAAAACAAGTTGACTATATATTATCTTAATTACAAATTTAGCAGTAATGATTGAACAACTCTTCACATGAGAGAGCAAGTATCATGCATGCGTATGGTCAAATTATACTATGCTCATAATGCAATTTTGCAGATATCTTGCACTGCATACATGCCTTTTGTGATGGCTCATTTCGCCAAAGTTGTGGCAGACATTTTTAAGTCGCGGGACGTTAGCTCAAAGTTATCTAATTGGACTACCAAATCATAAGATTTGGCCACCCTGTCTCTGCAGACCATATATTATTAGTTTCAGCATTGCCGTCTCTCCTTTTAGTCTCTCCCTGCCATCCAACATGGCGTATAGTCTACATTTCACACTTGCATATGAAGCTGTAAATCACTCCCACACACAAAGACAAAGGTACAATAATATCTGTCAGTATTACGCATCTGTACAGGCGATATATTTTCATTTGACTTATTTCAAGCTTACAGCTGTCGTGAGATAATATGCTGTCACATGATGACCAAAATATAGATGTCTTAGACAAGATGGCTGGTAGGAGAACACTGTTAGCAGGAACGTCCATTTCTTGACCTTACCATTTCAATCTATTCAAATAAAATCTGCTAAAGACCAAACTCACTAGGATCCACAACATGCTCATCTATCAAGGCACAGTTCTTTAAACCCTATACATTTACACATTCATTGAATGAACTTTGAACATTTGAGTACAAAAACTCATACTCTGCAACATGAGGTCAAATTTTGCACTATGATTGTTTAATCGAGGTTATTGAACTATGCCATTGGGATGAGGCTATTGTGTGGTCCATAGTGACTGTGGAAACTTCTGTAAACAGTGAAATATCTCTTGACCTATATTCGCAGGTGCCTGGATTCAATCTTCATCATTGTCAATTTTTTCACTTTATTGATTTAGTATAGTTTTAGTTTTTACAGTCAAGTTTTCCTGTGCTTTCTTATTCAACCAATAATTTATGGAGCTTGCATTCTTTATCTGTGATCCTAAAATATGTTATGGTACTGGTAGCCAAAGAGAGCCATTTAAAATCCATCTTCAGACAGTTACGATGTACTGTGTACAGTCTGTCCACTTAGAAATACAAAGCAAATCTGTGGAATTCGATGCTTTGCGTCACACATAAGCCTTGACGCGACGATGTAAAGAGCATGGTGCACAAATCGGCGCAGCAGTTGGCACGCCAAAGAAGCATTGCACTGAAATAATTATTCTCATACCTCCAGTTTCCGAGGTCTATTTACTTTGTACTTCTATGTGGACAGACTAGTCTTATGCTCTGCTACGGTGAACCATATACATGTACATCTCCTTCATTTAAATTTTCTTCAACTAAAATAACCTTATTTTTATATTTGTCCACATAACACAGGTTTCATTTACATGTACTTCTTGAATTCCAAGGAACTCCAGTAAATCCCCGATTATAGATTTCTTGCTCTTTCTTTCACTGTCTTTCATCTTTTATTTTAATATCGTCACTGGGCGGGAAAAACCTTGTATGTACTTTTGGCCCTTGAACATGGATAAAACCTTGTAGGTGTAGACTTTATATTGAAGAGGTTGCTTCGTCCATGTTCAAGGGCCAAAGGTACATGCAGGAAACACCTCATATTTACTTTTGGCCCTTGAACGTGGATGCAGCCTTGTAGGTGTAGACTTTATATTGAATGGTTTGCTTCATCCATGTCAAGGGCAAAAAGTACATGAGGTTTTTCCTGCCCAGTGACGATATATTTTTCTCCTTTTTTATTACCCAGAGATGCCTGATGATTCTCCTGTAACTTACACAACATCACACCAAAATAAAACCTATTATATTGCATAAATTATGTTTTAAGACATCCTGCTATCCTAGAACCAACAAAAATCTACCGCATCTGCAAGACAGAGTATATCGCTGGGTCTCCTCACTATTTATTACCCTTGTCACATGTTCAATTTGCCCCTAGTTTTCAACTAACAATATCCCAATACAGCATTCCTCAATGTGCATCGCCTCTGGCAGAAATACCTCCCGCTTTTGTGGAATTCTGATGTCTCTTTAGTGAATCACTAAAACATACACACAACATATTCATACAGAGGCCATGTTTAATATCACATTTTTTGTCGCAGAATGTGTGTACGTATGTTCATCATAGATAAACTTGCATGTAGGTCTAGTCTATGGAAGTAAGAATTTACTTCCATGGTGGGTCAACACATCATAAGTATACTTTTGTGGAAGCATTTTATTTCTTGATTTCTACATCAAAAGAAAACATGTTTTAAGTTTAACAAAGTTGCCTGCCAAGTTTGACACTTTTCACTGATACTGGTATTTTTCTCAAGTTTGCGACCACGATAATTATTTCAAATTCAAGTGAACAGAGTTTATACATGAGCGTACATGTGAAGCTTATCATTGTTGTAAAAGAAAACGGAATCACTGATAATTTAAAGTCTTTCTTTTACTCATTTGCAAAGCATTGTGGGAAATTTTGAATTTATAGTCTTCCCTAATGGATGTTGACAGCATGCCAGCATCAACCAATCGCTGTGGGTATTTTAAACCAAGAACTAAGTACCAGGAGTATTGTCATTATACAAAAGGCAACAGTATCAGCATTAGTAATACTGCTGTCAGCAGTAGATAGCACATACAACAGTATGTGATAATATTGGTAACATCCAAGTACAGCAGAACTTATAATAGAGACATAACAAAACAAAAAGCCAAATTATAAATGTAAATCAATAATACCTTTCACTTTGAATTAATGCGTAAAAAAATTCAAAGGGTCGGTATTACTAAGGACGAAAATACCACACCAAGCACCACAGCCTAGCCTATATGTGTTATCATCTATATCATCAACACAAAGATGTGATGCTATAAGCACAATTGAGAAATGAAAATACTGCCACATCAGGTACAGCATCAAATACTATTATCAATCTAATCGTCCACCAAACTGCAACTCTTTAAAAACAGCAAAAATTCAATACAAACAAACTTAAATCAACATCAATTAAAGTTAAAACTGTAAAAGCAATATGAAAATCACACTTGATGATATGGTTCAATTGGCACTCGCAAACATCATTTCTTTGGTCATAACCTGTGTACAGTGCACATCAAAAAAAGGGGCCGAGAACCTATGATGATGACCGTGTGTACATTTACCCTTTGAAATGGTGCAACTTGCCTAGAATCCTTGTATAACATGTACTTGTATATGCATAGGGATTAAACTTAATATGATACAGTCCTACTTTTACGACCTTTGCATCAGGTATAGCAATCACCGATTTTCCCCTTCCTAGAAAGTGCCCCATCCGTGTGTGTGGCAATCATAGCCTCTCCCTTCCCAACACATATAAAAACATCTCTCCCCCTGTGTGGTCATGCATCCTAGCTCTTGCAATCCTACCCCTTCTACACATTCTTGAGGTAGATTTACGGATGCAAGGAAAAATATTTGCGATCATGTTCTGCTGAGGTAAGCATATATACGATCTGACTTCATTGGTATGTGTGTTCAATCTATGCCACATGCATGGTACATGGACATATGATGAAGCTTTGGCTATGTTTTCTAAACGTACCCTTGTCAATTTTCATTTAAAGACTAAATTTAATTCACTTGATCAGTTTATAAATGAATTCCTGAAATACTTACTTGAAATTGCAATCAATTGCCTTTATAATTATGAGTGAGTGAGCGAGTGAGCCCTTGGTCCATCAGACCAACAACAAATTTCAAGTAACATCTTTTGATATATAAAAACTGAGGAATAGTGCATTTCAAATGTTAACCTGCTTGAAAGTTTCCGTTTTAATAAACCCCACTAATTTGGTGCAAGAACTTGTCACAACTGACAGCAGGACAACATAAATTTTGAAATCTCCAAGATATTCAATTTAGGCTGATAAAATTTGCATCTAACATTAAGAAATATGTTAGAATCAAACCTAATCTGTGCAGGTAGATATTATAATTGACTATTTGCCAGTAATGCGGGTCACGTCAATGGTGTAACTGAAAATGCAATGTAAATGTGGAACCAGGGTGTTAGCGCGTTCACCCATCATTTCAGACAAGCAGTTTGCTCCTGGGACAGGCAAAATTAATGCCTGCGAAATATGCTAAGTTCTAAAAGTAATGCTTGAATAAGTTCTGTGAACTCAAAACAAGACCAGACTAATAAATCAATAACTATTTGAACTGACTGAACATCCAGAAGGGGCAGAGATCTGGTTTATGTTTTTGGAGCATTTGTAAAAATCTTAGCTAAGACCCTGTGTGTGGAACTAAATCCTTTTTTGTTGAATTGGTGTTACAAGTAGGCCTATATGATGTCCATAGACGCAGTTCATCATCAATTATGATCCTATATACACCAAACAATGCTACAATGAGATGTGCTCAGCATCGTTGTGTGAAGTGTAAACATGGACAATAACGGCAATGAATGAACACAATGTGCAATGTATGAATGATGATTGCTGATGAAGTAAACTGGTGCGAACATGTGTGAACAAAACGGTTTGTACAAAGTTAGGCAAACAAACTTTTGTTTACAAGAGAAAATAACTCGCAATCATCACCACAATCTAAAATAGTTTTTGACTTTTTGTTGAATGCTATATTTAGCATCCAGGTGGGTATAAATATATCCCCTGTGGCTTCCATAACAGAACCACTGCTTCCGAGAATGTAATACGGCCTACTGTACTTACGTCATTCGCTACCCGATATAGTTTCCCTGTGCTATTTTGGGAACGGGCTATTGACGATGGACTGAAAAAACGCTTGAATGCTTATATGAATACCACAGCATGTACTAAATAAAAGTGGTTTGAACTCTATGGTGTTGGTTTCCATGAATTAATGAATGAATGAATTCAGGAAGGGCTCTAAATGTTTAACATAGCATGCATATATAGATCACTTGCGTACGTACTACTGTGTCGGGCTACTGAAATGCTATCAACTGATGCTACCGAATAACGATCAATGCTATATTGAGCACTACATATGGCTATTCATTTCCAGCCTTTTGGCTGGTTATTCTTAGAAATGGGTTGTAAATCTTACAAAAACTTACAAACTAAAATCAGGCCATATCCTGTATGAGTGTACAAACCTCACAGAAAATCTAGTGAAAACTATCTGGCTATATATGCTAAAATGGATCGTACATTGCCGAGGGTTCTCTATCTTTGGTACACCACCCTGACATAGGATTAAGGTTAGGCTTTCAGGGTAGGGATCCGGACTAGGATGGGATGGGGGGGTGATATTTAGGGTTAAAATTAGTATTCACCATGTTATTAGGTTGCAAATAGGAATGGTGTATATACAAAACAAAATCACTCTGATACTAAATGGGCTATTCGATTTGAAATCCACACTCCCTCTGTGGAAGAGCATTTTTCTACAGAGGGAGTATGGGTTTCAAACAGAATAGACAATTGTAGGGGGAGTATGGGTTTCAAAATACGCAACCCTAGCCAATTCCATTTGAAAAACATACTCCCTCTATAGAAGACCAAATCTGCTACAGGGGTATGATAGATTTCAAATGGCATCGCCAAATAATGTACAAGTACACAGCAAATTGTTGTACTCCTAATAACCCTATATCTAACTATAAACCCTAAACTATAAACTCACACATAGAATTATGATGATGTTAGCAAATCATGGGCAACAAGTTTTTCCTGTTCTTTACAGGATCACAAATCACGACTGATGATACTTACGATATAGCGTGGAGGAATATGAATAAGGACATCACATGTGTCATGAAATACAAAAAATAAGATGAAGATCTGGCAGATTAGCAAAATATCAAAATATACACAAAAACAAAACATTTTGTAAGCTGAATTAAGAAAGTACACAGTTGAGAACATTACATACTTAACTCTAGCTCATACATACATGTACACAATACTTAACTACTGTACATGATCATATTATAACCAAAATACCCTTTCTTTGACCAATGTGAATTATGAGTCAGTCGCAAATGATGAGAGGATGCAAGGGAGTTTGGGAGATGTCGCGTGATTTATGGGGAAACGTGCCGAGGAGCTGGCGACATTTGGAGGGAATTCTATGAATATTATGCTAGCTACCATTATAATTATTAACATGAACTATCATGCATCTACCTGAAAATGTATCATACTGGAATGATGTTTACTATAAATAATATGTAGGTGCGTGTTTTGTGCTTATAATAAATACTTACATGATCAATTTACATAGTTCACTACTATTAATCATGGTATCTCCTCCAAAATCTTACTGACACAAACATCAATATTGGTCCATCTTAAAACATACTTCTAAATACTATGCTATTATGCCAAAAACCATTTGCAACATTTTTGATGGTTACAATACAACTGGTGCAAAATTCTGCATACTTGCATCTGGCCATTACTGAAATCCACACCAGCATTAAAAAGTAAGACCATTTTGCCGAGTGTCAACTAACGATCCTCATTTTGTTTATTAAGTACATGCCTAATAATAATATCCTTTCCTTGTCCAACTTTATTATATTTTCCCAACTTAAATTTCACAACAGTTTTATACTAGAAACACTGACATATTGCACTGATTTCATTTGAACACAAAATTTCTGGCTCATTTAATAGAGAACCCCCACATTTCCTAAATATTAAACAGAAAACAATTACTTTATTTTGCATACATATATACACTCTAAAAATCCACCCTTCTCAGATGCGCGGATAATGAACGACAGCTTTACCAAGCTAGGCAAACATGTCGATGGAATCCCCGGTATCAGAAAGCCATCTGGGGATCCTGAAATTGACACCAATGATCTAACTAGCAAGCAACTTCCAATATAAAGCCCCCAAATGAGCAGATATTGTATTGCCAAAACCAGGTCAGCCGCTGATGATACCAAGGCCTCCTAAGATATTAACAATGTACACTGGCTAACTTCTAGTCAAGCTATCGCTAACACGTTAATTGATCTGATTACCGGCTATTGCAGTTAATCCCATGTGGCAATTAATTAAATACGTGAAAAAATGTTATCACGTTGAGAAGATAAGACTATAAACTAAATGATTGATACAATAAGATGTATTTAAGTGGAGTAGATAGCAATTTGAACATTTGATTGGCACATGTCAAATTGAATTTGCTTAAAACACTCTACATTAAATCAAGTATTACAAATTGTACAAATTAATAATCTGCCATACTTGTTAAACATTTAACAAATTGTGCCTTATGCCTTTAAGCTTTCTAGATTTGAGCTCTTTTTGTCAGTCGTTGCAATGATTATTTTATTGTTTTTGTCAAATTTCTTCTTAGAATATCTATTGTTTTTGTTGAATTTCTTCTTCTTTCTGTCAATCTTCTTCTTTTCCCCCACAAATGACATAGCACAGTTTATTCTTCTTGTAAAATGAAGTCAACCAAAAATCTTTGTCTGGGTGCAAACATAATAACGCGCAAACAAAAACGGTAATGATATTGTATAAGGTTGGTATAAAAATAGCCACTCTATATTACACTCTATTATACTAGGGTGTTTGATTTCATATATCAAAAATAAAATTACAATTGAGAGGAATCTTTACAATCCTAACCTATGTTTTGATACCAACTAAAATTGAGTTACTCAAATATTTTCAAGCGTAATCAAATAAATCGGATGGTGATTATTTGAATGTTGCAAGAATGCATATGGTCAAATCAAATGGTATATATATTCCTGAGTTAGTTACATTTAAAGATGTCATAAAGAAATAAATAACACAAGCAATGTTTTTTCCTACACCTTGCCCTGATCCAATTATGAATTTCAGCTTCCAAAATAGCACGTTTCTTTTATTACAATAAACAGAATAAAGTGCAGGTATAAAAAATATCCAGAAATTAAATCATGATACCTCATCTTACCTCACCTTCTACAAATAATTTTACATAACTAATCATGGATTTATAGTTACAAGAAAAACAGTAAGTCTTTAAAACTGCAGAGGTTGACATACGTATCACAACAAGTCAGCCATTTTGGATTTCGTTATTATATACCATCTTCCTCACAATACACTCATGATGTCCTATATTGCTCATATGGTTGCTACTCGTAGGGTTATCCAAAGCGTATATTTTAAAACATGGCATTAAAACACACACCATTAGGCTAGCAGAGAGGAGACACAAGCATATATTTTGTCCATTTCTCGATCCGCATTACACCAAGCCATTGCACAGTACATTGCTAAGATACCTGAGAGGCCACTCTATAGCTCCAAACTATACCGGCCAAATTTTCTCTTTATACGTAGGCATGCTAACACGGCACACCACGACAGCAAAGAAAAAAAATCAAAATGGACGCCACACAAGTCGGTACTTTTCCCATGCAAAATGATGAGTAATGAACTGAATGCAGTAAAGAAATCAATCAAAAGAGTAGTACTGTCCAGTAATATTAGGGGTGAGTAAGTAGTGGGTGACCCCTGTGACCCTAAACTAACCCCTCATTAACGATAAAACGTACCCTGCAAGCCACTGGGGCCACACAAACACACATCAGCATACCTCTTCGTTTCAGCGTTATTTTCACATTTTTCCCCTTCTGTGCAGGCATCTTGACTTCCCAAACAAGAAAATCACACTATAAAACAAAAGTTCCGACAATATAGGCCAGCAAAAAAGGTGTGGATATTCCGCATAGAGTGATGAATGCACCACAGGTATAATCCCCAAGTGTAGGCACGTCCTGGCAAAAAAATAATCCCAGAACAAGAAGCGATGCTTTTGCTCTGTACGTTCTATTGATGGAGGCTAGCACGTGGTTGTCCTATAGAGGACGAAACCGTTAGCTTCCCTTGACTCACCAATGGCCAACCTAGAAAGCAAGCCATGTCGGTGCTACAACATCTACCCAAGGGGAACCACTTTAAGACCATGGTATGTACTCCAGATAATAATCAACTTCAATAACAAGCAAATTATCAGGCACCCAAAATGAACACCCCACTTCTTGTCATATTTGATTTCTTTTAACCGACAGCTGATTCCTGTCAGTAGAAAGAGTGGTTTCCCCCGTGAAATCAAGCCCACTTCAAATGCCAGGCCCTTGTGTGTAGCAAGTCATTACACATCCAAATAAGTCCAGCCGAGACTTTTTGGGCAACTGTAAGAGGAGGGCAGTAGTTGAAAAGCTAGTAATCTTAAACCGTCTCGGAATGCCATCAATGCCTGTGCAAATCAGCCCTGCTTTGGGGGCAGTGTCCAATCTCTCTCTCTCTTCTCGTACTACACATACGAGTGAAATCTGCTCCTTGGCTTCGATGCTGATGGGTTGCTAGGTTACCGCAGCCCTGGTGGCCATTTTGGATGGGGACATTATGATTTTGACAACCAATCAAAGGACTCTCCCCTACGGGCAAATTGACGGTAACACTTAACATAATTTTGCCCCTTCTCAGTTCTTAAAATAAACTTAGGAAAGTGACCTCAACAGTTCTATTCACAAATACTGCCATGTCGGAGACTTTTGAGTCACCAGGCCTATATTTACAAACTTACATTTGTTGTCAATCTTTTATCACAATCATGGATGCTATTGCTATTCACTATTTGCAAAATCAATATATCAAATCTGTTTCTTTTATGTGAACTAAAGCGGAAAAAAATATTGCTTAATACCTGACAATGTTCGATATTACAAAAGTTATTTAGACATATTTTCTTTGCTTTACTTTTTACATATTTAAAAACAAATTATGTATAAACAATCACATTTTTGTTCAATTATGTCGACTTTTATAATAAAAACTATCAATGGTGTTTTCTAAAATTGTTTTTAATATTTCCATGTAACTTGGATTACCATCACAACTGCTGAAAATGTACATATATCTGAAATGGACCTAGTTGTGCTTTTGCACACGTAGGCACTCCATGTAATGTACTCCATGTTTGACATGTCTACCTCATCCACGAAATGAGTACATGCCGTGAACTTAGCATGAAAATAGTGTTATCATTTCACTGCATCTGGCGATATAACTTGCAATGGTCAGACATCAGTCAAGAGAGAGAGAGAGACACACACACACACATTAAAGTTGAAAATCAACACAAAATAGTGTGCAGTGTAAACAGAACTGGCGGGAGGGGAAGACGGCCCTGCTAATTACCGTACACTTTTTGAACTGTGTATATGTGACCGAGAGTGTACAATGTCACCAACTGAGATTTGCGACTTGGAGAAAAACACATGCTTGGTAACCTAACTACCAAAGGGATGAACTTGAAAATGACTCATAATAAACAAAAAAAAAAGATTTTCATATGATTTCACAGAGACATCAATATATAAATACTGCTAGCTAAACAGAGGTCATATCACTATACATTTTTCTCTGGCTAGCATTAATATTGTGTGGCCAGAAGTTTTAAAACAGCTTATGACATTAACTTAGATTCAGATTTATTTGAAGACCTAATGGTTTTGAGCAGCTTTTGAGCACTCCTTGAAGTAACCATAAAGCCAAAAACATGTAAGAAGACCAACATTGTTCACAGCCTAGGATAGTGCCACAGGTGTGCAGGGGTGGCTTTCCCCCATCATTTGCAAAAAAAAGAAAGAAGAAAAAGAAAAGAAAATAAGAAGGAAAAAGAAGTAAAAGAAGGAAGAAGAACCATGCAGTGACGGCACCAGAATTTTTTTCATGGGGGCAACCCCCTTAGACGCCTCTTCCGTCACACCCATAAAAATCGCAGGTACTGCTGGAAATGCGTTGGAAATAATGGTCTGAAAATAACCGTAAATAATGTCAAAAAGTTGCACCAACTGGCTCCATTGAGGTTTTCATTTTCAAAATTTTTCCAACTTTGAGGGGGCGCATCCCCCCAGACACCCTCTAATGCTGTTAATGCGATGGGCGTTGCTAATGCGATGAATTATAACCTTTTATACATTCACATTTACATCACCCCCCTAACAAAATACTCTGGCACTGCTCCTGTTCATAGCATCCCTGGATGGATACATGCTTAACCATCATCAATGCCAATTCTTTGGCTGATGGTTAGAAATACAAAGATTTATCATCATCAATATGCAGGTTTTTTGTATGCCAGGCTAGCCAGGTCCTAACCTAATAGTAAATCTTTGCTGATGATTCATCGGGTACAAATGGGGAGGGGAGCCTCCTTCCTTTATATTGGAATCAGACATGACAGCCTATGTGCATATATTTGTAATAGGAGACAAGAGTTGGTGTGATGCTACAATAAGCCCTGTCAACCATACAAACAGAAGAAGAGAAATATACTTTTACACTTGTGTACAAGAAACCGTACAAACCCCTTCTTTTGCCATACAAGTACAAAAATCATTTGAGTAATTTTGGCACTTTTCTGTCAAAATATTTGGGTAAGTGTATTGAAACATTTCAAACATAAAGTTAGGATTTTAATTATCATTTACATGCATCTTTTGGTGTTAAGAATTTCAGTCATTGAAATTCCATTTGAGCTGACAAGCACTATGTATACATCCAATGTAATTGCACTAAGTTATCATGAGAGCACATTGTCCTTTGGAGAGGCATCTTACCCCATATGTATAGTATACATTGTGTACTGATAATCACACCATACATTGTTACAGTTATATCAAAAAGAGTAGTGTAAAAACCCTGATTGACTCTCCCAAACTGCCTGAGTTACATCCAAGAGAGCCCATATGGAAATCTTAAATGTTATGGCACTAATTATTGGCTATATACCCAAATCAATTGTGCAAAGAAGATAAAAAATATGCACAGATGGGTGACCATACAGTTGACATTAAACACACCCAGGGAACACGCACACCACCTGGCAAAAGTACAAGGCTAAGATTTCTGCTGACCATATTACATAAGCGAATCTTGACACCTTTCACTACCTTGACGCCCCTTTTAATAAGGTTAAAACTATCAGTTAACCTGCAACAACCTTGTGTAAGACACGTACATCTAACATCGAATGAAAATGACAAATGTCTTGATGTTAACTTCTTTAATTTACTATGGCTGTTTCATCCTTTGTATATAGTGTGTCTTATCTCAAGTTGAGAGTGAAGCCATGTTGTATTTCGCAGTGGCAGATTCGAAACAGTGCGTTTAAGTGGTTGCTTCACCCAAGGTACGGACAAATTGCCCTTCTACATGTGTGTATAGGCCCACATGCTTAGACAGCGCATGCGATTAGAATCTGCCGCTGCAAAATCCACAATGGCGTTGACCCATGTTGAGCCCAAATTTCAACCTTTGACTTTGGTAGGTCACACTGTATATTTTCTGAATCCTTGTGACCTGAGGAATATTATGGTAATGCATTTAACCAAATCGGAGCAAATTCGGAGTGCTGACCCTGTATAACCTTTGACCTCATATTTCTTTCCATACTCAAAGGACTGGGCACCTGTAATTTTTGACCTCTCAACATATAAACTCTCAACTCTACACAAGAAAATGTTAGTCATATGCAACTTTTCACAAAAGGGGAAAGGACAAAAGGCATCTGCTAGCCTACGTGGTTTGGTATAGACAAAGATGCCAAACTCATTGCATCAAATAGACAGACATTTAAGCTTCCTCAAATGTCAACACCTGCGCAACCCAGAACAGCCTGTGCAGTTGTCAGCCTTCCATGATCTAGAATATTCCTCTGTATGCATCAACAAGCTGAAACAGTGACAGAAACTGCCAGATTTGTAAGAAGATCTTAGCACCATTGCTGCATGCAGTTATCGACATGTAGCAAGATGTCCATTGAGATACACCGCATGATATCGAGGACGCTACAATATATCAACAAGGCTTCCATCCATGTCTCAATTAAGATAATCCATCTAGTGATCCATCCGGGGATCCATCTTATCAGACATAGTGGTCATAATATTGACATGTTTAATTACAAGCTTCATGCAGATAATGTAAACACTATGAACTCGGATACATTTCTTGATGACATTTTATCTCATAGACGACAAATTTGAGAGATAGGCCAAAAGAGTCACATGCTGATGAACACGTATACCATCACATACGAAGCTGATGAACACATATACCATCATGGCATCCTTCATTGGGAATATCAAGTGTATGATATGTTCACTGAGAACATTTAAACATTAATATAACAGGCATCAGAACATGAGTATGTGAAATCCGAAGTGTTACATAGACTAATCATACCAAAATGGAGTGATATTAACTTGATAAGATCCTTCGCTTTAGATACCCTAAACAAGAAAATTTGATACCCTTAGTGAAAAGTTACAAATGAATACCCTATGCAGGTTTCAAATTTTTCTGCTAGTCTAATCTTAGTCCTGCATGAGCATATTAACTTGCCCACAATAAAAGAACTCTCTGTCCATCTTATTTTTGTTCATGGGGAATTACCCTAAAATGCCAACACATTAATCACATAATAAGAGGTCTGTGATTAAAAGATACCGTCTCATTTGCAAAGCCAAAAAGACAGACATTTAAGCTTACTCAAACTGTTGTGGAACCCAGAACAGCCTGCATAATTGACAAGCTTCCAAGATCTACAATATATACTTCTCGTCTCCTTCTCATCTCTAAATGCATCAACAAGCTGAAACTTGAATCAAAACAATGACAGAAACTGCCAGATTTGTAAAGAGATCTTTGCACCATTGCACAGGTATCGACATGTAGCAAGATGTCCATCGAGATACACCGCATGATATCGAGGACGCTACAATATATCAACAAGGCTTCCATCCATGTCTCAATTAAGATAATCCATCTAATGATCCATCTTATCAGACATAGTGGTCATAATATTGACATGTTTAATTACAAGCTTCATGCAGATAATGTAAACACTATGAACTCGGATAACATTTCTTGATGACATTATCTCATAGACGACAAATTTGAAAGATAGGCCAAAAGAAGTCACATGCAGATGAACACGTATACCATCACATGCAAAGCTGATGAACATGTTTACCATCATGGCATCCTTCATTGGGAATATCAAGTGTACAATATGTTCACTGAGAACATTCAAACATTAATATAACATGCATTAGAACAAGAGTATATGAAATCTGAAGTGTTACATAGAGAAACTATACCAAACTAGAGTGATCCTAACTTGCTAAGATCCTTCACTGGGAGCATGTGACTGTCTATGGTTCAAAAGACAATAGGAGCGGCCATAAATGGGAAGTCTTTTACCATAATTTAGATACCCTAAACAAGAAAATTGGATACCCTTAGTGAAAAGTTACAAATGAATACCCTATGCAGGATTCCAATTTTTCTGCTAGTCTAGTCTTAGTCCTGCATGAGCATATTAACTTGCCCACAATAAAAGAACTCTTCTTTTTGTTCAGGTCAAAGACATCAGATACACAAGAGCTGAAAGGACAAATGAACATATGGCGAATTCCGCTAAAACACAGACATATTAATCACATAATTTGATGTCCATGATTTACAGATACCGTCTCATTTGCAAAGCCAAAAAGAAAGACATTCAAGCTTACTCAAAATGTTGTGGAACCCGGAACAGCTTGTGTAATTGACAAGCTTCCAAGATCTAGAATATGTACACCTATACTTCTCGTCTCCTTCTCATCTCTAAATGCATCAACAAGCTGAAACTTGAATCAAAACAATGACAGAAACTGCCAGATTTGTAAGAAGATCTTAGCATGATGCAGTTATCGACATGTAGCAAGATGTCCATCGAGATACACCGCATGATATCGAGGACGCTACAATATATCAACAAGACTTCCATCCATGTCTCAATTAAGATAATCCATCTAGTGATCCATCTGATCAGACATAGTGGTCATAATATTGACATGTTTAATTACAAGCTTCATGCAGATAATGTAAACACTATGAACTCGGATACATTTCTTGATGACATTTTATCTCATAGACGACAAATTTGAAAGATAGGCCAAAAGAAGTCACATGCAGATGAACACGTATACCATCACATACGAAGCTGATGAACACGTATACCATCATGGCATCTTTCATTGGGAATATCAAGTGTATGATATATTCACTGAGAACATTCAAACATTAAATAAAATGTAGAAATTTATATAGCGCTTTATGCCGTAAACAGCCTCAAAGCTTTTTACATTTATTCGCCGTCATTAGAATATGTCGGAACCACGCCTGCACTGCAGCCTACAAGTGGCGAGGGTCCATCAGTACAACGACTGTGACTACCCTAACAGCCCCATAGGCTATAACGGGCATCAGAACATGAGTATATGAAATCCATAAATGGGAAGACTTTTACCATAATTTAGATACCCTAAACAAGAAAATTGGATACCCTTAGTGAAAAGTTACAAATGAATATCCTATGCAGGATTCCAATTTTTCTGCTAGTCTAGTCTTAGTCCTGCATGAGCATATTAACTTGCCCACAATAAAAGAACTCTCTGTTCATCTTGTTTTTGTTCATGGGGAATTACCCTAAAATGCCAACACATTAATCACATAATAAGAGGTCTGTGATTAAAAGATACCGTCTCATTTGCAAAGCCAAAAAGACAGACATTTAAGCTTACTCAACTGTTGTGGAACCCAGAACAGCCTGCATAATTGACAAGCTTCCAAGATCTACAATATATACTTCTCGTCTCCTTCTCATCTCTAAATGCATCAACAAGCTGAAACTTGAATCAAAACAATGACAGAAACTGCCAGATTTGTAAGAAGATCTTAGCACCATTGCTGCATGCAGTTATATCGACATGTAGCAAGATGTCCATCGAGATACACCGCATGATATCGAGGACGCTACAATATATCAACAAGACTTCCATCCATGTCTCAATTAAGATAATCCATCTAGTGATCCATCTGATCAGACATAGTGGTCATAATATTGACATGTTTAATTACAAGCTTCATGCAGATAATGTAAACACTAAGAACTCGGATAACATTTCTTGATGACATTTTATCTCATAGACGGCAAATTTGAGATAGGCCAAAGCTATGTGTCACACACAAAGCTGATGAGCATGTATACAATCACGGCATCTGTCATTAAGAATTTACCAAGTGTATGATATGTTCACAGAGAACATACAAACATTACAAAGGGCATCAGAACATGATTATGTCAAATCTGCTAACTTACATCTGGTTACAAATGACCTATGTATTAAACTGGGATGATATGAAGATCCTTAGTAGAGAATGTGATAAAAGATAACATAATTTCATGAAGCTACAATAAATAAAGTGGAAAGCAACAAGGAGTTTAAACTGAGATGAGGGCACATACATGTTAAGTCAGATAAGATCCACACAACAGGAAACCAGATTGCCAGGGAAGTGTATCAGATTACATTGAGTTCACAGCCTTAGAAGAAATTATTTCCTCATTTCATTTTGCAAAGCTGTAGGTAATTTACAATGGCCGTGTTTTTCCGGGTGTTTTTATCTTCTTGTTTTTGCTATCTACTGAAGACAGCAAAACTACATTGAAATATCTGATATATTTATATTTTAGTATTCCCATGTGTGTTAAGACAATTATATCATGGTGCTCTAATTAATTAATTAAATTAGTCTTATTAGATCACACCATGTCACAAAATACTACAAATGTCTTCAATTTCAAAGTCAAAGTACAATGTTTCTCTCTCCATGCCAAATGTCATCTTGTGACAAATGTAGAAACTATTATGAATGAAAGACAGTTGAAAAACCACACAACTTTGCCAGTTGTTTCTTTGTATTCCACAAAATAAAAATATTTGGATTCTCAAAAATTTCACAATATTATGTATATATGGCATTGCCTTAAATGATTTAATTTTTACAAAATCAACTAAACAAAAAAGCATTTTATTTTATTTTAACTTTCCTGAAATGTGTATTAGCAATGTGTCGCTAAAAATTCATCAATTACAGATTTTTGGTGTTTAAGATTTTTAATCCAGCTTAGAGAATTTTTAGAGTGGAAATTAATATTAAAAACCTTTTAATACCTTTGTTAATTGTTTCATCATCATTATTATTATTATCATTATCATTGTCATTGTCATTGTCATTATCATTATTATTATTATTATTATCATCCTTATTATTACACAATATTATTTTGCTTACATGTAAGCACAATAATGGCCATGAAACTTTTCCAACACTTTTGAAGATTGACAAATTATATAAGCCTTTCTATCTAGTTGGTCCCATAATGCAATCTTACCAGAAGAGTGACAGTACAAACTCAGAAATTTGCCCTGGGGGGACACAGGTTAAGGTCAAGAACAAGGGACTGAACCAATCGCAACGGAAGTCTGTCCGTCAGATATCTGTAAATATCACCAAGTTCACAAGTAATTAACCTTTGTTGCATTGTATTTTTTTATCAATTTAATACCAATGATACTAATTTTACATTAATAACAATATAATATATCATTAATTATAATTCTTATCAGACAAACCAAACAACACTTTAGCAGCCATGTTTGTTTTGAAAACTTTCTCCCTCTCTCCTATCTGATGCTATTTACTACAGACTTTTCCTATCTCTACATACATCACATTAAAGTGCTCTTAGCCCATCTCTATTTACTAAAGCTTGGCTCCATTACAAAAAAATAACAGGCTGGATAGAAAGTTAATTCTGGCTCAGCCTCACGACTGAAACTCGAGGGAGCACAACTTAACAAAACGAGCGAGCGGTAGCGATGCTGCAACTTGGTGGCAGGCAACTCGCTTAGCAGACGACAGCTCAGCTATTACTTGGGGCCAACTGACTTGACCACAACCTATCTCCCGAACCCATGCCCTTATATGGTGTTGAATGGTGAGTGCCAGAACATAGCTGAGATGCTTCCTAGTACTCGGTGTAACTGGGTGTATAGTGTAAATCACTGGAGGAGAGTTTATTCTTCCACTACCAACACACAAACCTTAATGCTGCTAACTGCACTGTAATGTTTATGTAAAACATCAACACCCTCTGAGTAACAACAAACATATCAGCTTATGATAATGCCATATTATAAACAGAGCTTGTTAGCCGATACAATGTTGTACCGCCCGATATGCATGTGACAAACTGTGATAGCTCGTTATTGTACATGGCGTGTTTTAATTGACTTAATTTTAACAGCTAATTAAGACGCTGTTGCAAATTATCCCCCGAGGATGATTTTTATACAACATTGTATAAGCGTTTACACTGTGATTTGTTAAAAAATAATTTAAGATATTAATTAAATATACCAGCGCTTGTTCTGCCTATACTTTAAATGAAAAACAGATATACACATTTAAATGCAATATCGTCTGCTTTCTTTCTACATCAAAAATCTCACCCATTTTGCTCCTGATACAGGCTTGTAAAAAAGTTGACGAGCAAAAATAAGTGATTGAAGCTGACAGTACCCACTGTTTATCTGGTGTGAAAATTACCACAAAACACCGGGATGTTACTAGCAAAGAGAAATACACCGCAGCATGGGATTTCACACCCAACTCGACACAAACTTATTTGCAATATGTCACTCCTCAAGCAACCCTAAATAGGTATCCTGCAAGCTTTTCCTATACACATACAATTCCAACTATCATTTCTTCATTTTCTAAGACATCTATTCCAGTTTGGTTTTTTTCTCACAAAATTTGACACAACGGTTACATTGTGATGCCCTAAATACCAATTACTTCTACCAAAAGACATGCTATGTTATGATTTTTTGCACAAAAAATTGAGACAAAGTGTGATTTTGTCACTCATCATGGAGCTCGAAATGTGCATCTTACAAGCTTTTTCTACCCACAAAATTGTATTATTTGTTTTAAAAAGTCACAAATTTAAACAGCGCAATTACATACGATCACTGCACTCTCAGATTTTAAAAAATTCTATCCTTCTATTAAAGACATGCTATGTTTCAGTTTTGGCACATAATTTGATTTTTTGCAACCTATCATGGAACCTCAAACTTAGGCCTACCAGTATCATACCAGTTTTTGTATACACATAAAATCTAAATTTTATCATTTTTTTTGCTATCAAAGACATGTTATGCTCAATTTTTCACACAAACTTGAAACAAATTCTCACACATAACTTAAAACTTAAAAGTTATTTTCTTTCACAATTTTTACAAAACTTCATTTCCAATAGTACTAGAACAAAACATTTCCAAACATACAATTTCAATTTTTGTAATTACTTCTTTTTCCCTTTCATCACACATTCCCTCTATTTATCACTACTAATGAAGGCACTTGTCCTTTTACCCTCCCAATCTCTAAATCCTTGCCTGAAAAAAAATCATATTAAGGCCAAAAAAAAACCATGTTTGTTTCCTGTAGCAGGTCTAAAAAGTCAAATGCGTTTTTTGTTTTTTTGGGTTTTTTTAATCCATGCCTTGAAAATGAACAAAAAAACTTTTTTAATGCGAATTGGAATGGGAATTTACAAAAAAATCATATTTAAGAATACTAGTAATTCTATGATTCCCTTTCAACCTGCAAATTAAAAAAAGGTATTTAAAAAAATGTGTGATGTTTTTTCCGGTAGGTTTTTCACTACACACATTTGTGTAAATGTTTTCTCCAGTAGTATTTTATATTATTTTTTTGTGATTTTCTGGGGTGTTTTTTGGTTTTTTTCTCCTTTTTAAGCAAAAAAAAAAAAAAAAAATCAAATGCGCAAAATAAGCTGTCAAAAACAAAATGCGCGCTACAGGAAACAAACTTTTTTTTTGCCTAATCATGTAATATATCTGTCCGTGAAGTGATACACCCCTGGCTCACTAACCTCATAAGCTCTAGTATTTCTTGTGTGGCCGACATAAAGCCTACCCTTTTCCACTCGCCTAGTCCTAATTGACCCTAATAAATTCAATTTCTTACTTAACTGGTGAATTTCTCCCTTTGCCACTATATTTTGATTCTGTTAGGCTCAATTACATGGTTTTATACATAGGTACCACTCGGTGCAACCATAGACTGTCTCTACAGTCTATGGTGCAACATGCCTTTGTAGACCACAATGATGTTATTTGGATATGATAAGATACAGGGAAGCCTGATGTCTATCACTTTCAATCATTTGCCTCTTTAAAAGATAAGGATGTGATTTAAGCCAGGAGCAGGGGGGGCCGGCCAAGATTGACTGAATTTTGACGTCGTCATTGATTTTACACGTAAACACGAAAAAAATGTCTCAAATAATTCCAAAAGTGTATGCATGTTATTAAGCACTATTTTATCAGTCTAAATCCGTTGAGGTTCGACAGTAAACCTCATTGTAAGTACTGTTTTTGAATTTGTATGAATAACGCATACGATATGTTTATGATATATACTAAAAATTTCTCCCATCGTGTATCAATGTTTGCGTGGTCTAGCGGTAAGGTCTTCGCCTCCCACGCAGAGGGTCCCGAGATCGATTCCCACTCCCGGCTATAATAATTTTTTTTTATTTACATTCATTTTGATTCCAAAAATATTTATTTTCATGTGAAAATGTATACATTGCACTGAGCATTATATTTTGTGCATTTTTTTTCTGTAACGGGGCCAATAGAGCTAAAACGCACCTCGGCACGGGCGCCCAACGTCCAGGCAGTGTTGCCGTCATATTGTCTGTTTTTACGCTATTGGCTGTTGCCACATGAATAATGTCGGCCACCGTCGTCTGGCCAGGAGAGACATGGTTGTGTTGATTCTCAGGATGGACATAAGAAAAGCTTCTAGTGGAGTGAAACTCTCGCTACTTTACTTCCTAAATGGTAGATTTACGATAAATTTCTAGCTTCAAATTAAAAGAAGTGAAGTCATCATTAGAACTGTCACAGCTCACTGTCAAAGACAGGAGAAGATGCTTTCCCAAACAAATGTTTTGTGCATATATATGTGTGTTGAGAAAATCAGTGATATCTTTCCCCATTCCTGGCTTACAATATTTTTCATCAATATTAAATATTTTGTGGCACATAAATTACAATAATAATAATTAAACATCTGAAAATGTGGAGCATGACACTTTTCAATAAATGAAGTTGGTATCTACATATTGTTTTATATTTAAAGGAGTATTTCGTGATCATAACATCCACTTTTTATGACATGAAAAAAGCTTATTTCCAAAATTTCAGTTGATTCCGAATTTGCATTTGGGAGTTATGCATGATTATGTGTATTACACTGCTCCATAGACAATGTGTTACCAGAACGAAATTCAAATTTCACGATATATTTGCTAAACGAATTAATCCGCAAGAAATTTTTTGAACATGAACATTATGTAGCCAGAGGTTTCCAGTGATATAAAAATCTCAACTTTTTTAAAGAAAAGTGGGGGATGATGCTGTGGATCATGAAAAGCCCTTTTAACATCAACATGTGAGATTTATTTTGTTATCACAGCAACGTCCCTTCCTAGAATTTGCAATTGAGCTTACAGGTCATCATTTCATTACCGATAATGGTACGCATCCCACAGTGCTATTATAATGAACAACCCTACAATTTTTGATGCCATCCTCCATGTGGTATAGTAAACAAGTTTGAAAAGTAGCCCAACTTTCCTCAAGTTTCACCTTAGTTTCTAAGGAGTCGTAAGGAGCAGAATTTTGCTACCCCCATGTTGGCAAAAAGGAAGGATGGCACCAAAAACTGTGTGTATCCTTATCAAGAGTGTTAGGCAACACTGAACAAATTTGGTGGTAATTTATTGAAGAATAGTCCACTAAATCAGCTTGTAATCTCACAAAAATGCTCTAAAAACCTCTAGTTGGATTTAACTGTGCACAATAAAGGGTCAAATTATGTACTTTGAGCTTTAAGATTCTGTATGCATGCCACTGAAAATTACACTTTTTAAAAAGTAGCCCAATTAGGTGGAAATACCCATGCTTCTTTGGCAACACTACTAATAGACTATAACACCTGATTATATAAAACAGGTGATAGTATACATAGATTCCTGTTTGCGATGGCAGCACCTGACCATGTGAAGACAGAATCATCAGATACCTTGCTGGATGCCAAAGTAACTAGAATGCCATGAAAACCCCATCCTTTTGTTGGTGGGTGGATGACGGCATGTAGGTAATACTTGGCATAGCAGAATATGAGATACCACCGTCAAATGCCAGTGATAATTACTATTTATTGCCCTTTGAAAATATTAATTGTTATAATTACATTTGTAGACACAATCCTGGTATCAGTTAATTAAGGTGTCAATTCTAGAGTGTTTCTTAACGATGATGGATAACGCACAACAGGTTTAACAAGTTAAGATTTTCTACAGGAGATTAATGCTGATACTTTCCTGATTCAACAGTCTGGGCAATAGTTATTGACATCAATTTTGTCAAAAAAATGCACTTTTTGAAATATTGCGAATGCAGCACTCAATATATGTAATTTGGAAGCATTTATCTTTAATGAAACCATGTGAAAATGGACATGTGATGGGACATCGCTATACCAAAATGTACCCAAATCTGTGGCACAGACCAGGGGGAGGGTACATACTCATATATTTACCATCAAACAGCGAGAACCCCCAAGGGCAGTATCCTTTGACAATTCCCAGCAACCTTAAGCATCTGTTACACCCACTCATGGAAGGCATTTCCATAAGTAATAAATCCAGAGAATTTTTCTGAAGACATACCAGCAAGTTATTATTGCAAAATTACACCATGTGACACTGACCTATCGAGCTAACTATAGCTATTATATAAGCTGGACTATGGTAAAATTATGTAAGTTGATGGTCAAAACACATTTGTGCCAAAGGCATTGGACATGTATGTCACTGGTGCATGCATCCATAGGCATTGATATTGATTGAGTATCTGCTTGGCTCAAAGCAAATATGAGACCTACGGGTTAACAAAATTTCATCTGGACTATGATAAAGTTAGAAGTTGATGGTCATTATAGCCGTGGGCATTGGACATGGATGTCATTGATGCATGCATCTACAAGCGCTTTTATTGATCGATTGTCATTCAAAGGTGCCAATGAGATGCACAGATGCAAGACCGCCAACTATCAGATGTCTCCAGATTATATTTACGTCTCTGAACTCCGACCTTTTGCAAGTATTAACAACATAACTCGCTGGCTATTAAGCTAAAAGTTACTATCGTAAGTTGTACTAACATGTTCGCGTATTACATAAATTTAAAAATCACATAGCACTAATGAGTGCACACATTGTGCATTGCAAAGTGTTAGATGACCTTTTGATGTTATTAGGAAAGACAAGGAATTGCTGCACGCACTTGTGCTAATGGAGACTGATTTGTAACTAGATCTTGTAGCTGTACTTATTTGCTGACTGGTTTAAGGATAGAGTCCCTGGGTATAAACTGACCTGACCCTAGTTTATACCTAACTGACCCCAGTTTGTACCTGGTATAGACTGACCCCAGATTTATACCTGGTATAAACTGACCCCAGATTGGAGGGAACTCTACTTGATACCTGCCCTTGGTACATAAAATGCCACATGTATTTTTTGCACAAAAAAACGGCGTGCTATTCTAATAAAAGTCAAGCTTTTGCCTATTTCAATGCTAAATGTCAGCCACAACTTGTACCATGCATGTCTGCAGTTTCAACTTTGACATAACCGATAAGCAAAAACGCCCCCCACACACCCACATAAATGTGGTTGCAGTGAAAGGTTAAGGTGATATTAGGCTACAGCTAGTTCATTATACTCCAATGGCCTTGAGATGCAAATCACAAGCAGACAGATACACGTAGGCCAAAGAGTTGTCTGCTACGCAATTTCCATCTCAAGTACATGACACTAAAATCTTAGCTTACCTACGATGAGTGTGTGTATATTTAAAGTATAGTTTACAATATCAATGCAGGAAAGTTCTCAAATCAAAAGGATTACACTTCATTACTACCTTTTGACTAAAGTTCATTAAAAGTGATTATCCCGATTCAAGACTTACACCTAGACACCCAACTTTGAATTAGCAGTCAAAAAATTTCTATCGCAAGCATCTGATTTTATCCCATTGCTTTTTACATGATTATTACATTTTAAAAATCACCTCATTAAGCTTCCTTACTTTACTACATTATACAGTTCAGAATTTTTTTTTAAAGCATTCTCATCTGTGTGACCTGAATAAATCCAATACATCTGAAAAGGACTCCACAATATGTCAAAACACTATCCGTTCTAAACCAATAACACATTTAACCAAGAATGAACTAGCATTTGTCGCTACGCTTCTTCCCAAGTATCGCATACCGTATCACATCTAACATATCCGCTCATCATGATATCTGCGCAACCACCAGACACCAGGGCGGCCTATCATCGCTCTTCCATATGGCCTACTTTCGTAACTTGCAATACTACTCTGGATAATACTAGCTCAAGTGAAATGCCAGTCATCATGTAACCTTTCTACGCTGACCAACTAATTAGTGTTTTTCTCCTTACAGCCATTTTGTTGTTTCTGCGAAGAAACAAACAAACACCACATGGATACCAAATGGTTTGCAAATAACTTCAGAAAGCGTATTTAAAGACCCTACTAAGCAGTTATTTAGAGACTAAAATCTGTACTATTGAAAATAGAGAGCATCCTGTTATCTGATATTGAACAGTGTTGCAGAATAAAGTTCCCAATCAGTAGCTTTCATTACAAAATCATAAATTTTTACACAAAAGATGCTGAATTAAGGTGCATTATTTCAGATGATGAATGGTATTATGGACAAACATTGCGTACATGGCTTTGACCAAATTTAGGGTGCAAATCTCACAATGCCCCTTAAAGGTGGTGGCTATTTCATAAACTTGTTTTGCCATTTCCTCCATGATTTGTTTGATTATGTTTTTATTTATCAATCTTGAATTATGGAAATAAACAAACAAATAAATAAATAAATAAATCTTTAATCCTAATTCTTGAAGTACTTTCATGAGTGCATGTGATTTTACCAAAAAATTAAGTCAAAACTACAGCAGAATTACTTTATGTGGCACTGCATAACATTTATCACCAAACAACAGCCAGCGACCAATATGCCAGAAATAGAATATTAAATAAAATATCTGCTCTTCTTCTTTTATGTCCATTGGGCTATTCCATTTAAAATCCACACAACCCCTGTGAAAGATTTTGAAAATATCTGCCACAGGGGGATAATGAATTTCAAATGGAATGAACATATTAGGCAGCTCCATTTGAGTTTCATACACCCTATGAGAACGATTCAACCTGAATCTTCCCCTGAGGGAGAGTGAGTTTCAAATGGAGCTGCTAATGTGTTAATTCTATTTGAAATTCATACTCCCTCTGTGGCTGATATTTCCAAAATCTTCCACAGGGGTAGTGTTGATTTTAAATGGAATAGCCCAAAATCTGATTTAAAAAAGGAATACATTGTGAATTGAAATCAATTCTAACTTGATCTATATGAAGAAAAAAACTTATGTGAACTGAACAAGTAAGTGCAACACTAGTCATTTTGGTCTAGCAAACTGCACAGAAATCCAGACATCAAGCCAAACAAATACCCTAACAAAAACTTTCCCAAAAGTAATCCTGCAGTTGATTCAGATGATCACATCCGTTATTTCTTGCCATAGTGCCACCGCAGCTTTCTGTTAACAATTACTGTCGGTTGTCATGATACAGATGTGTGTGTGTGTCGGTAGTAATGGCAATAACAGGACCTGAACACAGCTAAGGCTGACTTCTTAGATATGTCAGGAATGTATATATCCCTATACTCACTATAGCTATCATAAGCTTACTGTGTATGAGAGGTCTGGCACAATTATATTTACATCCAAAAAATGAACTTCTCAATGAATTTCTTATCATGTTTTCGGTATTGTTCCAATCTGAACTTGAATATTAAATCATTATGCAAATGTAAATTCAGATACTGAAATAACTTAATCCCTGCCTTAAATCAAATCATGCAATCTAAACAACATGGAAATTAAATGGTAGAATATTCTCTTTGTAAAACTTGTTTTCTTTTCAAGTTTAACCAAACAATCCTAGATTTATTTTAAATTTCTAAAAAAAAAAAATCAAATTAGAATATTTTTTATTATTATTATTTTTTTTTTGCTTTTAAGTGATTGGAGGATTCTTACTATATCTTAGTGGCTCACTGAATCAACTACCAAGGACATATCTAATCTTGCAAAATTTGAACGACCCCGTTATTTTTTTCAAACCAGCATAACGATTAGTCAAATAACCTTTGTTAATATATCACATAACGACAATCAAAGCTCGACTAGTTTACCAGACTTTTAAAAATTTTAACCACACCATGACTACACCACAAGAACCAAACCTCCCGGAAATTTCAAATGTGCAGTGACCGCAAGTTTCCGGAGAGACGATCGTTAAGCTTTTTGGCGGGCCGCTGCATGCATGCAGTAGTCAATTAGAATATTGGGAGGTGACAAGATAAATGGTTACCCTGTCGATGACCTTGCCGTTACAAATGACCATGTCCAAGTTATACTGGTAATAATAGAGAGAGGACACCAGCTATTAGCAGTTGTTGAAAGTTAGTTTATCTATATATCTTAATGCTCTGTGTGCTGGCCATATGCTTCAACATAAAAAGTCCCAAGTTTTGAGATATTTTCTCAAAATATCAACAGCTATCTTAAGAACCACTGAACCAATGCTAGGCTTGTTTGTACTCATTTTAATGCATTTTTCATGCTGATTCCAAATATGGTCATGGAAATTTACAATTCTGAAATTTATTAATTTTCAATTTTTTTTTTTTAAACTTGCCGTCTGCAGTCGACACCCGCGTGGGGAGAGTTAGTGGCAAGCACCATAACACATTATGCAAACAAATGTAAAGGTCATATGGCAGTTCTGGGCTTCAATATATATTTGTTCCTTCTTCTTTCACCGATTCATTCATATACTATCACTCGATCTGATAGATATGGTAGCATCTTCAGTTCCAACATTCAGATCTGTCCACAGGTCAAAGTTCTCAATTTTCGTACTGGGAAACCATTTAAATCTAGACCAGATTTCTAACTGTGTGAGATCATAAGACTAACCCCAACACTACCAATCTGTTAAGATCTTCCATGCTATCAAGAAACCAATGTCCTAAATGACTCTACCAAATGTTGTTACAAGCACGTACAGAATACAGACGACCAGTATCAACAATAGCCTATATGCCACAATAGTATGTGTAACAGCCAATAATTATACTAGTGTTACAAGATTGGCACCAAGGACCTTCTTCTCTTCTTTTAACTTACACATTATTATAAACACAGTGAAGAGACCAGAAAATCTGATGATAAACACTTTGTATTGCATGTTCTGCAATATTATGACATAAACACATAATTTTGAAATGAAACCCCAAATTATTTAGTTTTATTCTGTGTAATGCTAAACATAAAACATGTTGGAAGAAAACCATTCTACTTATTTTTTTTTCATGTTCAAGTAAAACAAAGATAACATTTGTATACTTTGCTAACATTTGCAGGGGATAAGTCCACTTTTTTTTCATTGAGTGAATTAAATTTTATCAATGATGCCTAAATGTAGAAAAAAAACTAGATTCGGTAACAGGCAAGGCTGGCGAGCCTAAATTTATACATAAATTGATAGAAAAGAGAATTGTCAAAAAGGATTCCTCTCTACCCAGATATGTCAAAGTCAGTGGGCTGGGTTTTCAATACACTAATTATAGGTTAATAATCGCATTAGTTATTTGGAGGGCATTAGAAAAATCTAAACATTTTGCCTTTGAACTGAGGAATATCCCGAGGGCGCAGCCCCGAGGGATATTCCAAGGTCCAAAGCAAAATGTTTAGATTTTTCACAATGCCCGACATATAACTGAAGTTATTAACCGAATTCATAACCGTCATTTTTACTCATCACTCAACCAAATCTCTAGATTTTATTCTCTAAAATTTGTTGAAATAAACAATTTTTATCAAAACGTATATTTCGCCCTTCAAAAAGTTGAACAGGCTAAAACGGACTTACCAATTACAGCACTGCGCTAATCACGCCATGTGCAAATATGGTAGTTGCGCGCGCTTGAAGTGTTCGGCGCAACAGATGCGCACACGCGGAAGTCATTGTACCGCGTAAGCATACGCCGAGGTCATTGATGGATATCAATAACCTCCGGCCGGTACACCGGGGTAAAAGCGTAAATCGTCAAACGACCAATTTGATTGGGACGCACAAATGGCGTATTACGCGGAGGTTATGAATTAGTTTTCAATACACTAATATTCAGTTTTGCCTCTGAAGAAGACCCACTAGAGTATTGAAAGCTCATCAGCCCTATAACATTAACTTCTCTGGCAAGAAAAAACCTTGCTCATTTTTACCAATACGGATTACCAAGTCGTTCCACCGAGAAAACTAATCTCTTCTATAAACTGTAATTGTCGGCAATTGACTTGGATCATATACATTTCATGCAAAGAATAACGGTCCAATTGTGCAATGTGATAATCAAGCACTGATAGCATGCAATTGAACTTTTTAAAATTGAGTCAAAGTCGAAAATGTCAAACTTGCAAGGAGCTGCAAAGGTTGGGCAAGACCTACAGGTATCACATGACAGATCACATGACAAGATTCATCAGAAGGGAGGTATGCTTTGCTTGTGAGTATCAGGGATGGGTGTGTCAATGCATGTGGGTGTTGTACTTATGCATGCCTATAATATAATATCTATTATGAGCATATTATATACACTCATGTGGGGTTTATTTCTACGATGTAGGAAAATGAGGGACGTTGATATAAATATATATTTTGAAAATGTGGTGTGGGGAAATTTTATATGCATTTATTTAATACAATATGATAATCATTACGGGCTAACACACACTTGACATTTACTCAAAAACATACAAAAGATAGGCCCTATGTGAAAATGTATCGTCCAGCAGGGTAATGGGATCAGGTGCATGCTGGTGACAATGAAAATACTGCCCTCAATAGTTGAACATGTTGCTAAACCCATTCCAAATACATTGTACAAAAATGCTAAAATGAGAGAATATTGAAGAATGTATATAAAATCACTTATTTGGTGACATAAGATATTACCAATAGTGATATAAAATTGGATCGATTGAACCCATATTTATTGGTCGAGCTATGAGTTTTAAAATATTGGACGAAACGTAGTCGAGTCCAATATTTTAAAACTCATAGCGAGACCAATAAATATTGGGCGTAAAGCATCCAATTTTATCATTATTATGTTTTGGATCCAATATTTTCACACACTTGGATTCATCAAATAATGTACCAACTTGAGTTGTAGATAGATTCATCAACCCAAGAAAATTCATAATGATGTAGCTGGTCTCAGGGGGAAGGATTTCAATCTTTTCCAATTTGATCATCCCACTCCAAGAATCATCCTTACTCTGTCACCACCCACCCCCTGGGGCAGGGAGTTTTTACTCCCTTATCCATTTTCCGTACTCATTTTTCTACCCTTTACTCTAATAATAAATTTGGTCAGATATTAGGAGTCAGGAGATAGAAACTCCAATTATGACACAGCTTATGAACTCTTCTACCCAAAGAGCAGAACTATTATCAAATGAGTATATATTTATTACATTCAAATTCATTCAATTATCTAGCAGACTTCATAGGCCTCAAGAAGTAAACTAACATTGAGAAATCTTCCAATTGGGCAGTTCCATTTAAAATTCACACTACCCCTGTGGAAGATTTTAGAAATACCTTCCACAGAAGGAGTATGAATTTCAAATGGAATAAACACATCACCAGCTCCACATGAAACTCATCCTCCCTCAGTGGAAGATTCAGGTTGAATCTTTATCAGAGGGTGTAGAATGTGTTCATTCTATTTGAAATTCATACTCCCCCTATGGCAGATATTTCCATAATCTTCCACAGGGGTAGTGTGGATTTTAAATGGAATAGCCCAAATTTTCCTGTTCATCTAACCTAATGTAACTCTTGCTTGAAATGAGTGTAAGTCACCATCTATAGATGCATGTAAGTTACCAGAACATATGATAACCCAAATACACAATATAATATGCTTAATTACTTATATCCAATACAAACTTACCAACAATCTGCGCCTTGAATGGACTTCCTGGGATATTCTTGTCTGCGAATTTGACGACAATTTCGTACTGTCCTGGTTTGGTTGGGAAGTATGTGACGCTGCAGGTGCCATCTTTGTTATCAACGCAGTTGATCTTTGCCTTGGATGGACCTTCAATGGCAAGGGCTAGGCCACCTGATAAAAAGGGGGAAAATATATTCACATAATTGTCAGTGTTTCTTAAAGCTCACTAGTCCATCATTACAAATCTGTTTTCTGACATGAAATTTGCTTTTTTTAATACTTATTGACTGTGTAAACCCATAAGTAAGGGTTGAATGTTTTGTCAAGTATCACAATAACATGCAATTGGCACATGTCATTGATTTAAGTCTCAGTTTTGAAACAGGTATGGCATAACTCTGGAATACCAGATGCACCTTATATTAGGTTTAGCATAAACGTTAGGATCTGGAGTAGGATTAAGGGTAGGATTTAGGGTTAGAGATCTGAGTTCAGGTGTGTTGGGGTTAGTGCTAAGGGCTGTATGGTATTCTAGTGTTATTCCAAAGTTAGTTTTCTACTAGATTTCGCAGTTCTCATGATAGGCCTATCTCTAATTACCCAACACCCATTACCCATAATACTTGTCCTGACCTTTCAAACTTTTCGTTGATACTCCGAAAGCACGTGATGTCGCACCTCGCAGACGCGATATCGCACTCTCGCGACGCGATATCGCACTCACAGACGCTGATATCGCAAGACCTCGCAGACGCTGATAGCGCCGGACGGACGGACATATGATATGATATCATATCTTATTAATTTCCATTTATTTTTAATTTCCATCAAACAAAATTTTCTTATAAATTGTGGTCCAACCCGAAATGTAAAGTTTAAAGCTTACCAGCTCCAGCATCCTTTGTATTGATGGTAAATTCACATGGTTCATCACAGATTCCATGCGTCAGACCGGGTCCAAATGCTGTTACTTGACCGCTCTTGAGTTCATCCACGTGGAACTGGAATGGACTTCCTGTAAAGACATAAACAAAACATGTACAGATTAGTCAAAAATATGAAAACTATAATGAAGTATCTATTGCAATGTACTTTGCACACTTCTTCTTCTTGCTCGGTAAGTGTAACATCATTTCACACATATAGTTCTATAAAACTCCACAAAAATTCACAGATGTCTCAAACTTTGGAGATTGAATCAGATGCATGCGCTTTTTTTGGGGGCTTTAGGCGCCAGCCCTGGGGTAAAAGCAGGGGCGGCAAAATGAAGGGCGGCGGAAGAAGAAAAGGGCGGAAAATTTTGATAAAGCATAAAAATTATGAAAAAATGGTACTATACATCAAAATGTGCTGCTTTTAGGGCGCTAGCGCCTGAAACCCTTTTTTTTTTTTTTTTTTTTTTTTTTGCTCTTCACTTTTTCAAACGACCGAGAAAAAAATTGGGTCAACCTTTTCGGCTGTTGAGGAAGGCGGCAAAATTGAATTTACTTCAGCCCCCCGGGGTTGGGGCGGCCACGGTACGCCACTGAGATGCATATGTCTTACGATTTGATCCAACCCAAGAAGGTAATTATCGGCCTCTAAGAACTATTTTGATTGGTTATAACAAGGGGTATATCATGTATTGAGCCAATCAGAGATATGATAAGAACAGTTAGTAGAGCTGAACATAATGAAACTTAAAATTGCTCCATTTTGATTGGTTCCTCAGATGATTATATCTTGTAATTAACCAATCAAGGCCACTGTATGAAATGCATGTGGTGCCCATGGGGTTAACCAAAAACTGATGAAAACTATTGAAAAGGAGAGAAAGTATCAAAACATGTCAAATGGTCCCCCCATAACTCGGTACCCCAAAGTTCTTGCACTTTATTTTATAGATCAACAAATTTCCGGCTAGTTGAATTATATTACAATCAAAACATGATGAGGTTACGCTTCTACCCAGCACGTGGACAGGTGGCTTACTCAAGCCCCTAACATCCACATCACGTAACAAAGTCATCGATACATGTCACATTGTCGACAGCCACAGGCCCATGAATGTTTACTTTATGGAACATTATATACATAACCTCATTTCACGACCTGCTTATAACAACAACGTCAACACAAGTTGTATATATGATAACTGCTTGCTGCTGTTAACTTATCTCTCCCCAATTATTTGACCTACATTATGTAGAACATCTATTTAATCCAATTACAAGACCTACAACTGGGGACTTGGACTGAAGCTTAATCTTATAACTGTTTGCCATAAGGGACCAAACCAAAAGTTTGATGATGTCCTATAAATGAAAGTACTTTCATTAGGAAGCTGACCCCTTCCCTCCCTGAAATGCAAGTTTGAACTATTAAAAATTCCAACATAAAAGATTTTGACCAATAATTTTTCAAATATTGGTCACTTATCTTTTCAACATTAAACACTTACTTTAAATCAGACTTTATGACCCCTCCCCCCTTAACGAAAGGACTTTCGTTAAAAGGACATTATATCAAACTTTCAATTTGTTCCCTAATATATCTTGTATTACATCAATATAACCTCATTTTCAACATAATTGTTTAATGCTAACAAAACTAACCTCATTTTAAACATAATTGCTTAATGCAACTTGAAGTTGAACATAACTTACCCTAACTACTTTCATAATTCTATACAGCACCTTAGTAAACTCAATAAAATATCAGGCCTAGCTACATACACAGTTTTTAATATAATGATAACCTTTCACATTAACTCAACTTGCTCTATTCTATATAACACTTTACTAACCCCATTCCAAGACCTACATGCCGGACAAAAGGCTAATGAGATAATGTTCATTGCCCCCTATCAATGCTGAAAACTGCAGAACTGGAAATATTTGTGGAACATTAATTTGTGGTGCTTTTCGTGCTCAAGACAGCTACCATGAAAATAATTTTCACAAAAATATGTTCTTTTTATGTATTTATAGGTTTGTAGGAAAAATCAAAATTTTGATCTTAAAAACAAGGAAATTACTTCAAAATCGGCAAAGCCAAAATATTACACACACAGAAAATACCACTAAACTTTGACAGTCCTGCAATTTTGATCATGCATGCCTGGTAGTAATCATTTATTGGTACGGAAGTTGGAGGGCTGAGAGGTTAAGAAAGGATTTAGGCTTGACACCAAAGAAAGTAGAATCTTGGCATATGAATAAATAAAAATTCCTTTAAAAAAGGAATGGGGCGCCCAATGGGAGCTATGATATGATGTGCTGAAATCGGGGCACTGCCACTTTGGACGTGATGCGTATGTAGAGCTATTAAGACCTCATTTTTCACCATCGCTGTTACCCAAAGACCCCATTACCAGCACATACTCTGGCATCCAAAGACCCCATATTTTTCCTTTAGATCTGTCACCCAAAGACCTACACCCTAATATTTCCATCTGAACAGCAACGAATCGTCTATCACTGATTTTCGAGGCTTCTTTTGGCTCTCACCCAAAGACCCCATTAAAAAAAGTCATATTCTCACCCAATGCCCCCCCCCCCTAATTTAGATCCAAATGGTCCCTCTCTCACCCAATGACCCCATATTTTGTACACTGATTTATACTCTCACAGAAAGCCAAAAAACATGCTGCATATGAATAAAAAATAGCCCCCAAAAAACCCAGCAAATTTGTCAACTTTTATCCAGCACTGTAGCTGAAAGGCCAGGCATGAGAATACATTTCAATGAAAAAAAGGAAAATTCTGGAAAAAATGCATAAAATCATGGCAAAAATCCTCAAAATGGGCTGAAAAGAAATAAAAACATAGAAATTTTGGCCAAAAAAAGGAATCCTTATAAAAAATGAAAATTCGCATGCCTGTGTAACTGAGAATTACATTGAATTTGTCAAGTGCTGTAACTGAGAAACTCATTGAAGTTGTAAACCATAACTTGCTGGTGGATTCAGTCTAACAACAACATTTGCTGAAACCTATACGCCTATTACGCCGTGAGGGTCACCTGTAACATATCTCACCTAACCATTAAATTCCATGTAATTTCAAACTTGTACATATTAACCGCCGCATTCCGAGTAAATCAAAGGCAGAATATCAACTTTAACTCGGTGATGTGCATTCATACTTCTACATGATGCCTCGTACAAATTTTCTTAATGATTACATTTGTTGTATGGAACATCAAAGGTGTATTGCATTTAGACATTCCTTATAAATGAAATAGATTCCTTATATAGCCTCTAGACCTATATCACATTTGCTCTACAGTCTGGAATAATTCTACTGCATCGACACATATGTGACCATCCACCACGAAATGGTAGTAAAGTCGGCTCTAGATCATTTTCTGTTTATTGCAGATTTTGAAATCCATTTACTTTTTTTGATTGTATCTCAAAATGGAAAATGCTGACTTTACGACCAGTTTGTAGTGAATGGGCACATATCGTCATGTCAGCGCAATAATGCTGTAAGTGACTTTTCGGTGATTTTGCAGGAGAAGAATTTTTGTGTTTTAATGTTTACTTATATTTTTGTTTTTTAATGTTTCAATAATTCAACTAAAATATAATTAATTGCTTCTGTAAATATAACTTAAAAAGTGTGCATTTACCTACATTTGCATAATCAATTAACAACTAAATTTCACCCAAATTGTTACTTATATCGTTCTAGCACTGCCACAGCGATGTGTTTATTTTTAAATCATACATACTCATTCAGTACATGTACTTCCTTGAGCACACATGATGTCAACTCAATTGTGCCTTGCTGCACTAACAGTCATCTTTTACTATCTGGCACATTTCATATGCCATGATGTTACTTCTTGCTTAAGCCACACAGAGCATGTTCTTAATTAGTGCAATAATCTACAACCCAGGAAAATTGTAGTGTAAATCGCCACCCCTCTCCCCAATTCACCTTTTCGGTAAATCCTATAAGCCTTTGCGAGTACACCTGAGAATTCGTCATATGACGTCACGCCGACTTGCAATGCGCAGTAACGATGTTCGATGAGCGATGTGTGCATCGGCGCAGATCGGCGTGACGTCAAATGACGAGGTCTCAGGTGTACTCGCAAAGGCTTATGGGATTTACCGAAAAGGTGAATTCAATGAAGATGAAAGAACTTTTGCCATTTGGCTCTCCAATCTCCCCAACATTGATTGAGGGGGAATGGGGGAGGTTTGTACTCATCAATATAGTTATACTAATTTCACTGAACTATCAGCTTGGCAATGTCGAGTTCCAACATGTTGGCAAGGTGTGCCAACTACTTTTTTGAAATAACATACTTCATTTTAGCACTACATATTATGATTTATAATTCAAAGTGGATCAATGCAAAGTCAACTACACAAACCCACTTAGGATGGGCACATATATACTTTCACTGAACAAAATTTTAAAAAGCCCATGCTGTTGGTCATATTGTTAAGAGGTCTCAAGTTTCAGTACATGAACTCCCAGGGTACACCATGGTTCCTTCAAAGGAACAATATGTACTAGTATGCACCAGAGAGAGAAATTTATACCTCATGTGAAAAAAATGTGGACACATGTGGAACAGGATCCATTAAGCCAAAGGAGGTGATTTTGAATCTCATAATTGCTCCCTACTCCCTATTCCAGAAAAATACAGCACTATTTTTTTAGGATTAAAACATGTTATTCAGTTTTGCCAAGTGAAACAGAGCTAAATCCTAATCTTTTAGCTAGTTTTAACTGGCAATAAAAGTCAAATTTTAATATTTTTGCAATCTGAGGGAAAATAGGACAAAAACATGCATTTTTGCATGTTTTCTTACAAAATAGTAGTCACAAAAGTCTTAAGACAAAGAGTTAGCTCATTAATTTTAATCTTGTATGATATTTTTGATAATTGGTTATGGAAAAGATAGGAAAATGTGTTTTCTAAACATATGAATATTTTGATAAACTTAATATTAGTCTTTGTACAAGACTTTGGGCTTGATTGTCACAGCATATGAAAAACCTTTATTTCCAAAAACTGACCAAACATTAAAATTTGACTTTTATTGCCAGTTAGAACTAACTAAAGGATTAGGATTTAGCTATGTTTCATTTGGCAAAACTGGATAATGTTTTTTTTTTTAAAAAAAATTAGTGATGTATTTTTCTGGAATAGGAAGTAGTTTGATCAGACCGCATCACATGTTACATGTTCTCACTTAGGGTTCACAGACCATAGACAGAGTCTGGCTGTGTAGGGTTCACGGACCATGGACAGAGTCTGGCTGTGCTTGTCAAATCAATGTTACCTATGGTGTTAACAATCATGCCAACATCCATTAAAAAATAACACATTCACCATGAGCTATTAAATCTTTTGGAATCCTGCCGAGCATGCATTTTCTTTCAATAACATTCGATGAGCTTTAACATCTACCAAGCTGGAATGTATAACAGCTGATACAAGGACATCATTAAGGGAGGGGGAAATGTGACGAGTGTTGCCAGCAATGGTGGATCATTTAAAAAAAAAGTATATGTGATATCCCAAAATTATTCAGTATAATCTGTTTTCAGCTATATACAATGACTGTATCTAAGCTGTAAAGCCACAGATATCTTTGTCCTAACTCGTTATTAATTTTTACTTATCAACCCATTTTATTTACACCCAATTGGGCCTCAAAGTGAATACTTGGCAACCATATTTACACTAACCATTTCACTTAATTTCAATGAAACATTTTCTTAATGGCATTCCAAGCCTTAATTACATCACACTTTATCAAAGGAGACCGACCTATGAACCATTTGCTTTATAACATCAATGTGATTTCAATTTAAATGATACAGGCTAGCACAACAGATTGATAATGTTCATGAAATTTCACTGCATGAAAGTGGTATCATCAAAGTTTGATATCTGCTGACTGATTTCATGGCAAAATATTTATAAAATTTCATTGCATCAAATGTTCAAAAACTACCTTATTTGACCAAAGATTAGAACACTGATTACTGAATGACACCATGATAGGACCATTATACCAAACTAATAGACTCTTCAGTATGGGAAATAAAAGTTAATACAGTCCAACCTCTCTTATCCGGACCTCTTTTATATGGATCTCTCTGTTATCCGGATGTGAAATCTTCACAGGGAAATATGTTTTTGATGATTTACCACAGGTAATCCCATGCTCTGAATGCTTAGAATGACATCTATGTTGCAAAAAGCACTCCTAAAGCCATCTTTTAGTGTTATTACACCATGTTTAAACAATCTTTTGTTGTCATCATTTCAGTACTTGGGACAGTCAATGCAGAATTACATGTAATTCACTTATCCGAATTTTTCACTTATCCGGACAATGCTTGATCCCATCATGGCCGGATAAAAGAGATTGGACTGTTCCATACAAGTCATGTACAACTCTCAAATCCAGAAAAATACAGCACTATTTTTTTTAGATTACCAAAAAATTATCCTGTTTTGTTAAATGAAACAAAGCTTTTTCCTAATCCTTTAGTTTAGCCAGTTTGAGGGGAAATAGGCCAAAACATGCAATTATGCACTTTTTCTTACTATTACTGTCACAAAATACAAAGACTTAACTCAAGTCTAAGTATTCGAAATGTTGAGTATAGGCTATGAATTACCTCATAATTTTAATATTTTGTGTTAATTTTGATAATGGGTTTATAAAAGATATTACAATAAAAAATAAAAGTGTTTGAGCTTGATTGTCACAGCATACGAAAAACGCACTAAAATTGCATGTTTTTGCCAAATATTAAAATTTGACTTTTATTGCCAGTTAGAACTAACTAAAGGATTAGGATTTAGCTATGTTTCACTTGGCAAAACTGGATAACATTTATTTTAATCTCCAAAAGATAGTGCTGTATTTTTCAGGAATCAGGAGTAGTTCCAGTATAATAAGCTTAGAATGCCATTCACTAGGATCCACAACATGCTCATCTAGCATGGCAAAGTTCTTTAATCCCAATATATTTGCACATTCATTGAATGACCTCTGAAAATTTTGGTACAAAAACTCATACTCTCCAACTTGAGGTCAAATTGTGTACTATGATTGTTTAATTGAGGTTATTGAACTATACCATTGGGATGAGGTCATTGTGGTCCATAGTCATTGCTATTAAAAAAGTCCCATGAATGCTAAATAGACTGAAAATAGGGTGTAGATATAATTGCCAAATATTCAGTTTTAAGCCCAATCTGGTGTAAAACAACCTCATGTTAATGGTATAAGAAGACTTAATCTGCGAGTATAATTGGGCACATAATACTTGCCTGGTACATGTCGGTCATCGTATTTGATTGACAGCTCGTGGAGGCCGGTCTCAGCAGGTGCGTATTTAACAGTGATGGTTCCATCCTTATTCTCGGTGATGTTGGGAATATCGACTTTACCGGAAGGTCTCTTTACCTCCCCTGTGTGAATCAAATGGAGAGAAACAGGAAGGTTAATGCACCGGAAGGTCTCTTTACCTCCCCTGTGTGAATCAAATGGAGAGAAACAGGAAGGTTAATGCAGCGGAAGGTCTCTTTACCTCCCCTGTGTGAATCAAATGGAGAGAAACAGGAAGGTTAATGCAATAACCCTAATGGTCATGATGAGAGATGATCGGTTATCTTGATTGCATTGTAAACAATGACGGCAACCAGGGGAGAAGATTTTAAAAGGTTGTGATACATCTTGTAATAGCAAAATAATAGAACATGGATGATGGAAATTACATGCATGTATCCATTTATGGTATTATAGAGGATGAATTTAGGATAAAGGGGTCAGTAAGGGAACAACCCAGAATATTGATGATGTCTTTTAAATGTAACTCATTTTGTTTCATACCTGACCCCCTATTTCCCTATCTGTGAAGAAACAGAAAGTGGATCAGAATAATATCAATGTTTTTTAAGATCATAGCAGAAATGTAATCAACACTCTTAACCTGCCCCCATGAACTTATATATATGATGTCATCGATCTTCTAGCTTGTTCCCTCAGTGGTGACCATCAATATATGATGTAACAAATTTTTACCACCTATTTCTGTTCATACTTGGAAATACTGTATATGTTATTGTCAATGCACAGACAAATTCCTTTTTAATAATGTTGATCCAACTATATGCTTCCTATAAATTATTTCTTAATCTTTCTTACGGGGGCCAAAGGAGGCATGTTTGAAAATTGAGTTACTGTAATTATTACATTATACATACAATATACCCTATCGAATACTACGTCACTCGTCCTCATTTAAATAAAATTCTGTCCACCATAAGGTACCACAGGGCACTTAGCATACGATAATAAAATAAAACATGTGATAGGTATGAATGGTTTTGGAATCTAACTAGACACCTGTCCCTCTATCACTTAAAACTTAGAACCAACGTGACTGCCATTTCAATTGTTATACCGTTCCGCTTGAGTTTATTCAATACGGTCTATAGGCTACTATTTACTGAAAATACCAAAGGGCTATCATACTTGGTTCAAAAAAGTTTTCTGATGCCCATTTTCTTATGTATTTTATTGTTTTTTTACTCCATATTGTCACCTTTATCTCAGTTTCAAATTTGCCACCTTTGGCCCCCATGGAGCAGATCGTGTCACAATTATGTAAGTTATTTGAATCAAACAAAAACAAACAAGATTCACACATTCTATTATTTACAATTTTGGAATAAATTCAAAAATGACCAGCAGTGCTGACCAGCTGACCAAAGAACTCTAAGAAACAATCTGTATTGACCTACTTCTGTGGCCTATATCTCAATTTACTACATACCAACATGTCACCTTAAATTGATATAACAATTACGAAGTAATCACCAATCAAAATATTCTGCCCTCTACTGGCCTTCAAAAATTAAGTGCCTGGTGAACATGCTATCAGACTTAAAATACTCATAACTGCTGACAAGAGATGGTAGTGCAAGTATAAGATTAACATTGGGCTGACATTAAGCTTAAGATTAACATTCGGGTTGACATTCCTTATTCTAAACACTGTTCTTATTCTTCCTAAAAGACCCTGGACTGGTGTGCAGGATTTACAGTGCAATATTCAGGAATGAAAATAAACTTTTGCGGACAAATAACTGAAAAAGTTTGTGAAATTATACAAAAATGCTCCTAGATGGACTGAAAATAAATCAAAATAGTATAAATTTTGACACCAAAAGCTGAATTCAGGTTTAAACCAGAAAAAAGACCTTGCACTGAGAATTCCAAGCAGGCCCGTAGCCAGGATTTATTTTGGGGGTGCCGATTTTAAAAAAGTGGACCTTTTTTTCAAAAAAATTAAGACATTTTTGGACCAAAAAGGCATAAAACCTCTATTTTTGGACTTTTGGGCCTTTGCCATGGGGGGTGTCACATCCCCTGGCTGGCTCTGGGCCTGATTCCAAGGTCCAACATGGTCTACCATACTCTGCAGGTATATAGGACATGCCCTAACAGCACAGGTAGTTTCAAGCAGGAGGTTATTTAATAGCTATCTTTGCACCAACCCGGCAGCGTTACCTGAATAGATAACTGCTGTTAATGATGTCTAGATTAGCATTGACATAAAAGTAATGATATCATGCCTGGCCACTATTGGGCTATTCCATTTAAAATCCACACTCCCCTGTGGAAGATTTTGGAAATATCTTCCACAGGGGAAGTATGAATTTAAAATGGAATGAGTACACTAGGCAGCTGCATTTGTATTTCATACACCCTCTGAGGAGGATTCAACCTGAAACTTCCACAGGGGGAGGGTGAGTTTCAAATGGGGCTGCCTAATGTGCTCATTCCATTTGAAAGTCATACTCCCCTTGTAGTAGATATTTCCAAAATTTTCCAGAGGAAGAACGTGGAATTTAAATGGAATAGCCCATTTCTTCACCCTATGAGAGAACATATTGTCTTCCCACACATCAATATTCCCAGGATTTGTGTCCGATATAAATTTGTCCGCCCAAAGAGCCCATAATGAGGGATACAAAATTTGCAGGGCAATCCTCTTCCAAGTAGACCTATACAAGGCACCCCCTGCACACACCCTCATATCATACCTGATATATTTCCAGTGCCAGCACCCAGGACTGGGATAACCAGATCCAGAGGGCGGCATTCATCCATGAGTGGAGCACACTCCTCTGCTGTTATTGTTTCTGTTGTAATCAGCTCCTCTGGTGCACCATAAGCAGCCTGAAAAAAACAGGTAAAGATTTAAAGTGTTTAAGTAATGATCATTGAAGAATATAGCAAGAAAATTGAAGCTCAAATTGTAAGACTGAAACTTGATGAGGACATTTGGGAATAAATCACATTCAGGAAAAGTAAGCAACAAACATCACTTTGTTTGGTTTTAGTTACTGATAACAACTTTTACACATTATACTTTGTTCCAATTTAAAAAATAAGGTAAATGAGTCGAACTTGCATTTTTTACAGGACAGAATGCCCATCGCTCTTTCATTAGAGATTAAGCCAGACTCCAATGTGAAATGTTGCTGTGGGGGTTTGCCACATCACCTCCACAGTGAGTCTGTTACCTTCTCAGCATTTAAGAATGCCGGTACCCATTTATACACCTGGGAGGAGAGGAGTAATCAAGATAAAATGCCTTACTCAAGGGCAGAACACGATGGCGTCGGTGGGGCTCGAACCCGGAACCTTCCGATTATAAGTTGGAGCCAGTTCCACTTGGACACCATGCTCCAATATAATAGGTGACATTCAAAACATTAAAATACCAATCAAAATGCAGATTTTGGCATCAGATGAAAGCTCATATTTTGCCCATAACCCCAGTGAAATTTTATGCCTGGAATGTATTTTGTTTAAAAGTATGAACAAAACCATGGTAGTTTTATGGTCACCACCCTGGAAGTCATCTGCGGGCACTATGATAAGCATTTTTGCTTCTAGAATCTAAATCGCTGGTGCAATTTAACTTGGAATAAGAATGTTTGGGCAATGTGAGGTAGAAAACATGATGAGTTAAACTCGGACCACAATCTGATAGAGTCGAATAAATGTAGTTGCTTCCACAAAAATCATGTGGTCATCCTCTATAGCAGTATTGCAACCTCTAAACTTAACCAAAAATGAGATTGTAATTTTATTAATTTAGTATTTTTAGAATTTCTTTTTCTTTTTCCATGTTGTGAGTGGATTATAAAATCACAAATACTCACAGAACTGAACTATTATTGGGGCGATACAAGACCCACACCCAGGAATTATTTAGAGGGCTGTTAAAACAAGTGTATTTTTGGGGTGGTACGCCCCATGCCCCCTTGGTTCTGCCACCCCTGCAAATGTTGTTCCATAATGACTTACTGTGATTGTGATTGGTCCACCGTAAGTGACACACCACCAAATTTGAGATCGACCAAATAGCTTCCTGGTCTGGGACACATCCACACAATATCAAATGTACCATCTCCGTTGTCAACGACCTCCACATTAGGCACTTCTTGTCCATCTGGACCGATGATCGTACATGTGACACGACCTGTGCCGGCGTCGCGAGAGTTGATTTTGATTGTTGTTTCTTCTTCCACGACAACTGTCTTTGTGATTGTCTCTTCTGCAGAGGGTAGAATATTCAGAAAATGTGTGTTAGTATAGAAGTAGTGATGTATTGAAGTCGCTAAAGAGATTCCATTCTGTTGTCAAAAAGACCCTGCGACTTTTAAATGCAAAAAGAGTCAATATAGTTCATGCAGACTTAGTGTTAAAAAAGTTTGTTGAAGAGTTTTGGATGATTTTCTCCTGATCGAGGCCAACAAGATACACTGCATGCTCAGGGGGTATGTAGCACTCAAGTTTTCTTGAGTGGATATGTGCCAGAAAAGTTTTCAAAAGTAGGGCCTTGCAAATAAAGCCTGAAAATGCTTACAATTTTGGGGAAAAAAATAGAAGGCATATGCACTGAAACTATGTGATAAAACTGGTCTTAGGGGTGGTAGAGATGCCTGACAAAGGGGTTTACCCATGTGATAACATTGGTCTTATTGGAGTGGTAGAGAAGCCTAACAAAGGGGTTTAACCATGTGATAACACTGGTCTTAAGAGTGGTAGAGAAGCCTGACAAAGGGGTTTACCCACAAAAAAGGGATTGAATCAAGCTATGTTTTCTTTTGAAAAGCCAAAATATCTTGACGAGTTTATTCAAATATGTTTCAAAATCATCTCCAATGTTGATAACCTAAATAGCAGAATATAATACCATTAGTTCAATCTGGTTTTTTTCTTCAGATTCAGATAAATGCACAAACAAATAAAATAGAAGTCTATGGTGTACCTAGTTTCCATGCACATGTTCCATGTTCATATTTTTACATTTGACTACTGTAATATCTCATGCAAATTTTCACATGTTTTGTTTTTTACATGATGCACTGTACATGTATGTTGAATAACAAATACACATTGGACTATTCCATTTAAAATCCACACTACCCCTGTAGAAGATTTTAGAAATATGTTCCACAGGGGGAGTATAAATTTCAAATGTAATGAACACATTAGGCAGCTCCTTTGAAACTTGCCCTCCCTCTGTGAAAGAATCAGGTTGAATCTGAGGGTGCATGAAATTCTAATGGAGCTGCCTAATGTGCTAATTCCATTTGAAATTCATTCTCCCCCTGTGGAACATATTTCCAAAACCTTCCACAGGGGTAGTGTGGATTTTAAATGGAATAACCCAATTTTGATTCTGTCCCTTGTTCTTGCAACAATCCCATGCAATGTTCTCACCGATTACAACAGTGTATTTTCTATTCCATTGTGGGACTGGGGAATCATCTTTCCAATGATCTGTGATATGTAAGTTACATGATGAACACACACACAAAATGTCACACAAATGAATTCGTTAAAATGTCTTTAAAATGCAATGGGTGTGTTTTGATGCACACTAATAGACATACATGCAGTATCAAATCCTTGATGGCAAAGTTCAGGTTACCTTATGAATGGTATAAAGACATATGCTTGTAGGTTGTAGGATGAGAATGATTATCATCTTTAGAATGGTATTGCTACTGATGTGTATATTTATTTACATACAGGGAACTGAACTTTGCCATAAGAGATGTTGATACTGTGTGTTGATGAAGTAACAAGACACTTTTTCTTCTGGTAGATGTATAATGAAATTGTACTCCAGTGCAAAACAAAACATACATACAAACTTGCCCATAATATATTCATAATCATACTTTAATTTTACAAGCGGTTTTAAATATCATTTCAGACATATTCATTGGGCCATTCCATTTAAACACCATACTACCCCTGTGGACAATTTTGGAAATATCTTCCACAGGGGGAGTACAAATTTCAAATGGAATGAACACATTAGGCAGCTCCATTTGAATTTCATACACCCTCTGAGAAAGATTCAACCTGACTCTTCCACAGAGGGAGGGTGAGTTTCAAATAGGATTGATTAATGTGCCAAACCCATTTTTGAAATTCCTACTCCCCCTGTGGAAGATATATCCAAAATCTTCCACAGGGGGTGTGGACTTTAAATGGAAGTGCCCATTGCATCACCTTATTGAGTAAAGTACTTCTGCACCGAAGAAGAAATATACTCATACTAATCAAAATAAATATCATATGTGTACATCCATATCAAAATGATGCACTTGTCGGCTGCTACATGTGTCTCATTTCACATAGTAGCTAGGAATAAATACCAGACTCATCCCAAGTGGAGGTCACTTCCACTCATCCCCAAGTCACATGGTTAAGGAATGTTTTCTGTATTCTTAAACCATGTGACTTGGGATGATTTGAAGTGACCTCCACTTGAGATGAGTGTGATATTTATTCTAGCTATTATGTGAAATGAGACACATGTAGCAGCCGATAAGTGTATCGCTTTGATATGGATGTACACATATATTATACTTATGCCCGTTGTATATTATAGGCTCATTTGTCTGAAGTTTGTTTTACACTGAAGTAAACACAAACAAAATGAAGGAATCATCCATGCACATGCTGACACAACATTATGAGAATGAAAAGAAAGCAATCATGCATAACACTATGTGTCGATCCATCTGACCTAACTGCAAAATGGAACACATAAATGATTTAATACACACGTTATTAGTTCATGGAGGGAGAAGGGGTTGGTTCTCTGCTTATGAACATGATGATGGAAAGGGAATGATGAAGCCTGTGGAATTCAACAGGTGTGGTTAGTAGGGGCGAACCAAACCTGCCTGGTTATCAAATTAATCAGTGACAATATTATCTCCGAATATGGCAGATGCTGATCGATGCTTTAATGCTATTGCATCAATTATATTGCATCAATTCAAAGAAAACCTTATCACTGATTAATTTGATAACCAGGCAGGTTGGTTCAGCCCAGAAGAACTGCTCTGGCCGGGCTTCCTCTTTAATTTGAAAAGCACATTCCAGTTGAGTAAATATCACTGCAATCATCAGACAATCTTAAACCTTTAAATTGATTCTACATGCTCTAAACTTGACTATTTCAATTTCAAAACTGAGTTTTTTTAAATCTATTTATCAGAAAAAAAACATTCTTCTTAAATGTTTTTTGTTTTTTCAGTTTTAAAGTGACTAATCTAATTTTTTAATAATTCTTACTAAAAGATACAAATTAGTTTTAGGAAGCCAGTAATCATTATTATTAAGAAACAAAACTCTTTCCTGAATCATTCAATCTTAATTATTAAATGTCTATAACAAGACAATCAATTTATGAACAATGAATTCATAGTTGCAAGATTATAATAAAATTATCACAAACAAAGGCTAATTCCAGCTATAGACACACTATCCTAATTGTTACGAAACATATATATTACCTTTCAATATATTTTCTAATATTTAGTGACTAAGTAAAATCCTCACTATCCCCTTACATTAAAGCAATAATAAGTGATTTGCATGAAGAATAGATTTCTATTTAAATGTTAGTTTTTACTGATCACATTGTCCCCTTTTAATTTTGAGCAAAACAAATGAGGTAAAATGAAGACAATTGCTATTTCATTCCAGCACCTACAATGTGTGATTTGCTCGCCGATCGTATTACATAAACTATTCAGTGGAGCTTCACGTAGCTGGGATGTATATGTTATTGATTCAATGAATGATGCATGTGTGTTAGCCATCATTGGATCGTTGAACTCTAAATAAAACCAGAGATCTCCAGAATATCAGTGTTCGAAATACCACATGCACGCATGCACAAATGCATGTAACTTTTCAGCTGTGCATGTAAGCTTCCCTAACTTACCTGCACCTGTGCATGTAAAATTCCGAATGTTTCGTTAGAAAAATATAGTAGGTAAATGCACAGAACATATCTTATCAACAATTTCAGTTTCAGATGTACAAAAATGTTTTTAAATAGTTTTAATCATGCATGCATTATTTTGGTTATTCACTCGTTCGTTTCATCATGCATTTACGTCTCCGACCTGGAAATCTCCATTGCCTGGAGCTAACCCGGAGGGTATCGGCAAATGAGGTGATGACGTCACAGTATGGCCCATTAGAGGGTATGCACAATTGCCTGTGTGACGCAGTCAATAATTGTCGATCGTACTATTCGGCAATAATCATAGAACTCACATGGTAAATTTTGACACTTTCATTTTGTTCATGCAGAAATTGATTTGTGCATGTAACTTTTCCTCTAAGCTACATGCATAGGTGCATGGAGCTTTTTTCTTTATAGTAATTCGAACACTGCTCCCGGTTTAATCTAAAAACATAAATTTTACTGTAATTAAAGCACTTCAGCCTTAGTCTTTCACGTGGTATTTTAGTACACTGTTGAGCATTACAATCATGCAAAAAGTAGAAATTTGAGAACAATTGAGGGCGTTGCTCTGGAGGAAATCACTTATTATGGTTTTAATTTGCTAAGCTTAAACTGCCTACCCTAACTGTTATGACACATTAACTTTAACAAACATTCTAACACGTAAGCTAAAACCTTGCTATCCCTATAACATCTAAAATATATCCTGGAGTGCTCTTCATCTAAACTTTGTTATTGCATGTATAACACACACAGCAGCATTCATGCAGTAATGTTCAACTCAGGCAGGCACAGGTGCCTTACTTGTGGTGGTGGTCCTTGTGGTGGTGGTTTTTGTACTTGTGGTGCTTTCTGAGCTAACGCTCCTACGCCTGACAGGAATTTGATAATCGCCGCTTCTAACATCTGGAAATTAAGTAAGGTCAGGGGTTATCAAAATGGGGGTTATGGTCTTTCTTTCATAGGGTAGAAACTTAAAAATAATAACAATAACATGATATAAATTATAGTGTAAGATAATAAAAATTATAGGCACCAATTTGAAATATATGTAATGAAAAGTATAAGATACCTGAAACATTTTTCATTTTTAGATGTAGTGACAATGTGCTTGAATGCATCAGGAATATTATTGAGGGCCCAGCACAACACTCTTCTCCTCTCCATTTTTGGCAAAAATGAGATTGTGGAGGCAACAATGAGATTGTGGCAGCAAAATTTTCAAAAAATATTGGGCTACCTTTTCCATTTCCAGCCCAATGAAACCACAGACCAGTAAACCATAGCCCTATAAAAAGGCCTATACGGCTACCAACCCAGATTTTGCATTTGGTGAGAATTTTTTGTTTTTGTAAAATCAGACATTTTTGGCCCAAATTGATTGATTTTGAAAAACCAGAACATTTTTCAAATATATATTTTTGCCAGATTTTTCAAATTTGTGATGATATTTTAGGATCATTTTAGCCTCCACAAAAAAAAACTGACTGACTGACCGACCGACCCTCCTTGAAAAGTCCGCCCGCCCATAAAACAGGGGGGGTTTGTTGCCAAAAAGCCAGAATTCTTTAAACACAATTTTCTAAAAATAGCCATAATGGAGATGCGGCAGTGTGGCACTGAGCCCCCGATACATGAGTCAACTAATGGAGATAGGACAGAAGTGTGTATGAGATATTGTTCAAGTCACCATGATGTATGACAAAAAACATGGTACAAGGGCAGTCACTCTGTTGGCATGCAACTTGCATTTGATACCATATGATCATTATGATACATGAACCTTTACATGTATCTCTACAAAAATGATTTAGTTTAAGAGATCTACCTAAAATACTTCTTCTAACAGAAAAAAAGACTATTTTGCTATACTTATCACAATTATATGATCACATTAGTTTTAAGCAGTCTATCATTCGCATAACTTATTGACTAAGCATATATTCTACTTCATGCGCTTTAACCAGGTGCCCCCCACAAAAAAAAATGATGGGTAACTTCACTGCCTACTGCATGGGTAAACCTAAAAAATCACCCCCATCTGGCATGTAGCAATTGGTAGGCATAACGTCTGCACTGTTTTAGAAAAACATGACCTATCTAAATGTACATGGCTTTTGGTTTTGACTAAAATGCCCTGAATCTGTCTGCTCAGCAGGGTGAAAATCTGTGTTCAATATTTTTTTAATTTCACCATGTTAAAATTGATTGCAAACAAGCACATGTTTTGCAGATATCAAAGGTTACCACAAAAGAAAACATATATCAAGGGGTCAGTGACATAAAGACGTAACTCCATTTTGGCCATTCTGAGAAAAGCGAGTTTAAAGATAATGGTCCACATTGACTTATGTAGTTAAGTCTATGTTTCATTGGCCATTGATTTCAATTGGGTGCTAAATGGAGTTACTTTTACATGTTTATTGGAAAGTGTTCATGTTTCTGAAAATTTTGATATCAAAATCTCATTTTTACAAAAAATGGAGTTACGTCTTTGTGTCACTGACCCCTCGAAATATACATTTCAACTAGGATAGCCTAATATATAGTTCCTATAAAAGATTTACTTTTGTTTCTTCGTCAAGCGTGAAGATACTTACCATAGATATCACATTTGGATGCGTCACCAGTTGGGCTGGTCTCCACATCAAACGGTGATTTGGGTACATGTCTACCACCATATTTGACTATGATGTTATAGTGGCCTACATCTTTAGGTGTGTAGACAATTTTGTAGGTGCCATCTCCGTTGTCGACTACTTCAGGTTTCACTGGTCTGCCTTCTCCATCCTGATGAAGAAATTAAATAAACAGTTTTTGTTTTTAGTCAAAATTAATATCTGGGTCAAAAGTGTCATCAGGACTTTGGGTCCCAAACTGTGGGTCGCGACCCTTTTGGGGGTCGTGGCCTCTTCCAAAAGGGGTTGCAGGACTTCCCAGAAAAAATTAAAAACATATCACCGTGCATTCAAGTGCAGGGTACCAGCGTATTAGTCATGTAATCTCATATGGTGACCAGGGGTTTCTTTAAGCATATTGCTTAAGGGGTATTTTCAAATTTGTTGGACCCTTTCAATTGTGAATATTTACTCGGAAGGGGTCCAAAACATTGCCCAAGGGGTATTTTTTTATTTTGGAAAACCATTTTAACAATATTGGGTGTTTCTATATTCAAATCTTGTAATATTTGAACGCGTACGTTTTCAAGATTTTGTACGCGTTGGACTTTGAACTCCGGGATTTGAAGGGGTCTGCAAAGTGTGTGAACACGTAAATACGCATGTTTTGTGTGTTAAAGTAAACCCTGATGGTGACAGTTAGAAAACTGAAAAATATAAAGAGTGCTGTACTCTTGTAAAGTGGCTGGTACGAGAGGTTATGGTTATGGCAGTCAATTATTAACGATGACAATATGGATGATGGACTTTGGATAATGTCACTAAAACCATTAATCATGTTTAACTTGCGTATTACTAAACTTTCTGGAACCTGTAACTTACTGTGATGATGATAGAAAGCTCAGCATCTCCAGCTTCTGTTGTATCTACAATGAAGTCTACAGGTAAACTAGCCAAGATGCCAGTCTTCTCTACTCCAGGACCTGCAACCTTCACTTTGGTGGGATCAAATTGTGGATGTACTTGCAGATTCACAGGGCTGTGGAAGAAACAAAGAAGATTCAGATGTCAGCAACAGGACTTAGGGATTTTTTGGATTTATAAAGCGCCTTTCTCCAGATCTTAGAGGACTCACAATCAGATCGCATCAACTAGGTTGCTGCCGAACGGCGCGCACCTATCCGCATTTAGATTGTAACATCGACCAATTATCTGTGCAGCTCCCCAAATTCCATTGGGTGAAGGAACTTTATGATAACCAAAGAACTAATCACCGATTTTAGCGATACAGGAGGAAACCGGAGATCCCGGAGAAAACCTGCGAGAGCGAGCACGGAATCGGGATAAACCAAGTGCACATGGGTCCTTGGGCCGCGCCGGGGCTTGAACCCGGGACCTCAGTGTGCAAATCGAGGGAACTACCGCTGCGCTAACTCACCCTCCCAGCAGAGCATTTGAGTCTCGCTTGCCTAAACTGACAACCTTCATATGTCCCTATATGGACCTCAATTTCCCTGATCAGTGACAAAAGTGAAGGGCTGTGCCCCCCCCCTCCTTGTACACATACTGGTTTAATACTTCTGCCACTCCCTAACGATTGTCCAGTTTGTTGTCATGGCAACCTACCTCTGTGGTATTGGTTTTCCTGCATATTTGATGTCTACTTGTAGTCTACCCTCAGCCTTTGGCACATAGCTGACATCAAAGGTACCATCTTGGTTGTCAATGATTTGAGCCTTCTCTGGTACACCTAAAATTAACCAAACAAAATGGCAAGAAAAATAAGTCAGGGGTATTATTACTGGAATGTGGACAAGTATTTCTTGAAAACTTATAGAGGGTATTCAATAATAAGTCACTCATGACCGAGTCATCCTCATTTAAATAAAATTCTGTCCTCCGTAAGGTGACACAGGCAATTCACATTATAATGCAATAAAACAAGTGATAGCTAGGTATGAAGACCTGTCCCTCTGTAATCTTAAGCTATCTTTACCATTTCAATTGTTACACCGTTCCGGTTGATTTATTGCATGCACTCTATAGTGTAATATTAGGAAAATCGTAAAAACTGAACATTTTACAATTACTTGTCAAATTGCATATAATCATTTTTACCAGATTATCATAAAATTTAAGACTATTTATTGACTATGTAAGAGAAGTCAAACATAAATAGTTCTACAGCCAAGTCATTTTGCTCGCAGAAACCAAATAGACATACTTGTTCATGTCTAAATTTGCCTTGTCATGTTATCTTTGCTCCAGCCAGCTTCGAAGTTTGGCACAGTAAGTTGACCTTGATATACATATTTCGGAACCTTCTACAGCAGCGCTTTACCAAATTAAATTATTACAACTATTTCAATAAGATCAACAAACTTCGCAACATTTAATTTCTGTCATTGATACCATTCACCGCAATCTATGTTACAGCATAAATATTGGGCTGTTCCGGTTGCAATCCATTCACCCCCCTGTATGGAAGACATGACCTTAATCTTCCACACAAGGGGTGTAGATATAAAATGGAGTCACCCATTCATGCAACCCCAAGTCACAATCCCTATGTGGGAGAATAAAGTCATGGCTTCCACAGGGGTGCATGGATTTAAACTGGAACAGCCGATTATTGAGAACATGAACCGAGTCCTTGCCAATCATGTAACTATCCTCAACCTCAAACCATGCCATCACGTTTATATCCTAACATATCACGCTGAGCCCACAAATTGTTGAATTGGCAATCAACTGTGCTATATGATTAGACCTAAATTATCCCAGCTAACTGAATGATGGAAACTTCCTGTATACCTTACATACACACAGCTGTTAGTAAGTATGAATCGTGGCTCCAATTATTGGAATCAACCAGGCAGCTGTCATCAAATTGCCCCCCTCCCCTGTATCAAAAGTCATGATTATATTACGGGGGAACCGGTGATCTCATTTTTGCTCTATAATATCTTGCTGTGGATTTAATCATGTTGAGCATGCAGCAGATACATTCCATACCAAGTCTAGCTATACGGCATCACAGTGAAAAGATGTTGCATGCGCCAATTTATTGGATATCTGTATCAATTAACAAAATACATGTTGATGATGAAAAATATACCAAAACTTAATTAATGAAGTATTGTGACATTTGTGATATGTTTCAATGTTGACAGACCTTGCTTGATAAGGCATGTCAAAACCTGTGTTTTAAGTGTTACTGCAGCTAATCGAATTTGACTACAAAGGAGTTTATTACAGGATTTGCACCATATGTTCAATTGAATTTGAGCGTGACATCAATTTGCTGATGAAATACTGTGAAATGCTAATAATTGCATCTCCATTCAGGTAACCCCACTTGAAATCTACACTCCCTGTGCGGAAGATTTTTAAAGGTCATGCCTTCCATTGAGGGTGTATGGATTTCAACTGGGGTTACTGGGAGACTCCATTTGAATTCACACTCCCTGTGTGGAAGATTAAGGTCATTTCTTCCATAAGGGGTGTATGGATTTTAACTGGAATAGCCCATTTTGGAGCAGACGACCTTAAATAGGTGACTCCATTTGAAATTCACACTCCCTGTGTGGAAGATTAAGGTCATGTCTTCCATAGGGGGTTTATGGATTTCAACTGGAATAGCCCATTTTGGAGCAGACGACACTGAATGGGTGACTCCATTTACAATTCACACTCCCTGTGTGGAAGATTAAGGTCATGTCTTCCATAGGGGGTTTATGGATTTCAACTGGAATAGCCCATTTTGGAGCAGATGACCCTGAATGGGTGACTCCATTTAAAATTCACACTCCATGTGTGGAAGATTAAGGTCATGTCTTCCATAGAGGGTGTATGGATTTCAACTACAATAGCCTCCCAATACTGACCTCTTTCTGGGATGAGAGTGACATCCAATGGTGCCTTGCCTGCCTTGGTAGCATCTACACGGAACTGTGTAGGGACATTGTTCTTCACACCATTCACGGTATCCAAGCCTGGGCCGGAGGCTGTAACCTTGCTGGGGTCTACTGTATCTACTATAACAGGGCGGAAAGGACTTCCTAGAAACAAATAAAAAGGAGATAAAATTAAGTTACATTGTAATACTGATATTGCTATTATTTATTAAAATACATGTACATATGTATTACTCATCCAATAAAATTACATTTGATTGGTCAAGAGAAGGTCAGGTGCCTGCCCTGAGCAATGTTAATGCCCTCTAATTCAGCTTAGCAATCAAATGCTGGAATCAAGTCATGATCATGTTTTTGAAAGATGTTACACATTTTGTTAAATTAATTTATAGGAATACAAGTATTTGTGACTGTATATTACAATTAGATATGCTTGAATGACCCTCTAAATTATGCATTAAATTATACACGACATGCTGCCAAGTAATAAGCGTAAAGTCAGTAGTTTTGAGACACCCTGGCTGTTGAGTTTGTGTTTGATGCGCACCTGAGCAAGACAGTAGTATGTTTTTGTGAATGGGGCATTCTGCAAGCCAGTATTATATCCTTTGTGAATGGGTCAATGACCTATGGTTGTGAAACCTGGACAACAACCAAGTTTTTAGAACAAAAACTCAAGGTAGCACAGCATGCTATGGAGAGGAAAATGCTACAAATTACAAGTAAAAAATGTGGAAATTAGGGACAAAACAAATGCCAAAGATATCATTGAAAGGATCAAAGAGGCAAAGTGGAGATGGGCGGGACACATAGCTCGTAGAGACGACAATAGATGGACATAGAGGTTAACGGAATGGCAGCCAAGAACGGGAAAGAGAAGAAGAGGGAGACAAAAACGAAGATGGCGTGATGACCTCACATCCTATTTGGGAACAACCTGGGCAAGAGAAGCACAGAACAGAAGTAAATGGAAGCTACTTGAGGAGGGCTACATCCGACAGTGGGTGACATAGCCTGTGAGGTGAGGTGAGGTGAGGTGAGGAATGAGGCACAACATGCACAATATGGGGCATTCACAAAGGACATAATACTGGCTTATACAGGTGCGCATCAGCAGCCAGGAGGTCTTGAAATGACCAACTTGAGACGCAATGCCCATTTTGTGGAAGCAGGTCACATATAACAGCCTCTTGTCAATAGAATAGAGTGACAATTCATCACGACTGTGACAACAACCAAACAACTTTGTAACAAGTCCAAACCTTTTTACCAAATTACTGACCTGGGATAGGGTCGTCTGCAAATGTGACATGGACTTCGTAGTCTCCAGGTTTAGTGGGGAAATATTCTACTGTGCAGCTGCCATCCTTGTTATCCTTGCATTCCATCTTGGCCTCTGATGGTCCCTCGATAGCGATGCCCAAACCACCTTTGCCGGCTCCTTTGGTTTCCACGGTGAAGACGGCTGGTTGGTTGGTGACGCCTGTTTCAGACCTGGTCCGTAGGCTTTGCATTTTGAAGCATCGTGGCCGGGGACTGCGTTGACCGTGTAGGGAGATTTGCCGAGTGGCATACCGGCAAATGAAACTTCAACTTTGTGTGGACCTGTAGATGTAAGAGTAGACAATGAAATCGGTCAAGACCATATATTCCTTGAAGGAACAAACTTTTCATCAACAAAGTTGAGGAAATTTACCAATTATTAGCCTCTGATACAGTGTACATTTTACAGCTTGACAATCTGTGTGTTTACACTGAGCACTCTGTATTTTTACCCAGTATTACCTGGTAACCCATCCGATTCAGGCAACAACCAGCACGTTTCTACTGATGCTTAAAATAAGGGTTGTGGTGTGTACCGGAAGTACTGAAAATATTTTCCTGACCCCCAAGCTACTTTTAAGGTCACAATGTGATACATAAAATGTACATAAAAGAAGTTCAACACCCAGCAACCGTTAACCGTTGTGTTTCCACTGACAGAAATACCGGGTGTCACACCGCATGGTCAACCTCATGAGGTGGATCACGGTTGCCGGGTGTCCACACCGCATCACTCTGAACAGATCTGTTTCTCTGGGCACATTAACCGGTAACACTCTAAACTAAACCACATTACCCGCCAACCGTTCCCCAGTAGAAACACGCAGATTGTCTGAGGGTTTGCATACCAACATAAAAGTGTTGAAAGTTTTACACTTAAAATTCCCTTATATTTAAATGTAGACTGATCAGTGTACTGCACCTAAATGTGCTATTCCAGTTGAAATCCATACACCCTTATGGAAGACATGACCTTATAATCTTCCACACAGGGGGTGTAGATTTCAAATAGAGCCACCCATTCAGGTAACGCCATTTGAAATTCAAACTCCCCGTGTGGAAGATTAAAGTTATGTCTTCCATAGTGGGTGTGTGAATTTTAACTGGAATCACCCAATGAATGTCTTTGAAAAAATAGTTACTGGATTGCTGGTGTCCAAGGCCACTGTTACCAGGGATGACCATGTTATGGCATATTGAACTAACTATAAAAATTTATTGCATATATGTTTTTCTTCTTACCTTCTTCTTTGGGTACATATGTGACATCAAATTTCTCATCCACAGGGTTGCCCTGGATGACTGGTTTGACCTTCTTGCCAGAGGGCGCTGTAATATCCACCTTGAACAACTCCTTATCCAATGGTCCAAGCTCCTTTGAGTTGAGGGCAAAGTCAGCTGGACAATCGACGAATACAGCTTTTGGTTTTAGTAGGAAAACAATCAAGAAAAAGGTTAGTGTATGCCAAAATTTGTGATTTCATACATTTTCTATACATTTATTTATAATATGTATTGAAAAAGCTTATCAGAATAAAGATTTCATGTTGCCTTTCCATTTTTAAAAGATCAATACATCAATGTAAAATGCCTAACTAACTATTGTTATTGTAATACGATATCAATTATAGAAACACTTTTCAATTTTTTTAAATATTTTTTCAACAAATTGTTAGTCCACTTATTTTGATTTCCAAATTTAACAAGCAATGTTAGAAGTACACACACAATAAAGCAAAGAGTGCAGTGCAAAATGGATGGTTTGATAAGTGAGAATTAAAACACACAAAAACTAGATAATAGATAACAGATAATAGCTAGATAATATATAATATTGCATGCCAAAAACCCATTCCTATCTAAAACGGTTAAATATGAGTAACACATCAAACCTTATGCTGAATATGGTTTGGTAATGTCAAATAAAAAAATAAGATTTTGAAAACCACAGGATGGGATGCACTTCATAATATTATTCATGCATTGGAAAATTATAGGCAAGATCTGCTTGATCTGATTTGGCAAAACCACAGTGTCAAGAAATTGCCAAATTCTACCCAATCTTTGGGCTCAGATTTATCAAATTCCTTTAACAATGCTAATAAGCTAGATCTCACCAGACCAACATATTTTTAAATTGCACACCATGCCAAATCTTGGTTAAGATTCCTCACCCTTAGTGAACTGATAATATGTATACTGGTAACTCATGACAAAATAGTTATTTTGTTGCCAAAAAATGTATAATTTTTCATAGTTGTAATGTTCTTGAAGATACACTGTTTAACCCACCAACTCCTGTAATATAAGGCAATCTTAGAAGTGCTAACTTTAAAGGAAAAGTATGACAAAAGCGACAGAACTGAAGAACAAATGGTATGCACTTTTAAACAAAGGAGAGATGGTTTCAGAAGAGAAAACAAAAGGAAGCATTGTGTGTCACATAAAGAAATAATAAGCACTGTGAACTATAGCAGAACAGTACAGCAAGTATTGTATAAGCAAATTACCATCATCAAGTCCATTTCCTTCTAGCGCCACCTTGCTTAAGTCAATCGGTTCCTTGACACCCACCATTTTGGGGAATTCCGGGGCAGGATACCCAGCGTAACTAAGATCGATCGTATGGGGTCCTTGTTGATCTGGAGTGTACGTGACTTTGTAGACTTCGTCTTCCTCGCATGGCTCAATTTTGGCATCGACTGGCTTGCCGTCTGGCCCTTTTACAGTACATACTAGCGGCAAATCGCCTTCTTCAACATACGCTGGACCGGCATCGATGCAATCTACTTCAAATGTGCATGGGAAGTCACAGAAACAGCCCGACGTTATACCAGGGCCATCAGCCTTTACTTTCGATGCATCTATCACTTTTGATATAAACGGCGAACCAGGAATGTGTTGCTCTGCGAATAAGATATTGATGTTATAGTCCCCGACAGTCGTTGGCGTATAGAACACCACGCACGTACCATCTCCATTGTCATTACAAGAAATTTCAGATTCACTCGGTCCTTCTACCGTAACACCAAGCCCACCCAAGCCGGCACCTCGTACATCTATGGTGAATTCGGCAGGCTTGTCAACATGTCCGCTTGTTAGACCCGGTCCGAAAGCCTTACATTTGGTGGGGTCGCATTTTGGTGAAATATCCATGGAAATGGGGGCCGCAGTTAGAGGGGAGCCTCCGTAAGTCATGTCGAGAAGGTGAGGACCTTCTTCGTCTGGTACAAATTTGACAGCATATCCGTCTCCAGTAGGCTCCACTCTAACAGGGACTTCTTTGCCAGACGGGGAGGTCAGTTTAGCTTTAAGCTTTCCAAAACCTGCTTTAGATGTGTCCAATTTCACAGCGGCTTCTTTACCTACTTCATCTAAGAGAGGAAAATAACACAATGAAAATCAACATGCAGATGCAAAATCTGTAATTCTATCACAAATGAGTTAGTCATGTTTGATTATATAAAAACACCAATACTTGGGCTATTCCATTTAAAATCACACTCCCCTGTGGAAGATTTTGGAAATATCTTCCACAGGAGAATGTGAATTCAAATGGAATGAGCCCGATAGGTAACTCCATTTGAATTTCATACACCCTCTGAGAAAGATTCAACCTGAATCTTCCACTGAGGGTGGGTGTGTTTCAAATGGAGCTGCCTAATGTGCTCATTCCATTTGAAATTCATACTCCCTATGTGTAAGATATTTCCAAAATCTTCCAAAGGGGTAGTGTGGATTTTAAATGGAATAGATAATTACATTCTGTTATTACTTTGATCTATTCATCAAAATAATATATTGTTATTAACAAGACAAAATATTTTGGTTCCATTCCCACTGTTCTAATCAAAATCTTCCTCCAAATAAATACACCATGCAAATTAATTTCAATGTTTCAGTTCAGTGAGACAATGAGAGCCCAATTGAGCCCAATGGCTACATACACTTCGATACTAGAACACTTTTATGAAATCTGATACATCATCTCACATAATCCAACTGAACTTTCTAAATTAACACTGCAACCCAAAATTGCATGCCAAAATACACAAATTAATCGCCATGACAACTAGTCAGCCATTTTCTCTAACTATACCACACTATTCTTTAAAAATACTTTTAAAAAAAGATGTTACACCATATATTTTAGTTAGGGCATGGAGTCTACATGATTTCTGTTGCATATATATATATATCGAGCCTAGGTACAATTTACACTTATATACATATGAATACCTCAGTGGAAGAAGGGCCCAATTCCAACACTTTACAAAAATGAGTTTGACCCTGCATTTTATTGATAGAAGATGGTTCTTCCTTATGAAAGGGCTCAGATCAACTCTCTAAATAGTCTTCCAAGTACACTTAATCATATAAAATTATTATGCCCAACTCCAACTCCATGACTCCACAGAGTTGGGCCTTTCTTCCACAAATATTGGGAATGTTATGGAGATGGAGTTGGGCCCTTCTTCCACTTAGGTATTCATATGTATAAGTAAATACAACATCATTATTTGTTCTATAATAATTTTGTTTCCGAATGACAGTATTTTTAAGTTGCATGTTCTTGGATACTACCAAATATTAAACAGAAGATAAAGTAGGTATTTCTGGTAATTAGAAACTTTAAAACCTCTTTCTCTGTTCTATCATTTTTCCATAAAGAGTTGATTAGAACTCCATACCCTAATACAAATTATTTCCCTATAATAAAAATACAGAATAGAATACCTCATCATTCCACCCATGACAATTTGAGTATAATTAAGAGATTACCAGAAAAAAACACAGAATTTTGATTACCGAAACAATGAGTTCTCATGATAAATTTGGTTAACTATAATTGTGGTAAATTAATGATGTGAATGGTGTGGTGTACAATGTACTATATGGCAAATTGTGCTCTGATAAATATGTAATAAACGCATGCCACTGAATGGTTAAATTTGGCAGTGCATGGTTTTCTTAAGTGTGTATGGAAGGGAATTGTCACTTCAAGACTTGCAACATATTGTAAGCTGCAATCTGGTCACCATGGCAATGTCTGAAAATACATGATACATGTATCACCAAAGATTTTTCGATGGATTTTAAAACTTACGATGCATTGCAAATCAGTGACACTTTCCCCCAGATCATCTACATGTACTGCGAGTGTGAGGTATTCTATTTGCTGTCTTACTATTCTACTTATGAATATTCATAACCTATGAATATTCATAACCTATTAATATTCATTAAGCGTGCATTCTACCATCCAATACTTACTGTCTTGTAGTCCATCGATCTTGATCTTACTCACATCAACGCTGGGTATTACTCTAACCGGGATGGGGCTCTTGGGAATCTCTTGCCCGGCGTATTTGACTGCTACGGCATATTCACCGGGTTGCTCTGGTGTGTACTGTGCTGTGTAGGTACCATCGCCATTGTCTGTTACCTTGCATGGCATCTCCTTGATTTGTGGACCGTTGACTCCTGGGGCTGAGATTACGTTCACCTCCACAGGTGCTGAAAAAGGAATGAAAGAATATGATGAAAAAGTTGTTTTTTATGTTTTTTTTAGTATACTTTCGTACTACTAGCTTTCTCACATTATATACTTCAATCATTTCTTCATGAAATAAATTATATTTCTCATACAAAATGGAGGGAGCATAGAGCTTAAATCTACATGTCATCATCATGATCATGATGATGATCATAATGATCATGATCATCCTCATCATCATCATCATCATCACAATTTCCCACAAATTATTGCTTTGAAATGAAGAGAATAAAAATCTTAAGGATTTTGTAAGAAAAATTAATGCTGCAGTGGAAAGAAATGAAACAATTGTAATAACAAGCCTTTGATACAATTGATCATATCTTAAAGTATATGCTGCAAGAACTGGAGCATGGTTATCTTAAGTTCTCGGTGTACTGTAAGGATCTTGATTGCCCATTACATATTTTGTAAATTTGAAAGGAACAATAAGAGATTTTCTGTATAACATATTTTGTCTAATTGTTCCACATATCCAAAAAGCATAAATAAGTCAATTTAATCACAATAGCACTCATACCAATTGAATTAAACATTGCATAGAAATGGCCAACTGCTCGCTTTCGCATATCAACCATGGTTTTGGAATTTGGCGCCTTACACATTCACCTGTCATTTTTTCCTCTATTAGATTGCTTTTACATAAATTTGCCAAAATCTGAATTTTGATGAGTTTCGGGGTTTTCTGGCTTAGCAAGCCACCAATTGTCCCTTTAATGGGTGGCATTCCATTTTTGTTCCCTGGGTTTCAGACTTTGACATACTTGGTCTATATACCTACCTTTACCAGCCTCTCTACAATCCACTGTGAAGTGTGTTGGTTCATGTGCCTTGACTTTGTTGGGTTCGACTCCTGGTCCATAAACTTTGACCTTGCTGGCTCCTGCACCTACATTGACCTGTATCAAAGAGTGATTAAAGAGTCAGTATACTAGTAACTATAAAGACCATTACATACAGATAATATCACTGTAACGTATATATTAAATTGCTCCCTAGTAATTATGTATCTAGAAACGAGATAATGTGGTTACAGCCAACTGCTCTGACAATCCACTATTCTACACCGAAAGTCCTTTAATTCTGAGACCCACTTTTTCAAGCACTTATTTGCTCTTACTGAAGTAAGGTTTACGAGAAAAATATATCCTTGCTATTATGTTCGAAGCAATTTGGATCTTTAAAACAGCAGACTGTAACCATAATTCTTAGTACCATTCTCTATTCTGTACAATTTAACTCCCTGGACACTACTGTCATCTAACAGCATTTCTGATTTAGAGGTTAATAACTGCGCATCGGTTATTTGGAGGGCATTGTGAAATATCTAAACATTTTGCCTTTGGAACCGAGGAATATCCCGAGGGGCGTAGCCCCGAGGATATTCCGAGGTCCAAAGCAAAATGTTTAGATTTTTCACAATGCCCGATATATTACCGATGCAAAGTTATTAACCTCATTCATAACCGTCACTTTAATCTCTTCCCCTTACAAAATAACACAAAATTTTGCTCAAAAAGTTTATAAAAATAGATGATTTTTACATCTTGCCTTTCCAAAAATCGATCAGGCTAAAACATGACGACCAATAACAAAAGTGCGTATCACAATCTGTGCAAAATGGTAGCGCACAACAAATACGGCACCGGCGCGCGCGCAGTTTGTTCGACGCACAACAACATGCAAACGCCGGTCAATTGTATGCGACATTGGAACAATTACGCATTTTGCGGTCAATTGTGAGATATTAATGACCTCGATTTGCGTTCAAGCGTTTTCACAAATAACTAAATGTAATTGGATCGCACACATCGCGTTTATTAAAGAGGTTATGAATGGTTGATAACATGTAATGCTCAAATTATGACTAGGCTTTAAACTATTTATGGTCAAACTTGCAGATGATCTTATTAATACCCTCCTTGATTGGTTCAAAATTGGACACAATATTCCTTTTGGCCAATCGGCAGAAAGTTCTCATGGGGTTAACTTGTTATTACACTCTACTTGATTGAATACTCACACCTTGATCAGTGGCGTAGACAAACAGGCCACCATGATATCAATTTTAGGCCTTTTTTGACTATTTTAATCAAATTTTCTCCCTTAGAATCACCTTGCTCCCCTGGTCCCCTCAAAAATTCCTAATTACTCCACTGACCCCAACTTACTATCATCACAAATATTACTGGAATACCAAATTTGTTTTGAATGCAACATTAAAGCCATAATGTATGAGCATATAGAATAAATTGGTTACTTTTTTTCAAACCTGACTTTTTGGTATATTTGTATTTTGTAATGTTTACACATATCCAAATAGAATCAGCCAAATTTGTTGGGTTTGTCAGGTCAACAGAGTTATTTGAATATGTCGTAACTAGGATATTGTAACTAGGATATTATTGCCCCCCCCATTGAAGTCCAAACAATTAAACGGCCAAAATAGTCATTTAGCTGTATTTCATTGCACCTCATTACTTTGGCTTTGGACAGAAACTTTTCCTGACAGTTAGTAATATAGTTTCATCATTTTTGGTAAAGAATAACAAAATAAAAATTTGTTGAAAATTGTACATTATGGCTTTAACATAACTTCAGTTTCATTGTTTAACTAAGATTTACAGTACTTTAAACAAATAGGAATACAACAATTGAACACCGATACAACTATATATTGGTAAGCTTCGATCAAAGCTTCACAGATATTCACAAATACATGTATTGATGAAGTTTGTTTACATGTCTTGATAAAAGAATACAATTTTTGTATAATGTACATTTTAACAAAACTTATGCTACATATATGATATAACATTTAGTGCAACTCCATGCTTCAGGTGAAAAGAGAGCTAGAAATTTGGATTGCTTAGAAGAACTGTCACTTGAAAGAATATGTGACCATGTTGTTTCTATACGAATACAGTAGAATACTAAACTAAACACTTAAAGATAATAAGCAGTGTAACAACCAGCCCACCATTGCATACAAATTTCACTAACTATCCTGACTATAAAAGAAGAATTCTTATTAAAAGCAAAGATAACATACAATACAAATTTCAGATAACAAAACAAAATTCAGATAACAATACAAAATTCACATAACAAATACTCAGGAAGACAAGTTGAAGCAAAGTTTTTAAGAACTACATGAAAAAAATATATTGCTTATTATACACATAAATCATACAAGTGGCTGCTTTTAAAATACAACAATACTGATCAATCTTAATGGGATCCATACAGCCCTTTCTTGTCTACTTAAGGGTCTTTTAAATTTGAAAGCTCTCATTTTTAATTTTTGTAATTATAACACTCAAACATAAATTCTAGACAGTTCATTGGCTGATTTTCATTCAATATTTTTACAAGAAACAAACATTTGACAGTTTTTGCCATTCCAACTATGCACGTTAAGCACTTTCGAACGTCAGTTGCCTATAGCTATTAGACTCACCAATTCTGACGTGGGTACATAAATAAATAACCAAATATGAATTATGTAACAGCAGAACTTGGTGTTGCGTTGGGGCAAAATGAAGAAAACATATTCTTGAAAAAATTATAGAATTTATGTATGAATGATATAAAATAAATATTAAACTGATGTCATGGTAATAAAATCCCTCTGTGAAAGATAGAATTTGTTCCATTTCACTCACCGCAGCAGTTAGTGAAATGGAACCATCTTTCACCTCATGATTATACTTCTGTCATTACACAAAAAAATAGACAATTACTTTTTGGCTTAGAAAAATATGAAATTGTCTTGAAAAAAAATACATAACTTTGTGACTAAGCTGGGAAGCATAATGGGAAGATGAATGTTTAAATTTATAGCATCTTTCAAAATGGTGTGATCATGTTCACTTTGGAATGGGGAAAGCCTGATCCTTTGTTCAACTCGTAATAACTAAGTGAGACTCATAAAATTGTGAACTGATATAGAATGGTGTACACACAGTTGGGTGCAGTACCTATGCTAATTGGCGTAAAACATGACAGGAGTCTGTTTTAGTGAATTTATGTGTGCAGAAGTTTGGGCTGTAACAAAAAAGTGAATCATTTTCTCCTATTACGAATTGAACAAAGTATAGGCCTGGTGTACAAGATGCCACTGAATGGTACATTTAAGAAGAGACTGAAATAATTATTTTTTAGATATGATAAAGACACAAAAAATTTGGCATCAGGAACACTCTGTCTTGTCTCAAGTTGAGAGTAACACCATGTTGGATTTTCCTGTGGTAGATTTGAATCGGTGAGTTTGCACGGTTGCGTTACAGGCCATATGGACAAATCGCCCTTCTACATGTGTTTTGCAGGATTACGTTAGCGCATGCAATTCGAATCTGCTACTGCAAAACCCAACATGGCGTTATTCTCAACTTGAGACGAGACAGACTATAGACCTGTAATTATTACTACCGTATTCATTCCAAGAAGCGCCCAGGGTGCTTAACAAAGTCATTCTGAATGGGCGCTTATTTTTTACCTGGTTTGCCTTATTTTTTCCTAACAGGCAAATAAATTTATGTACATTATAAAAGGGTCCTGAGACGTTCCAGTAGCTTTTCTGATGCAGAAAATGTAGTGCAAGTTTACACAGGACTTCTAACCCCCAGCTATTTCACTGTATCGGCGTCTATCCGTCACTTCAACAGTCTATGCTTCAACATTAATGGTACCCTTTAGGAAAATATCCCAGGTGGGCGCTTATTGGGGCATGGGCGCTTATTGGAATGAATACGCGGTACATGCAAGAAATATAGTCATGTAAGGAATGTAGCCATGTATTGGAGCAGATTGCGGATGTAGGACCTACATTGTAGGTGTATGTATATCTGCATAAGCAAATACTGAGAGTTCAGCATTAAAAAATATGTAGCAAAAGAGTATTCTTTACAAAATGATGAAAAATATGTACTGAATATGATGGGCTTGATGAAGCAAATGTGGAAGAAAAGGATGCTTATTCACAATCAGTTTAATACAACTCAACACATTACCATGAATTAGACTTACTCTCACTGGTATTTTTTTAAACTATTTGGGTGTGTTCAAATTAAATGTTTCATAATTTTCTGATTCTTAATTTTAACATTACAATTATGACTTACAGTAAGCCAAAAAATTAAGGTACCAGTTGTGTTCACCCCTGTATATCCTAAATAAAGACAAATGTGTCAAAATTAAAACAAGCAGATACGAAATAAAAAGTTGCACTTTTGTCTTCAATGAAAGCACAATGCTAGTTTTTCGTGCTAATCAATGAAAGCACAGCACTAGTTATCTTGTTCGCGAACGCTTTGTGTACAAATCAATAGGGCATGTAATGTGGCAAACTGCAACTTTTAAATTAGCATATTGCCTGGGGTTTTGGATCGAAGTGTCTTTATTTTTTAAACAATGTCAACGAATGAGGTCTTAAATTCGAGCTAAAAGATGTAGCTATTGGCTGTTGGTTCCAATTATGCATATCTGCCTTTGTTTAGGATATACAGGGGGTGAACGTATCTGGTACCTTAATTTTTTGGCTTACTGTATATACTTGATGATTATAATAATGATTAAAAAAAGGCACAGAGGCAAAATGGCTAAAGCAAAAGTATAACACATTGTTATATATTTACTCTCAAACATGTAGTCTCACCAACAGTCTGCTTTTATATTTGAAGCTGTATTGATTGATTCCACAAGAGACCAGTCTTTGGTAAATATACAATATACATACTACTTTTCTGGAAGTGTCACAGATTGTCATAGATTTGTCATATTACTGAAAGGATATGTATGGCCTACGTTATTTTGCATACATTATTTGTCTCAAATTTATTTCCTTCAGAAAGTGCATATTACGTTATCCAAAACAATCCTACCAAAACTATTATATCATCAGTATTATATGCCTTTGCATATCTTTATACATTGGCAGAACCAGAAAAGGCACATGTTCCATATAAATGTGATTATTTTTCAAATCCTAGATCATCACCGACATTCATTCATATCTGCGAGTTAATACGTGCCCGTGATATAATGACACATGTGATTGATAGAGAGCCAGCAGGCGTAAACAACAACAACGACAGCTACTCGGCACAACATACATCAGATATAAAACTAGAGCGGTTACCACACCATAGCTGAACCATAGGGCTTCAGCAGTATAATGTGGTAAGAAGTAGGACAATCGCGTTTTGAAAGATATTACACCTTAGTTTTATGAGCTGGTGCGCCTCCAGCATAAAACAGCTACCATTCCCTTAATTCCACGAATAAACCTCCAATTTCTCACAAATTTAATCTCTCAAATATGTTCCAAATCTATGACAATTTGTTCACTTTGCCTGTTTTTATAAATAAGCTTAAAGCAGCAGCAACTATGGGGTTAGGGTACATATTTTGCTATGTAGAATGATTGCGCATATGTCTGTCGTTCCTTACCTTATCCTCGCCCACCTGAAGACAGTAAAATATTGGATCAAAAAGCCACAAGGCCGATTTAATTCGGGAACACACACTATGAAATGTTTGCATTGTAACGTACAGCAATCGAAGCCATGAATAGGCATGTTTTAACATTGTCATTTATGTCGCTCTTTTCTTACATTTAAAGCTGATGTTTTCAATATGAAGTTTGTGTTTTTCTCATCTTTTTTCTTTCAAGTTGATAACTTTAATGTAAATTTAATGTAAATGTAACCTAATTGTTATCAGTGTCCATATTTAATTAAATAATTGAATGAATTATTATGTCTAAGATTTGGGAGCATATTGACTGTTTGGAGCACAGAAATGTAAACTGCATGGATTGCTTGGTGCACAAAGGAGTTTTAACTCCTTTGTGCCCCAAGCAAAAACTGCTAAGTCAAACAAAGGCAGTTAACTCTTTTGTGCTCCAGGCAGCTAATTCAGTTAGCCCTTGTGTGCTCCAAGTAATGGGCTATTCCATTTAAAATCCACACTGCCCCTGTAGAAGATTTTGGAAATATCTACCACAGGGGGAGTATGAATTTCAAATGGAATGAGCACATTAGGCAGCTTCATTTGAATTTCATACACCCTCTGAGGAAGATTCAACCTGAATCTTCCACAGAGGGAGGGTGAGTTTCAAATGGGACTGCCTAATGTGCTCATTCCATTTGAAATTCATACTCCCCCTGTGGTAGATATTTCCAAAATCTTCCACAGGGGTAGAAAAATCGACACATACACTACAAACTATGAAAGCTTTTATACCGGTTCAATCAAACCATAACATTGTACAGGGTGTCCAAATGATTAGTACCCATCATGTGACAGTTCCATCATATTTGTGACACATTAAGGCTGGGCACTATGCGTCTCTTTAATCTCTGTCTATAAACTTCAAGTGGCACAAATTTGGTAAATGGTTGTGGTTGTGGCATGTAATGGAGATAATCATTGAGACACCCTGTATCTAACTGTGTCATCATAAAACAAAAAATCAACATTTTCAAACCAATTTTTCCCCGCAAAATCTCACCTTGTATGGACTGTTAGGTATGCTAACTCCTCCCCATGTGATAGCTACCGTGTGTTTCAATGGCTCCTTTGGTGTGTAGGACACAGCATAGGTACCATCTCTGTTATCCATGATGGCTGGTTCCAGTGGGTTGCCCCATTGGTCATGGATCAAGACGCCTAGCTCACCTTTGCCGCCTTGTTTGGCATCCACAAAGAATTCTGTAGGTTTGTTGATCTCGACGCCGTCTTTCTCCAGACCGGGTCCATATGCCACAACCTGAAGAGTGCATCAAGGTTCAAAAAATCATGTAGTATTTTTTTACAAGAATAACTACCAGTTCTTGACAAACACTTTGTTATAAACTCAGTGATTCTTATTTACAAAAAAGCGGGTCGTCTAACTTAAATTCTCATATCAAATCGAGCTTATATTTTTGGACTAGATACAACCTTGAGGGGCACTGACATGGAAATGTGGTACAGGTATGTGCAGGTATGTGTGTCCCATTTTCAGGCTCCTTGGCAGTTCCAAAGATCCCCAGTTAGGGAACCTTCTCCAGTTCTTTAGCTTCACTTTGTAGCTCTTGAGCTATGATTTGGTGAAATTTTGAATTTTCATAGCTCTACCACTAAAATTTGGCCCACTTTTAGTTAATTATACCCAAAACATATGTTGAAATTTCACTTCAAAAGTCCCTATTTTGCCGGAAAACCAGTTCTTAGTTCCAAAATGTGGCGCTCTGCACATCCCTACCAAAATGACAAATGTTGAGTGTCCCCACGATAGGACTTTGCATTTGCTACACCAATTATCAATCAAAAAAGAACGAGAAATAGTTGATACTTTTACTTTTCCTTTTTGAACATTGGACTTTTTTTGGCTTCCACTATAATCATGAAATGATAGTGAAGGCAATGCCATATCTAGTCATACTTTAAGCTGATCATCACTTAAACAATACATGACATTGAATAATCTGCACTCCCAAAATAGACTTACTGTGATTATGAGGAGCAAAATTGTGTTTCTGCTTTATTTCTATATTCCACCTGACCTTTTATCGTAACTTCCAGTCAGGGAGTGCAATTGCACCGCAAGTTGAAAAAACGTTACAAAACCTTCAGAATGTTGCGTACTGATTTAGCTTAAATTCTGTGACCTACCTTAGAGGCATCAAATCCTCCCTTATTTGGTACGATCTGAGCCATGAATGGACTGTTGACAATATCTTCCTCATCGCATGTGATATGGATAGCGTATTCTCCGGGTGCGGTTGGGAAGTATGACACTTCACATGAACCGTCTCCGTTATCTTTGCACTTGATCTTAGCTTCTGATGGTCCCTCAATGGAGAAACCTTCATCAAACAGAAAACATTTGTGAGTATGATTTGAAACCAAATAATTGAACTTTGGAATTTGAAAAGTATAAATCATGTTGGATCTAAGGCTGTGTTAACACATTTCTTTGATGACTTCGATCACAATTTTTTATTTTGTCAAAAATCTTTAAAAAACAATAATCTAAGCTAGTTGACCAGACAGTAGACATTTTCTTCCATGATGGAAAATCTGCCATATTGGGTTGTCATGAATGGGACCAAAATAGTTAGTGTACCTCAATCAGCATTTAAAGTGAAAGCCCCACTTTTGGTTCAAGTTCCTTAGGGAATTAATCAAGGTTAAAATTTATCCATGTAAATTCTGTTCTATCTGTCATCAAAGTAACAGATGTATTGCCAGTTCTTCTGTGGAGAACTGGCCAGACCGGGGCTACCTGTTTAAGGTTTAAATCCCAAAATCAAAAGATAATCCCCACTACAAAGTAATTACAATGGTTTATGATAATATGAGAAGTAGCGATCAGAATGCATAGTTAACCTGCTGGCAGCTCAGAGCTCCCAAGTATACTATTTTTAATCTCCATGAGACACAGGCAAACATGATGTATGTAGTCCTGACTTTCTTAGTCTGACCTTTAGTGATATACACTTACCAAGTGCTCCAGTAGACCCATTAGTCTCCACGGTGAAATCGCATGGTTCGCCCACGACACCTCCCTCCAATCCAGGCCCAAAGGCCCTCACGTTGGACAGTGGAGGCTTAGCCTCGGGAAGGATGTTCACCTTGAATGGAGACTTGGGGATCTCTTCTTTACCGTACTGAATGACCACTGTGTACTGGCGGGTTGGAAGGGCTTGTATTTACACGTGTACAAGCCATCGTCGTTGTATGACACTTCCACTGGTTCACCGATTCCGCCTAAATTCAACAGGCATATAAATTGACATGTTTAACATAACAACAACAACAACAATATAATGAATAATATTTTTGACTAGTTTGATGATTCTATTAATGATGACGTGCAAAATATTTTTTTTGTTAAGTGCACAAACTGGTTTTTGGGAATGAAATCTATTAGTTTCTTTGGTGAATCAAGCAAGCAAAAAAACTGAAATTGTAAACTACGATCATTTATATTGATTATGCAAATGCAGAAAACTGTAAAATCTAAAATGGGGAAAAAAAACTCATGCAAATATCTTAATTAAACTGTATTTGATAATCAAATAGATAATAAAAGTATAAAGTACCAAAAGACCCATAATATATTTCAGGTTTGTTTCAGTCACCATAAATTTCAAAAGGATACATACCTCCCCCATCCAGGATCAAGATATCAAACGGTACATACTTAACAAGGGATACAAAACTTAGGGTTTAATTAATTACAAACCATACTGGTACATTGTTATTATATTATATTATTGGGGAACTGAGATGCGGATGATTGGTCCGGGTCAGAACAGCATACCCATGGTTAAATCAGGAACACCAGCAACAAGAGAATTAACTAAATGACTCCAAAGAGTCAATCATGCAGTTATGGGATATAAATCACTCTAAAAACACACCACTCCTTAGTTTATCGCTAAGGAGTTAGCAAACAGGCACAGCAAAAATACGAATAACATAGGTCCTGCAAAATGTTCAGACTACAAAGGAATAAGCACATTTTGGGACATTTTATAAACACAAACAGCCAAATATTGACAATAACGTAGTTCGTGTGACGAATATGCAGACTGCAAAATGTTCATAAAGGAATTAGCATATTTTTGGACATAGGAGTATAAATAAGTAACACATGCAGTAAAATACAAGAGAACAACATGAAGGTGCTGCAGCAAATGTTTAGATCACAGAATAAGCACGTTTTGAAACATCACACAAATATAGAGTATAAACATGAGTCTGAGCATGATGTTTTCAGCACAAAGCAGTGCTTTGCAAAGAGACTTTAATAGCACTGTGTGACAGATATGTATTATAAAGACAATACAGTTTCAGAGTATACAATGTTTGGAAAACAGAGAGAAATTGCGATGAGTACAACATACGTACATAGGATGGACACAAGGGTATTTAGTGAGAGCGATTGAAAAGGAACACAAAAACATAGCATTCTTGGCGTTCTGCATGACAGGACTTTCATAATGTTTTTGTTGGACAAGAGAAATTCACATGGTAATGTCTGTTAAATTTTCTGACAGGTTTGGTAACAATGTATGGGTAGAACAAAATAGGATTTGAAAGTCATGGATGTGTTTTTCTTCTTCTTGGTACAGCGCAACACTTGCAAGCATTTAAAAGATTGCAACATTTGAAAGATCAAAACTTACATTCTTTGGCAGAATTTCATTTAGACTCACATTTTAGGGCGTATAATTGCTTTCATTAAACACTGATAAAATGATACCCCATGCCACAAGGGATAAAAACATTTACAGACAGGCAAGGCATATGTCTAAATTTTGAGTACGCATCAACCACCATTCCACTACTTATTTTAAAATTGAAAATAATGCAAACAAAATGGATTTAACCTTCCTTTGTTCTTAACTTTCATTTGGATCACATAGGGTTTTGAATAATAGTCAGGATTGAGGTATAAAGTTGGATGAATACAGGTATAATAAATAAGAAGAATCACACTAATGCAAGTCAACATAATGTTTTTGTGCTAGCCATGGGCTTCAACATAAAAAAGTCTAAATTGTGAGATATTTTATCAAAATATCAAGAGCTATCTCAAGAACCACTGAACCAATACTAGGCTTGTTTGTACTCATTTTAATGCATTTTTCATGCTGATTCCAAATATGGTCATGACAATTTACAATTCTGAAATTGGAGATAGTTAAGGTAGTGTTGGATCATCATTTGGGTTATAATTTATATTAGTTGGGGAAAATATTTTAAGCTGAAAATAATCAAAAACAATTGGTTGCCTACCAATTTTAGTTGATCATCAAATAAAAGAAGAAAATACCATAGCGCATATACATAAATAGTCAATAGAATGCAACATTGAAAGAAATAGAAATAACAACACTGTGAGTTAGAGAAAACACAGCAATCATACATGCCATATTAAGAGCTGTCCCACTCCAGCTTGTTGTGAATAAAAAACAAAGGAACAAAAAACAAAGGACACACCAAAATCAATCTATTATTGCAGAGTGAGTAAAGCAGTCATACATTTTAAACAGAGCACACCATGTGAGGCAGAATATATGTTTTTTTATATACTTGTGTTGAACTGCCTAATGAATAATTTTAAAAAATTCTTCCAAATGAGTAAATATGCCTAAAACTACAGTGATTGGAATGCACTAGTGTTCATGTTCACTCTCCCGTCTTGATTTTTTTCTAAAAACTTGCCTACTTTGGGCAAAATTGTACAGATTTTCATTGAGAATTGAGAATTGTAATTCTCTTAGATAAATCACATTTAATTTTGTCAAAATTGCATCATACAGCCTAAACTAAAAGTGAACACTGGTATACAGTCATGGTCAAACATTGGGCTATTTCATTTAACATCCATACTAACTCTGTGAAAGATTTTGGAAATATGTTGTAGACGGGGAGTATGAATTTCAAATGAAATTACCACATTAGGCAGCTCCATTTAAATTTCATACATCCTTTAAAAAAGATTCAACCTGAATCATCCACAGAGGGAGGGCGAGTTTCAAATGGAGCTGCCTTGTGTGTTCATTCCATTTGAAATTCATACTCCCCTTGTGGAAGATATTTCCAAAATCTTCCACAGGGGTAGTGTGGATTTTAAATTAAGAATAGCCAGATGGCCCATTGGTTGATTCTAGTTGGCTAATGCTCTGGCATGTAAATGTGTGGGAAAATTGACGAGGAACATCATTAATGACAAGCCTTGCATAAACACACCACATTCACTGAGCACCACCCAGCATGTATTTTGGCACTTAGTAGAAAATAAAGACTGCAATGAGTGTGCAGTAATGGTCCACTAATGATCCACTATAATGAATGGGTTTCCAACACATGTAAGCCTCTCAAAAAAGTACAATAGCACATTTTATCTCTGATTTTGGAATGCTAGTGCATAATGCAAGTGTGTAAAGGGGAAAAATCAGTGCAATGCTACAGTTTGTCCACTCTGAAGTACAAAGTGACAACGCGCGTGTACACAGCGCGTAAACAGTGCGCAGTGCTGCATATCTGCTGCAGGTATGCGTGCCTTCAAAGTCGGCACAATGTGTGCGTCCGCGTCGGTACCGTACTTTGTACTTCAGACTAGACAGACTGTATATCTGCCATATAAAGGTGATACTCTGTCAAATGTATGATATACGTGAAGCAATGTGAAAAATAAATTCATGAAATGACACAGCTAGATGGTTGAAATGAATAGCTAAGAATAAGATACAAATATTTAACACACACAATTATGCGATAAAACCAAAAGACTTCTCCATAGCAACAGTAATAAGTGATACACTATCACCACCTCAAATAAAGGTCAAATACCATCACCAAATCAACTTTTAAAATATTGTTTTCACTGAGAGTGTTTTGGTAAATAATATGAAAAGGCTTACCAACTTTATACACAATGTGTTTGAGACAAACAGTAAAAATGATAAAAAGAAGTGTTTATGCAATAAAATGAATTGTAAAACGGCACATTCGTGTAAAGAATTTTTTTCAGTAAGCTTAACAATAATAATTAAGATCATTCAATCCTGCTTTCCTAACAAACACCAAGACAGACCAGGCCATGATACATCATCAACAATATCAACTTCATCAACAACAGTGATTGAAAGTTTCTGTGTTCTCGGCTCAAGGATAATTATGGTCTGATCACAAGTTACTCCAGCCCTCAAGTTGACCAAGGACATGAAAATCATTATCTTGATCAGGATTTGAACCCGGACTCCTGGAACTCAAGACCACATGAGAATCCAAAGGTGAAACCAAGTGAAAATTTAACTTTCTTTTAGCAAGATGAAGCAATCACATGACAGTGATAAAAACCTGTTTGAAACCTTGGAAAAACTTCCTCCTCTACAATCATTCGTATTCTTGCAAAGTATTGTTGTATGCCTATCTGACAAAATCAAAAGTCCATCTATCCATTCTTACAAAATCAGATCTTGAACAAGACCATATGTAAGCCTCCAACTCCAAATGAACAAAATAACTGCCTCATCCATGGTCTAATCTGAATACTTAGGCTACATACGCACAAACCTTCAAAACAGCAGTAAGAACTACCTTAAAAGTTTGTATCTACATAGCTTTAAAGTATTCAGATTACACCCACTAATCAAACCATTCCCTATGAGCGCATCCCATAATAATAACCCTCTTGTTGCTATGGAACCTCCATCAGGGCACACAGGGCTCACCAGGACCAATTATCTGCACTTTCAGCTCCGCCTCGCCGGCTTCCTTGGTGTTGATTGAAAAATTCCAGGTTCTCTCGAACGCCAAGACCTTTGGCTTGTAGACCACGACCGATGCGAAGGCACGTTTGGAGTTGAAAGCTGAAAAAATAAAGAAAATCAAAATTGTTTAATATAAAACACCCTTAGTTCCATCAAAAGGTCAACTTTTTGGAGAAAAAGGTCTTAATTTGGAAGAAAACTTCATGCAAGGTCCATTTTAAGTGACCATGATCCAAAAAGTCCACTTTTGAAGTCTACAATTTAGATGCGAGTAGATTTTTTTCCAGAAAAAGTCCACATTTTGAAAGTCCTGCACTTCAAAAACAATCCTGGCTATGGACTCCACCTATAGTCAAGCATCTCGCTTGTGATACAAGTCTAAGTGATGTGCAAATTTACACTGTTGCACTTTGTCTGTTGAAATTGGTTAAACCCATGGGCACTACTACCTTTCTTACAGTGGCCCTGATTGGTTAATTACATGATATAATCATCTGAGTAACCAATCAAAATAGAGCTTTTAGATCTCTCAGTAATTTTAATCTCCTTCAGCATTATGCTGGTTTCATACTACCCTGCCGCTTGCCGCTGAGCGGCGTGGCGCACGCGTATTGCAGACAAACGGACACAATCAAGACTTGTCATTGGTTGAAACGCCCTGCCGCTTGCCGAGCGGCAGGAAAGTATGCTGGAGGCTTTAGTGATTATTCTTACCATATCTCTGATTGGATCAATACATGATAATAGCCCTCTTTATAACCAATTAAAAGGGTTCTTTGAGGCTGATATATTGGCTGGTAGTGCCTATGGGGTTAATAGATAACTGCAACCAAACTTTGATTTTGGTGCAATTTTGTGATCCAATTTTTACAAAAATCCAGATTTCCCCACCTACCATGTGATACTCTGACATCATATGGACTCTTTGGAATGGGGATTCCGTCAAAGAGAATCTCTACTTTGTGATTGCCAACTACTGTCGGGATGTGCTCGCATTTGTAGACACTCTTGCCCATATCGTTGAGTACCAAGCGTGCTGTGTTGGTGTCACCATTGGGATCGACGATGGTAACAGTGGGTACACCTGGTCCAGCACCTGTGGAGTAACACAAGAATTGAGATATTAACACACTGTAATAATTATTTGTGATTATAGAGTGTTTTTAATTATATAAAGGTGTTTTTATAAAGTGTTTCTAATCATAAAAGGTTGTTTTTATTATAAAGGTATTTCTTATGTAAGTGTTTCTTATAAAATGTTTCTTATCATTAAGGTGTTTCTTATAAAGTATTTATTATTTAAATGTATTTCTCATAAAGTGCTTCTTAAAAAAGTGTTTCTTATCATAAAGGTGTTTCTTATAAAGTATTTCATATTTGGTATTTCTCATAAATTGCTTCTTAACAAAGTGTTTCTAATCATACAGTTATTTCTCATAAAATGCTTCTTGATGAAGTATTTCTTTTCATAAAGGCATTTTTCATAAAGTGTTTATTATAAATTGTTTCTTATCATAAAGGTGTTTCTCACGAAGTGTTTCTGAATTAAAGTGTTTTATCATGAAAGTAATGTACTACTCAACCAAACAGGAAGACTTAAAAAAGCAAATTATTTTAAATCTTGAATACCTTTTGCATACTATTTTGTTTATTTTTAAAGTCTGAACTTGTTTATTTTTAATCCAAAATTGTAAGAATTTCATAATTTGTTCTTCCAGAAACTGTTGTGAGGAGAGAATTAATTGTGACAGACTTACTCTCTATTAATAATAATAATCTGATAAATCTTTAAATGAATGCTGTCAGCAACAACAACAACAACAACAACAACAACAACAACAACAACAACAACAACAACAACAACAACAACAACAACAACAACAACAACAACAACAACAACAACAACAATACCACCACCACTAGGGTGTGGCGAAAAACACTTTTTTTCTCAGATCAATTTTACGGGGGTATTATTTTTCGCCACACCACCACCACCACCTCCACCACCACCACCACCACCACCACCACCACCACCAACAACAACAACAACAACAACAACAACAACAACAACAACAACAACAACAACAACAACATTGACAACAACATAAATAAAATAAAATACCTTCTGACGCCACTTTCATTCCTTCAAAGAAGTACAAAATCATATGCAATCATTCTAAAATTGCCATCATTGTAAAGAACATGAAAACTGTTTGCTTTCCGGTGACGATTGCATGTGGAACACAATTTTGCCACCTTTTTCTTCAAAAATTTAACCAAATAATGGGATGTAAACTTTTTATTTCCAATTAAGTGTAACTAACAGAGTTACTATCCACTGCTAATCAAAAAATTTATATTGTTTTGTTCCTTTTAAAATTTTGGAAAAAAATGCTCTGTATACGGTATTAAAGACCCACTCAGTGATCCCAATGAAAGTGTAAAAAATTAGAATTGTTTATAAATTGCTTAAAAGTGAAGGATAAGTCATTCAAATTTGCATTTGGTATTTTTGAAATGAAAAATTTGGCAAAAACAAAGAAAACAGCAGTATTGACGAAGTTGAAGCCCCATTCAAATACAAGAGTCATGTAAATTCCTTAGTTTTGCCTTAAATACATGGCTTTCAGTTGAACAACTAGCAGGCTATCTTAACACATTTATGACAATGACAAAAAAGGTACCAAAATCTGAATTTTGATGATTTCTATGATCGTCCGGATGAGCAAATCACTGAATGGGCCTTTAACTATACCATTTGCACCCTGATGCACACTGTGAAATGTCTGCCTCAACACTGCCACGTCCGGGCAAAAAATAGTTAAAGGCTTAATTAAGGGGTGGGGTATGAATGTTTGGACAGTATTTATTGTGGGACATTAGAGCACATCAGACATATCAAATTTTTTTTCCCAAAACACCAAAACAAATTAGGTCTTTTTGGGAAAAAAATCCATATCTTCAATATGAAAGGTCCAAATTTTCAATTGATAGTCGGCTTTTCCTCCCAGCTACATACACTTTAAGAATATGTCATTAGATTTATAAAATTTACTTCGAGGACTGTTATATATCAAAAATGTGAAAAATATCAAATTTTGATACTTTGTCATAAAATTTGTATTATATTTGATATCAGAAAGACATTCTTCGTATTCAGAATGCAATTCGATATGTCTGATGTGCTCTCATGTCCCACAAGAAATACTGTCGAAACGTTCATACCAGAGCGCTTAAGATAGTGACTGCACTTACCAGCAGTGAAGATTTCAAAGTATGTCTTTTGGTTGAGGATAACACCTGTTGGTTCAATACCAGGACCTGTTGCATAGCATTTGCTGGGATCAACTTTGGTGGCGGAAACGTTGACTGTGAATGGACTGTTGGGTATCTCCAACTGTTTGAATATTACTGTGACCTGTAGGTAAGAATCGACATCAAAAAAGTTAGAATCTTTTGTGGGAAATCAGGCTTTTTACTCTTTTTTATATACTCATATATATACTCATAACAACATAAATGTTGTCTAATTATCTAAGTATCACCTAAAGAATTCATAGCTGAGCTTAATTATCAGTAAATCTCTAAACAGGCCTGTTCCACTCACACATGTTCTTGCTCCAGACATGTTCTTTTGCCAAGTTGAATCATATGACCTTTGGCTGACCCCCCCTTCCAATTCTAATATTGTCTACACTAAGATTAATATATGAAACCCAATCAGGGGTCCACTTCACTTAACTTTAAACTCTTCGTAACTCTAGTAACCGTTTGTAAAGTTACGAATACCCAATACTAGACGTAACTTTACGAAATGTCCCTGCAGCAAATCCCAATTACTTATGAAGGGTACCGTTCGTAAGTAAGTTTAGCAAAATGGAACTTGCGACTCGTCAAAAGTTACAAACGATTTCAAGACTTACGAAGCTTCAGAAAGTTTAGTGAAATGCACCCCAGAAGGGCACCGTTCATAAGTAAGTTTAGTAAAATGGAACTTACGACTTGTCGTGAAGTTACTAACGATTTTGAGACTTACAAAGCTTCGTAAAGTTTAGTGAAATGCACCCCAGGCAAAACCAGTTGTTTGTTGCCCGGGTTTGTTGCTCAATTCGATTTTGAGATCGGGCAAAATTAAATGTTGAAATTCTATGTACATTTATATCTGAAAGTTGCCATATCTCAAGAACCGCAAACCAAAATTGAGATGGGATTATCAGCAAATTGTAGCCTCAACAATGAAAAAAAAAATTCCAAATGAAAATTGAATTTGATCAATAAATGACTCACTTTCCCGATCAAATCATCTATACATTCTGTCTATTTTAATTTCACACAATTTGTTCCTTTTTAGATATCATGTACAGGGAACCCCACTTGGTGACTCAAGTGGAAGCATGAATCAAAATGAATATTTAAGGCAACTTTTTAGGATCTGCTACTTGGCTTTGGTTTGAACCACAGCCAAGTAGCACATACTAAAGTAAGGGTTTCTATTATTAATTTTCTGGATGGCATAAAAAGTTGGCATATATTTATTGCTTATTGGTCTTTTGTTTTATTGACATGGATTATGGAACCTATCACCACACATACCCAAACAAGTCATATTATAGATATTTCTGGTCCATTTGTCTTTTAAAGTTTACTACAAATATGATATGCCATAGTTCAGTTTAGAGCATATAAAATTACTTTTTTTTTAAACTTTTTTTGTTCTTGTCCCACCCATATCTTTTTCTGAAGTTGGCTTATTCCAAACCAAGTACTACATTAACAATGCTTAAGCATATTGTTTTGGTCCCCAACATAACACTCCAATATGGCAAATTGACCCTTGTGTTACACACTGTAATTTGTCCTTAATTTTACAACTAAGCCAGCAATGCATGTATGCTACAAACTGTCAAGTCAAATTATAAATAAAGCTGACAATGCAATAAATTGGAGCAATGGATCCCAACCAGTTCCTTAGGAAGATACCTATTTCCTAGTTTCCTGTGCATTGGTCTTTAATGTCCGTTTTGGTAAATGCCAAATTGAAAACAGTATTATGTGCCACGTGCTGATATTACTATGTTCCCTTGCTTAAATTACTAGTATATAATGGTAAGTTTGTGTGATTTTTAGTCTAAAAGTTTTGTACAGTTCATTTTTTGTTCAGAGATATTGAATGTTCAACTTTCCCTACAAATGAGTAAAATGTTCTCAGTCATGCAGGGGGTTTTCTTTAAGGCCGGCGTCGACATGCCTTATGTCGTCATAATGTCGACATCGGCACATATCCCGACATGTCGACATCAAAAAAAAAAAATTTTAAAGAAAAAATATTTTCTTTTTAATTTTCAGATTGCCAGAAAAACAAGTTATAGGCCCAAAATTACTTGTTATTCAAGGTTGGAAACCAGAGAAATACTGCTACTAAAAAGTTGGTTAAAATTGTACATTTTGATTACCTTTGCTTCTATTGAACAGTCAGGGACACATTGAATTAGTATGCATTGCTAGCTGTTCAATAGGCAAAAGTAATTAAAATGTACAACTTTATCCAGCTTTGTAAAAAAAAATTGGCATTTTTTTTTTAGTAGCAGTATTTCTCTGGTTTCCAACCTTGAATAACAAGTCATTTTGGGCCTATAACTTGCTTTTCTGGCCAAAAATATTTTTTGAAAATCAAAAAAAAATGTTAGAATTTTTTTTATGTCGAAACACTGTCGACGTCGGTATACAAATAATATCGACATGTCAACATTAAAAAACGGTGCCGACGTCAGCCCTAGTTTTCTTCAGATTACCTGAAATACACTTTTTTTACCTTTAACGCTGATGAACAACAAAAACCAATATAATACTTACTACGTGTGTTCCAACTGTTTTGGGGATATATTCTATGGTGTATGTCTTTGCTTTGTCGTTGTTGAATTTGATTTCAAATGGCACGGCTTGGTTGTTTGGGTCAATGATGCGCACATCAACCTTGCCAGAACCGGCAGAGTAGGTTTCCACGGTGAAATGTGTTGGCTTGGAAACAGCATTGCCTTCCTTTTCAACACCTGGGCCATAGGCACGAACCTGCAAAAAATAATCAGTCAAAAACTCTGCATTACACATCAAGAATTCTTTTTACTTTAAGAATATTTGCACAAATTTGTACAAATTTTATACCAATAAAGCAATATTGTAAAATTTGCTAAGGAAGACGCCCTCAATATTTTCAAAATTCTCATATTTACATGATTGTAATGTACTTTAATAATTGAACATGCTTTGCAAAAATCAAGGTGCTGAAATTATGACAAAATCCTGAATTTTGAATAGAACGACGGAGTATTCAGTCGTTTAATTATTGTGATCGAAATATTAGTTGAACATGTATGTGATGTTCATAACGCTGTACGTACATGGCATACGGGTCATAACAAATCAGACGGACAGACCTCAGTCATGTTCAAGGAGTGGCATGCATTGGCTTACATAGGTGCAGGAATTAATAGCGATTTTCTTGGTTTTGCCTCATTTGTTCGGGTCAAAATTAAAAAGGGTAAATATATGACAGTGAAAACTAACATTTTGTGCAAAAAAAAAATTTATACATTTTTATGGAAATGTTACAATATTGCTTGTAAAGGAAATAGAAGTAAATTTTAAAATTAGATTAACCAATGTCCCCAAGTGCATAAGTGATTCCTGAGTTTGAAGAACGTATGTTCTACAACAAAATACACTCTGTAATAGAACAAAACAGGATTAGAATGAAATAGTCCTGTAAACCACATATAGCTGTGTCCTGGAATACGCAAAAACAAGGGTGCTATTACGCCTAGCTTCATACCAGATATAAACATGTACTTTTATAAGACAATTCATTTCAGTGACCTATTACCACATATCGGGTCATATATTGTCTGCAGAACTGGCAACACTATTAGTAATCCAGCCAAAATGTGACGACAAAACGATGATGTGCCAACATGAACATGTTTTGGATCAATTCAATTCAATTCACACCACTACAAAAATCAAAACAGTAATTCTTCTTGTTTTTACTGCTTCAACTCACATGATAGTTGCTGATGCGTTAAGACATAGGGTTTGCTCCTCCACTGTCTCCAAAAGATACTTGGATACGTTGAAGGTATCGATCAATTCAAATGAATTACACAAATTTCAGTTAACGGAATGAAATTAAAATGACTAAAGTTGGATAACATGTAAAAAGTCTTGGAATCTAGACTTTTCAAAGACCTTGAGTTAAAAGTTAACATGGGTAGGTTAGATGTTTAAAATGTATAGGTCTTTGAAGAGACTAAACCACAATATACTATTACAGCCACACCAACACTCAGCCACACTTTATCCAACTATAGTTTCATTTTTCAAACCATGTGAAGCCCTCCTCTTTATCTGCCGAATGTTTCATCAAATTTATGGCTAGGGTGCCGAGAATTTTCTAAGTACCTTAGATTTATGAATATAAGTAACTTCTTGGTGTCTTGTGCATGTTGAGCTTGGACCATAGGACAAAAATAAGTCAAAGCTCAACAAATCTTTAAGACAACTATGGCAGTGTGTTTTGTTCCTCATGGTAGTGTTACATATCTAGGGACTTTTCCAGAGCCTGTCGAGGCATCCAGTATCCAGGAGTCCCGATCACCAGAGCATTGACATAGCTGCCATGAGGAAGCAAAATACACAATAGGCCCAATATGCACACTTAAACAAATTGTCAATTGTTATAATTGAGGTAGGTGCCACATATAGCTGAATTTGACTGCTCAGTGCCAGAAGTGGGTAAGTACAATAGCTGCCCTGTGAACATTTGGCGATTAACACAGAGTATATTGTACTCATCTACACAGGGCAGCTACAGATGGCAGCTATTGCATTTACCCACTTCAGACACTGAGCAGTCGAATTGTCAGAATTTTATGATGATATTATTATTGATTGTTTTAATTTTTATTTCTTCCCTTCACTCAAAACAAAAAATAAATAAAAGGCTAAGCTATCAACATCAGAGTCTACATTTGCCCAAGTGACAAGATTTGGTTTCCCACCTTTTCTTCTGGTCCGCCAATCAAGACCACAGAGCACAAAAGTTAAATTGCCAAAAACTCATAGTTCACAAATGAGCCCATCAAATGTGTAACAGCTTTCTTCTATTTTGGACAGATATGGTTAGGGTTTAGAGTTAGGGTTAAAATAGGATTGGGGCAAAAGGTATTGAATAGCTATACAATTTGACACCAAAATGTCCAGGTTGAAAGAATTGCCTTAGTAATACCATACATCACGCACGCACGCACCGGTTCTGTTGTTTAATTACATCCTACGGCTGTATAGGCCGAGAAAGTCGAAAATTGGACCTTAAATTCAAACTAAGTCTAATCTTAAATTAAGCACGGCAGAAATTGTCTATCATATTCTAGACTGCAAACTCAGTTTACGTTGATACTGCAATACACTAGAAATTCACTCTATATACAAATGAGCTATACATACTAACTTGGAACAAAACTTCATAACGATTTAAAATGGAAGTTTTTTGCAATATGAACACAAAAAACAAGATATGCTCTACCTTGCTTAATTAAAAGTTCATTCGCACCAATTAAACAGTAGAAATAAATTAATGTATCAGTAAAATGAGCGATGAACACAAATTGATTAAAAATGATGAGATAGATTAGTATGTACATATAAATTCAGATTGCTTTCAAAAGCAATCAAGTTGTCACGGAAACCAACTCGAGAACATGTACAATGTACAATCCATACAAAAAACATACCTGTGACTCTGGCTGAGTTCAATATGTAGAGAAAATGGTGAAAATTGAGACTACATTTTAAAAGGTTAGAAATAAAATAAATGCTATACGATGGTAAAAACTGAAAAGAACAAAAAATCTATATAAAATGACATGTAGGTTTTACACCTTGGCATAACCAGATGATATTTTTTCAAAATGCACTTTAGAATCATGACAAGTTATAAGCAAGGCCCACAACTCTCCATGCTCATGGACTTGTATTATGCTGCAATGCAATCATGAATTATGTAGATTAAATTAATAATTATGTATTAGCTTCAACTTAGACATGTTTAGTAACCAATTGGAACATCATATACAAACATGATGTTGATATTTATCTGTATAATTTTTAAAATCCACAAATACAGCACTAAATATCGTATAAGACCATATCTATCTTTGTGACACGATACCAAAGTCAGTAATATTGAAATTGGCATATAGCCAAAAACTGAGGAGCAAAGAACAATAAAAACATAAGAAAATGGAAATATAAAAAGTTCATAACTTTGCCACCAAATACTCAAAGGACCTGGCTTAGGTACTAAGCAATAACCCAATTTCAATATTTCTGACTTTGGCCTGAGTGGATCAGATCATGTCACATAAGATGTTTCACTATATTATTTCCCAGACAGCATATATACATAACTTTTTTACATTTACTACATGTTCTACATTTTCCTGATATAAGTTTTGGAATCATCACATTATAGGAGTGAAGCTTACTTTGCTGAAATTATATGACATGTTACAATTCTTTTTCCAAGGTCTGTGATCAAAGGCTTATTAGAACCTGAACTGCCTTTTACAATTTTGGTGATTTTTGATATTATTCTGAGGTACATGGCCAGGTCTGGTTCAATGCCGTCTATGCTTCAATGCTTCTAAAGGGAAAGTTATCTGATTTCTTAGCATATGATTAAAAAGATTTATATCTGTGCCAAATTATTGGTACATTGTGTGCACTAACAAAAATATAAGTCCTATGTCATATGCACATGGTTCGTACAAACCACAAGGGGCTACAAAATTCAAAACATGCTCATATTCAGTCTAATTAATAATTAGTATGTACCTCTAAGACATAAAACCTGAATAACAGGATGTCTATGTCTGCAATACATACAGAATCTCAGGCTATGCTTGCCCCTAGACTGACCATTAAAAACATGCCAATTCCATGTCTGATTTGACGAAAGTGCATCATTAACACATAACAACTGATTAAAAATTAACCATTATTGGACTTAGTTACTGCTGTTACATGTCCCTCTGAAAGAATATCAGAGTTACTAAAAAAACGTAGGCCCTATATCATTATCTTTACTCTGCAAGCTGCCTGAAATTCTTATCTAACCCCCAAAAATTATTTCTCTCTACAAGGTTCTAAAATTAAATGCACTATCAGCCCTCCTTGTTTTTCCAGAAGGACAAGGTAAAGATTATTTGAAGCACTCAGAAAGTCTTATCAATCAATCGAACCCCCAACAGATGACAGCATCATGTCCTGCACCATCTGCTGGGATATTTGTTTTCTGAGTGCCCTCTATAATCATCAGTCTGGTCATGACAAGATAGTCGGCATTCCATTGTGTGTATTTAGACTAGAGCATGACATACACACTATTACTATATAGCAAGCCTATACATTTTGTTGTTTGACCAAGCATAGTGTACAGATAATTACAAACCCTATCTACATGCAAACTGTGCACAATATGAATTCGATAAGATGCAATTTCTTGAAGATACTAAACGCAACATGAAAATAAAAATGTTATACAGATAGGCAATTTTGTTCTGCACATTTTGATATCTCATTTAATTCAATTCGACTTAATTTGAACAAGAAATGGCAATTTCTATTGAAGAAAGGTACAGTTTCAAAAGTGACGATTGGAGCTATTCGCCCCAAAGCATCTCTCTAGCACATTACTTTTGAAATGTGTTCACTGCAGCATGACAGTTAATGAGGCTTTACGCTGACAAGTTTGAAGGAAAAAGTCAATGAAAATATTAATATTTTTGGAATGCTACGTTTTTTTAATTGAAGAAATTAAGTCATATTGTGACAATTAATGTATCAAAATGCATTGAACAGGTTGGTCCATCTGTATTCTGTGCAACTCTTTGATTTTCTCAATGAGTTTAAAATCTTAAAGAAATTGAGCCATACTTAAGTACATCATACTTTCTATGCGCAGTTTGTGTCTTTACACATAATTGTCGTGTTGCTATATATGCGATCAATATCATCTCAACTCATCTTTACAATACAGTTCTTTAACCCCAATATGTTTGTACCACAGACTCCTACAAACGAACTACAAACTATCGAAGTCCCCAAGCTTTATATTCTGTGAATCCTCCAATATTCATGATGGCCAATCGTTCGATTGTACATGTCATGCCAGCATTGCGTGCCTTTGTGTACGTGATAAAGCACATTGTGTGTCTTTGCGTTTACGCAAATGACTGTAAAAATAGGTGGTATGCGCAGAGTAGTTTCGTAGCAATTCATGGAACGATTAGACCCTCCCTCGGGTCCGTGGAGAACGACTGGTAATGTAGATTACATAGCATTAAAAATCAACCCAATACACGGACCCTCCCAGTCTGTAGGCAATTTGACTTCCAGCTCCCACAAACTGCTGGAAGTTCACTTTCCGGATTTGGAGTCACGCAATCTTTCTATATACCACGTCCATGTTTTCACTACATTAACGTTTGTGTAAGCGACTAAACAACGATATTGTATCCGACCAATCAACGCAGCTTGGGCAGAAAAGGCTTCCCTAGCTAAATAATGTGCAAACATTTGCAAACCGCACGCGATAATGTACATAATATGGACAATAGGCCTAAGTCCGAGTCGAGTGGTTGCCTTTTTTATTATTGCGCTGCACCATGGGTCTATCAGACGCATGCCACTTGAGCTCAATACCTCTCAGTTGTTGACAAGTGTCCCATCCGATCTTGCGCCACATCCCGCTGCATAGCTTTGTGCTACCATATTTGAATTGAAACTGGGGCGGGCTTTCAGAATTGACATCGGAATCACCGTGCTTCGTTGAACGAATATTTGGAAGTGAGATCTCTAACAGATTGGACCAGTCTCGGAATCAGCGCTCAATGGACTTTCGCGTTCACTTATAATACGAGTATATTTCTATATTGCTGCATGGTTGACTGTGGTGGGTGTAATTAGTGGTGTCGATTTGTGGATGAAGAGGAATGGGTTTTGGCATTGAAGAAAATAAGGGGGGGAGTTGGCATTTTTTTCATAAGGCATTACGTAATTATTTATTGTTACATTATCCCCGGGGGCATTATCCAGAGATGGAACCGAACCGAGACTGGGGGCCAGTCTAGGAACGATCAGCCCTCATTATCAGGTGATGCTGAGACTTTGACTGTTTGTAGTTCATCTGTGGTTTGTATATTCATAGAATGACCTTTGATAGCAATTGATATAATTGAAGACCAAATTAAAAAGACTAGTTTGCGTCTGACATCAGGGCAAAGGCGCGACGTGATTGGTTGCTGACCTGCGCAAAACGGCATATCTGGTCTGGTTGACAGGACGTCAGAAGCAAGCTAGTCTTTTTAATTCGGTCTTCAATTGTAGGCAAAGGTGATACATGCTGGGAATAAAAAGGGCTCAAATTGGCTGTCGTGGGTGATGAATTCGATAAGTTTTGAGCCCTTTTCATTCCCAGCATGCATCATGTTTGCCTAATGATTGTTATCAGCAATATACCAGTTGGGAACAGTAATTCATAGTCTCATACACGACAATCTGGGGTCAAATTTTGAGCTATGATGTTGTAATAAAGTTTAATGAACTGTGCCTCTTGAGATTATTTTGGATCATAGAGAATGAGATCAAGGAAATTGAGTTGGACAGATATTTTGCTTGATCTCTATTGTTGTGTATTGTAAATACTGCACCAAAATTGAATCAACAGTTTCTTTAAAGCACCCATTGACCCATTTAAAGTTCTGTTATAGTTAAGGGTCCCGTAAAGTTAAAACTCTCTAAATCAAATGATTTCCACCATTTCCAACTCATTTTACTTGATTGCGTTTGCATCTCATACTTGTTGAGGGCTCAGTGCAACAAAGCCTTATCTCCATGTAATGGAGATAAAGCTTTGCTGCACTGAGCCCTCAACATATAAGAGTCTGCTATACTCTGACCAGGCTTAAGTATGAAGTAAGATCATTGTGCAGAAAGTATTAGGCATATGCACCATCTCAACTGCTACCATTCATGTACAACAATGTACTATTTTGATTTGAAGACTAAACCCTGTTACATGATCAAACTGATTTGAATGTCAACTTCATATTTCAAGTCAGCCAGTCAGAGTATAGCTGGCCTTGATTTCATCAGACACTTGACCCATTAGTAATCTTATCCCTTCATATATAACCCATCCTGTAGAAAGCCATTGGGCTGACCCAGTACACTTTACATTGTAATTATAAACACTATTTATGCCTGTATACATTTAGTGACACAATATGCCATGAGCATGTTATACTCTGTCAAGTCTAATGTGGGAAGTAATCCAAAGTCTACTATCACATGCTGATGGGGTTTTTGTTACAAAGGTCTGTTTCATCATTATTGGATTGAGATTTGGCAGGAGCATGGCAAAACAACCTAGTGGTACATGTACCTGGTGCACTTGTTTTCCTTTACCATGAGTGACATTCCAACATGGTCATTTGGTGCATTATGCCTTCTCCTCTGAAAATCATTGATTGTAATGCATTTCCTCCAGCATGAACCATAGACAGCAGAGAGACCTGTCTATGCATGAACATACTTCACATATAAGCCAAGACAGAGTATAGATAGCTGGATCTTTTGATCCATCTTGGTAAGCTTATCCTTGCATAAACACTATGCTATAGTCTATATATCTAACTCAAGTCACTGGCACTAGCTTTGAAGTTCAGCGTGTTCTGCGTTGGCTTAGCGTTACTTGGTGCGTGTACATACTTTTACACACACGATCAACGTGCCGCATATGTACACGCAAGAAAGCATGCTAAGCCAGCGCAGCACACGCTAAACTTAGCTAGTGCTGGTGACTCGAGGTAGACTAAAGATATTACTTATACCTACACAGACACTCAACTAGATATGAACCTGATAAATTTCATCTTTTCATATCCGTCTTGATAAATGACATCATAGCCGTGCATGTATACATACCTTCTTGGCGTTGGCACGTGGTCTGAGTGGAGCGCCATCTTTAAGTTTTGCTTTGGGGAATTCTGAAAGGTAGGTCATCATACTAAGGTCATCTACTTTGGGGTTCACCATGTCTTCTGGTCTCAGCAGCTGTATAAGAAAAAAACAAAAGAAAATTGAAAAATTAATAATAATAATAAAAACAAACATGATAATAAAAATAATAATGGCATTTTATACTGGGCGTTACTCAAGGTGCAGAAATGAAAAACAGAAGCAAACTTATGGTGGTTAATAAATAAAAATATTCCTCTATTTCTAATCCATTTTATTTCATTCTATTTTGTCATCAAATTTAACTACAATTTTGATTACCTCTTTAAACACTGATGCATTTACATAATTGCCTATTGCATAAATATTCAAGTTCCCATACCCACTATCAATCAAATATATTCAAATTTTATCATATCAAAGTTGTTCATACCACCTTTATTTTACTGTCACTCACTTTCTTTTTATACAAATAAAATAATAAATAATAATATTATACTAACATTCATATCAGTTTTCATTAATTATCAAATTTACTCATATGATATGTGACCAATTACTCTGTTTTTTCTCAAATTCAATTTCTTCAAATGTTCCTTTTTGCAATTTCATGTGACCAACCAACATTTCTGTGCTGACGATATGTCAAAAATGTTCAGCTCATCTTTCATTTTTGGGAGGAGGCATCCGCTCTGCCTCCTCCCCTGAGTCCTACATTCATGTACACTGCGCATTTGATAAACAGTGCTCTGGTACTATGGAAATAATTTGGGATCTTTAGGTTTCAACAATCAAAACAAGTCCCAAAATTTGAGGCCTTTTGATGAAAATACATCCAAAGTTCCTTTAAAGTTTAAATTGGTCAGAAGCTTTCTTCAACTTCAAGACAAAAATCAATGTCCAATTATAGACCTAATCTTAAGATTATGTTACATGAGTGCGGAAATGGTGAAAATCTGGTCTTACTAGGCAAGACTATTTTTAGCGTCAAAGCAGCAAACGTGTGAATGATGACACACTGTCCATGTCATCTCTATGCACAACATAACTTTCATCATGTTCTACAATGTACATGCCATACTTCCCAACAGCTATTCCTGTTTTTCGGCAATCCCTATTTTGGGGTAAAAAACAAGCTAATTTGTAACTACCTGAGGTCATGCTCCAGATACCTTCAAGGAAAGGGCTAATTTTCAAGTTACAATGTGCAGTCTCAGCAGGAGTAGTTTTCCATCCTGGATAATATGAAACCCAATGGGATGGATGACCTAAAGTACAGATCTATGATGTCTGCTGCTGCATTTTAAAGCCATGCTGAATAGACATTCATAATTCCTTCATAACATTAGCTACCGGTACATCTGGACATTGTCCAATATCTTCGGCCCTGATTTGGTAAAACGATCTAACTTGAAATTTGGACATTTTGAGATAAATCCATATCTTGGGTAATGTGCGGGCGCTCTTTCCATTGGTGACATCCTCAAATCACCACCATGCTTCATTTTGAAGATAGCAGAACCTATCTTGACACTTTTTTGTCACTTTCCATGTATTTAATATGGTAAAATGACCTATCTCAAAGTTAGATCATTTTACCGCATTAACCAAGACCCTAGGTAGCGCCAGACAAAGCCTAACACGTTAATGATAACACGGCAAAACAACCTATCTCAAGATAGATCATTTTACCAAATAAATGAGTCTCGGTATGTTTATTTTTGTTACGAGGTAAAACAATGTAAAAGAATCTAACTCCCTAAAAATGGTTGTTATTTCAAAATTACTCAACCAAATTAGCCAAATGTTTGCAAATAAAAAGATTTTTATATTTTCTAAGATATTAGATGTGTTTGATAATTTATTTTATTCAAAAAGAAAAACGTCAAGTGTTCAAACTTAAAAGCTCTTTTTCTCAAAACAGCGATTTTCAAGTTAGATCGTTTTACCAAATCAGGGCCGCCATGGCCCTGATTTGGTAAAACTTGAAATTTGGACATTTTGAGATAAATCCATATCATGGGTAATGTGAGGGCGCTCTTTCCATTGGTGACATCCTAAAATCACCACCATGCCACCAAATAATGAGATTTTTATATTTTCTAAGACATTAGATCTGTTTAATAATTTATTTTATTCAAAAAGAAAAACGCCACGTGTTCAAACTTTAAAGCTCTTTTTCTCGAAACAGCGATTTTAATTTCAAGTTAGATCATTTTACCAAATCAGGGCCGCCAAGGTATTCCCAATGGCGTACTATGGTCGTTCGTGTGTCTAGCACGCGAGGGGTCGAAATCGCACCAAAGCAAAAAATTGTCTTCATCTTCTTCCTTCCTTCTTTCATTCCTTCCTTCCCCTCTACTCAAAAGCCTCTAGTAAGTTAGGGATAATCAATCCATATTCAGACCAGATCTTGTGAGAATCAAATCGCAGATTGTTGCCAAAATTGAAACCCTACGAGCCAATGTATACCTGATCTGTGTTGCACAATGTGCTAGCATTTACCATCTTACAATTCACAAATTATGATTAGGTGTGGCATGTGAGTTCAAATTCTTGTATGTTTTTTAGTGTCTTTAGTAGATCAAAGCAAATGATAAGATTGTTTTGTTTTTTATTTTTTCTATTACAGCATTCATTATTGAAATGTCTAATTTTGTTTTCCTAAGTAATAGGCTATGCTCACTAATTTCAAGTTTGTTGAAAGTTCAAACCGTTAGCAAAATAACTTATCAATAAAGTTCTACTTCAAATCAACAAATTTGCAGACAATACCTCACTATTCATACAGTCAAACAATAAGTGACACATACTTTGTGTAAACCCTGTGAACCAAACATACATTCACGTTTAAGTGCCCAATTTCACGGTGTACTTCCTGCTTTAAGCCAAAGTGTTAAATGTCTGGTAACTTGTTTGCAGCTTCTCGCTCTAAAAGGCACCATATTTTTAGGTTCTGCCTACATTAATTTTGTAAATAAAAATAACAAACAGGACTTACTTGGAAATCACTCACTTGGACACCACAGACTGTTGTGTCCTGGTGGACTTAGAATTTACACTAGAATGCTATAGCATGGACATTAATCCTGAGGGATGGGGATCTCCCGGGGGATCTATGCTCCCACACACTTTTTGAAAATATTAGCCTTTATTTTTCAGCCACTTTTTGACAATTTAGGCCAACTTCCCGACCCTTTTTCAAGATGGATTGATGCTGCAGTGCCAAGAGCTATTGAAGGCCTAGAAATCTAATAATAATAAAAACTATTGTAAATGTAAGACTGATAAGGCAGTGCAATGGCATTTGGGCAAATCTTTGGCAACTTCAGTAAGTTTTTAGCAGGTTTGCCGCGCACAAGTTTAGAACTGTCAAGCTTTTGTCAGGAGTAGCTTTGACTTCTTCATAACAAAGTATCAAGAATGAGACATGTAGGCCGGCCCCTTGCCTACTGATGGCTCTGAAAAGAGTTGTTCACTGAAGACTGTCCTTTATCAACAGAGAACAAGCAGAGCTCGAATATCTGTTAATGTAAAAGGTTTGGTGGCTCTGAAAAGAGCCATTAATTGAAGACTGCCCCTTGTCAACAGAGAACAAGCAGACCTCGCCTATCTGCTAATGTAAAAGGTTTGGTGGCTCTGAAAAGAGTAGGCAAGGGGCGGCCTACAGGTCTCATTCTTAGGTACTTTGTCCTGAAGAAGTCAGAGCTACTCCTGATGAAAGCTTGACAGTTCTAAACTTGTTTGATGGTGAACTCGCTAAAAAATTACTTATTGTTATGAACTCCCGTCGTAAAAGCCACAATTCAGTAATATATCCCTCTCCTGCAGATGTTCATGAGCTATTTAGATGAGCGGTCAGAGGAATATTACAAATTTGCATTAACTTTGCATAAATGTCAGGGATGCTGAGTTCAATGACATGACCCATTGACCCTTTCCCCAGGAAACACAAAACGTTTTACGGAAAGTGTCTTCTTGTCGGGTTATATAAAGGGTATAAGATGTTTTAATAACATTTCAAAAACATATTCCGAAAACTAGATGCAATATATTTTTAACATAATGTTTTTAAAGAGTTGACAAAATATTTAGCAAAAATGATTGCCATAACATATTTTACAATAACATTTTGACAACATTTTAAAAATGTTGTAGTATTGTTTCATATAAAACGTTTTAAAAGACGCTTTTTATGACCTATATATAACCAGACATTGAAAAGTTTTAGAACATTCTGAATAAAGCCAAAATGTGTTTTTTAGAACATTTTTGTGTTCGCTGGGTCATCAGCAATTTTGCAACAGCCTAATCCAGATAGTCACCTATCTCATCCTAACTTGATAATATCATATTTCAAACTTTTTGACAGCCTCTTAACTTCGCACAGATAACCTAAAACCCTATAATGGTCAGAAGCTTAACATCACCCAGTCCTTTACATAATGTTGGATTATCACATAGAATCTTTCATCAACAACCCGGACAATGGACACTCTCTAAAATGGTATCTTCCTTCTGATCCTGCCCATCCCTATTCCTACACATCCATACAGATAAATACTATCTACAACATCCTCTGTGACAACTCTCTACTACTGTCAAAGTGAATATTTATGCGTGTGTAATTTTTCGCACTTTGCCAATTTTGAACTCTTTTAACGTATATTTAAATTCACAATTCTAAGCTTCAATACATTGAACTACCCACAAACGGAATATATTCAAGTGTTGTTATTTTTGTTGTAGCAGCGTCCAACGTGAAAAGTTCGAAAATAAATGAAGTACGAAAATTTCCACTTTTACAGACTGATGATGCTGTTCATTTCCTGTTTTTTAACTAGACTAAAACTTGTGTTGCACCCTAAGCCCAATTATGTCAGGTATTTGAGAAATGAATCTGCTGGAGGGAGCTCACCAGCCCACGCTTAGTAGTATCACTCATGCCATCTCCGACACTGCATGGACAAAACCAAAATAATTTATTTGTGTTTTTTCCCTAAAAAAAATAACCAATTAAAACTTTCCAAAAAAAATGTATCCCACTTTTTTTGGTGTTACTGGATCATGCAACATCCGGACCTATACAAAAATTGATCTGCCCCACATGCCATATTTGGACGTTCTGTAAGTGACAGGATGACTTAGGAATTCGACAGGGTTGACATGACCTTGTAGGTCGCCATAGGATCAGTATGTCATATGGGATAATTAGGCAGATAGATGTCTGGAGAACTGATAATGAGTGAAGTGACTGCGTTGTTAAAAGCAGATGGTCTGGGTATCTTATCACTGCCTGCTTTGATAAATATTCAAAATGATTGTTACATCAGCTGAATAAAAATATGTTCGCCTACAAAGTTGAAAGTGAAAGTTTTATGTGGAACACATCACACATGAACATGATGAAGACCATATGCTTTTCAAGAGTATCATTGAAGTCTTGTGAAAGCATTACTTTGTAAACTTTTAATGTGTTGTATTATATGATATTTGTAATTTTTCAGGTGCAAATAAATCATGGAATGCACTTTTTAGACAAATTTTGAGCAATTCATGAAAAATAATTGGCGCCCAGTGCGAGAATAAAATGTTTGTTGATACATTGCAGGAATCATTTGATTTTGGCATATTAGGCCAATGAAAGTCGATATTGAGTTTCCACTTTCCTGTCACCCGCCCTCACTTTATTTTTCTGACCCTCACTTGAATTTGAACATTATTGTGATTTTCCAAAAGTAACAAATTAAAAACTGGTAATATTTGCAACAAAAAAACTATGAATATCTGTGCATTTTTAATGGAAAAATCAAAATCAAAACATCCATTTTGCTACCGAACATGCAGCCTCTTTTTAGTATACTTTTAAATGTCATATGGGTTAAGAATCCATCTTTGAGTGCATGATCGGTAAATAACAATGCATTTTACACTTGCGTTCGGTTATATAATGTGAAAGTCACAAAAATAATGGATAATGAAAAAGTTACCTTGCTTGTTTTTATAAATTATGTGACAGGAAACTCAAGATTGATTCCAAGTGGCCTTATCTTCTTAGACTTTGAAATTTAAGAAAATCAACTTTGATTCATGCAAATTACTGTTAAAATTACAAATTTTTTTACTAGAATCTTTGCCAGAATAATTTATAGATTTGCATGAGCATAAATATTTCAAAGGACACATTCTGAAGCTGAAAATGCTATAACCCACCTTTTACCACAGACACACTATAATTTCTAAATAATCACTTTAATAATTTATTTGAAATTAGGAAACAATTATAAATGTACCACAATCCTACAAATAAAATTTAAAAGTCCCCTTGTACCTATATACAACTCAATAATCTCATACGCTCTACTTATTTCCTAGTGCATTACAACTTATTCCATTTACAGGAATTTTTTATAGGTCAGTAGTAATTTTGGTGTGTGACACAGCAAGACATCTGTATGAGATTTGCCTCGTTAGTGATCCAGCTGAAATTAATCATCAATGGGATTCTTAAACCAAATCACACCGAAAATATTTGATTGCACATAATTGGGCCCCTAACTAAAAGAAAAGAATCATCTTCTCCTGACCACAGACCACATTTCTGACTCATTCTTTAAATTATACTGAACTCATCAGTCTTTATGTTGTCCATATAAAACCAAACAGAAGTAGTTATTTTAACTATGAATATGCATTTGTGCAATGTCCCAATTCCCATGAAACAAAATTCAGCAACAATTTCATTCTGATTTACTGAGCTCTTAATTTGCATATTTTGTTCGTTTAAAAAAAAATAATCACATGCAACTTTCTCTATCCAGCTTTAACCAAAAGGTTGTTAAGTAAGTAAGTTTAACTTTTCTTATTGTCATTTTTTTTAAATTGGCAAATTTTAAGTTTTGGTTCATAATATTGCATTGTTGTGATACCTATTGTATAGTTATATTTAGACTCTCTGATAAAATACATGACATAGCCACTAGGTTTTGTACAAATGTACAAAAGAAAGTTAAGATGAGAATTAAACATTCGATAGCTTACAATGGTCAAAGTTCAACTCCATGTTGGGTAAGACAAATACCATGCCAGTGTACAGACTAAAGTGTCTGCACGTACTTCTGATATATTTACTGACTTGTTTACCCAACTTGGGCACCTCCTGTTATTTTCCACTTCCCCATGCCAATTTTCGGGACTTTTTAGGGGCTCAAAGCTTCTGAATATAACATTAATCTGAATAATTATTTTGTTTTCTGGTCTGTAATTTGTTTTAATATATATCGGACCAACTTGCAGAATTTTAACATCTAAGATCAATTTAACTTTTACTGAAAAATGGGTTTGCTAAATTTAATACTTGTATTTGACAATTCTTTACAAACTAATCTGTAACTTTGACAACACCCATTAAGGAGTAAGTTTCCTTGTCTACAAATATATTATGTTTATTGGTCTGTTTTGGTTCCCTAAATCAGGTTGAGGTTATAATTTCTTTGTTTGATTTGTTTGGGTTTTGACAACCCTGGATAACCCAAGAAAGCCTCTATTGAAGCTTATTTCCATTGGGGTCCAATTCGAACACCAGGACAGGTTGGGAACAGTCAGGGGTTAACACCCTACTCTTTTCGAAACTGGCTGCGAGATACATGTACAGGTATGGCTCTCTGCACACGGGACCGACGTCTTAGCGTCCCCTCCAAAGGACGGAGTACTTTCATGATTCATTTACCCAATTCTGAATGAACCATGGGGAGAGCGGGAGTCTGAATTTAATCTACAGAGGTTGCCAATTAATTTCAGACTTTTTTTTCCAAGTCAATATCCCAGCAAATCGCCACTGCCGGGAATTGAACCCGGGACCTCATGCACTAAAGGCAAGTACCCTAACCATTGCGCCACGCTCCCCTCAAGTACCCTAACCATTGCGCCACACTCTCCCTTGATCTATCAAGACCAATTTTATGCAATGCACCTTGTAATCTTGTAATAAGTGCTGCCACTTTTTTATACTTGATGATGTAGATTTTCTTTCAATCGAAGCAATTGATAGCAACCCAAAGAGTTGCAAGGACGTATTTCTTCAATTGTCATATTTTAGTTATCTGTAGACTGTTTCTTTATTTGTAATTTTTTGTCATTGTTTTTATTATTATTACACTGTACAAATAAATACAATGTCAGAGCAAAGTACAGGGCAGAGTCAGTTCTGCAAGCCAAGGTTTTTAAATCATATCATCCTTCATCGCTGAACGATGAAGAACATATCAGGCAACAGAGATTAAGCTCAATGTATACTCCACTTGAAGAGTTAGATTTGGTTCAACTTTGGGGGCCAGCGAAGTTTCAATCAGAAAACACAGGGCGGGCAACAATTCTTCGCGATACTCAGCAATATTTTAATGGAAGTATACATCAATGCCTTCGCGCGAAGCTGCAAATTAATTTTTTCATCGCAGCTTTGCGCGAAGTGACAAAGTGGAGTGTACATAGAGCTTTACAGTCTATGCAGAGATGTACCTGAACTTTATGTTTCAAACATATAGAAGATATACAGAACATATACAGAAAACACAGGGCGGGCAACAATTCTTCGCGATACTCAGCAATATTTTAATGGAAGTATACATCAATACCTTCGCGCGAAGCTGCAAATTAATTTTTTCATCGCAGCTTTGCGCGAAGTGACAAAGTGGAGTGTACATAGAGCTTTACAGTCTATGCAGAGATGTACCTGAACTTTATGTTTCAAACATATAGAAGGTCAAAATTTTAATATGATTTTCAGACATAATGAATTGAAAATCATCATCAATGACTTTCTTTTTCAGTTTAGGTTAAGGACAATTCTGGATTATATGTTTGGAATGTTAGCTATAGACAAATACAATGGACTGATATTATCAATTGATTATAATCCTTGTTAAATAATCATTTGCTTCTGTCTGTTTACTCTGTTATCTTACTATGAAGAAGAGTCAAATTCAGTCAAAAAGAGTCATTCTATAGAGTACCATGGAAATGTTACTCTTTGGATGCTGAATTCAACTCCTTTATATAAGCTATCTTACCTGTGGTACACCAAGCCAGTCCTGGGCAAGATCCATGGCCTCTTTAGCATTCTTCAACCTGTCCTTAGGATTCCAGTCCTCCCAATCAGGACATAGACCTACATAATATAAGTTATAATAACAAGTTAGGGTTTGGTTTAACAGACAAAGATGATAAGATGCATGATACATAATATATATTACATCTATGATACAGGATAATTTCACAAAACTTTGTAACTTATAAACTTACTCTCCTATTGCAAAGACATGAATTGTCCCTTTTGCTCTTTTATGGTGCACCTAAGTGATCACACTAGTCCAGTGTATATGTGTCGTGTCATGTCAAAAGGAGACACTTTTGGGCGGGTTATCAATTTTGAGGTTTTTACATATCTTAAATATGGAGATATTTTGCTCCACAACACCATTTTCCCCAATGAAATTGGACATTCCTAAGCAAAGATATTGAGTTCGCAAGTTATGGTATTATAAAAGTTGGAAATTGAGATATCGGCCTTTAAAAATATTATTGACAATGTTGAGAATAGGGAATTACCTTGAAAAATGTCTCCAAAAATACAAGATGACATTTATATTCCGGTCTGAAACTATCAGACAATATTTTTAACATTAATAATATCACAAATTTGCAACAAACCCAAATTGTGAAAAAAATCACCCCGGGCAGATTTTTGGCAATTTCTCCATTAACGATCCTGCCCAAAAGTGTCTCCTTTTGACATGACACGTCACATATATTCCACTTGTTGGAGTGTTAATTTCACTCTTTATTTAAGAGTAATCCTAAAAGCATTTATTTCACTCAATTGGATTGGATCACTAAGTATTGGCACTCTAAAAAATACAAAAGTGAAAATCGCTCTTTTATGATTTAGAGTGAAACTCAATTATTACAGATCAGAGATCTTCATAAGATAACTTTCCTATTATTTTGTAAAATATGAGTTTGTAAGTATATACTTTAGTTCACCTCAAGTTCGGTAGTGATGTCAATGTTTTCTTGGGGGGTTCCGCTTCAAGCATGAAGACAAACCGCGCTTACTGCGTGTGTACGCTCTGCACGCATTAACTTTACCCACAATTCGATATTATGACCAGCAAAATAAGAATCTACTACAGAACTTGAGATGAACCAAGGTTTAGAAATGAAGTCTTGGCTGAATAAATCAGTTAATAATTGCCAAACCTTGCTCATCAGAAAATGGGCCAGGTTTTGGGCAGGCTATTATATAGTTTGCAAAGTAAGACAGCCCAAACCATCCTATAAGGCATCACATCATATTTGGTCCTATACGCCGTAGAAGTGACGTCATAATCGGATTAACTACCATAGCAATAGATGAATACAATTTTTGAATAGACCGCCCTGCACTACAAGCATATTGCACTAATCACCTGTGTATGTCGGCAAACATAATTGAATACAATACCGCTCTTTTCAAAGATACTTATCTTACAGGTGCGAGTGATCAGCCTCTCTTTGACATCTATGGTTCAATGCATCGGTACCGCGTGAACATTGTAGTGCAGGGCGGTATAATAAAAATTGTATTCATCTATTGCTACTCCACTTGTTGGAGTGTTAATTTCACTCTTTATTTAAGAGTAATCCTAAAAGCATTTATTTCACTCAATTGGATTGGATCACTAAGTATTGGCACTCTAAAAAATACAAAAGTGAAAATCGCTCTTTTATGATTTAGAGTGAAACTCAATTATTACAGATCAGAGATCTTCATAAGATAACTTTCCTATTATTTTGTAAAATATGAGTTTGTAAGTATATACTTTAGTTCACCTCAAGTTCGGTAGTGATGTCAATGTTTTCTTGGGGGGTTCCGCTTCAAGCATGAAGACAAACCGCGCTTACGCGTGTGTACGCTCTGCACGATTAACTTTACCCACAATTCGATATTATGACCAGCAAAATAAGAATCTACTACAGAACTTGAGATGAACCAAGGTTTAGAAATGAAGTCTTGGCTGAATAAATCAGTTAATAATTGCCAAACCTTGCTCATCAGAAAATGGGCCAGGTTTTGGGCAGGCTATTATATAGTTTGCAAAGTAAGACAGCCCAAACCATCCTATAAGGCATCACATCATATTTGGTCCTATACGCCGTAGAAGTGACGTCATAATCGGATTAACTACCATAGCAATAGATGAATACAATTTTTGAATAGACCGCCCTGCACTACAAGCATATTGCACTAATCACCTGTGTATGTCGGCAAACATAATTGAATACAATACCGCTCTTTTCAAAGATACTTATCTTACAGGTGCGAGTGATCAGCCTCTCTTTGACATCTATGGTTCAATGCATCGGTACCGCGTGAACATTGTAGTGCAGGGCGGTATAATAAAAATTGTATTCATCTATTGCTATGGTAGTTAATCCGATTAACTACGTCACTTCTACGGCGTATAGCGCCATTGGTGCCTCGATAGGTAGCGATGACTCTTTTTATCATACCCTGGTGATGTAATCAATTGTACCAAGCATATAATTAACATTTGTATAGTGTTATCATCTATCCTTTCAATAAAAAACAAAAACACTGTGCAGATGTTCATGGTATGATGGAAAGAGCCATTGATACCTATCGGGGTACCGATAGCGCTATAAGGACCAAATTAGCTGTTGTTCTTAAGCTAAGTTAAATTTGATAATTCTTCAGAGTTCTGGGTACAGGATGGTGATCATCGATCATGTAGAAGAGGCGAAGTATCCGCTCCTGCTACACACTCCACAACTAATGGGTCAACCGTGTTGTTGCCATGATTGTTGATCAGCCAATCAGCATGATTGTTTACGATCGTATACACCTGACGCACAACACATAACTCTGAAAAATTATGAAATTGTACCATACAGATCATTACTAAATACATCTATACATTGTGTTGTATATCTACACTACTAAGGTTTGTGTAACTACCTGTACATCTTGTAACAAAATCGTGTTTAAAACACTGATGAAGTGCTAACATACAACTACCCACTTGAATACTTGCTACATAAGCTTCAAAACTCCACGCATGAATGGCGAATGTCATACTAAATACAGTGTACATACATTTGCAAATTTAAATTTACAGCATACATCTACATTTTTACCTAAATAATCAAAACTAGGATAAGATTGTGCAAAAGGGTTTTACAGTCATTTAACTCATCATAAAATCATACTTTTGTCCATTTTTATAGCAACCCACCTTAATTTGTTTACTTTTATTTAATTTTATTTAATTTTTCTTCACAGCAGCTGATATCTGCATGCCATAATTTATAATTTAGTAATTCCTTCCTCAAAACATATCTCTATTTCCCATCAGACTGTGTGTCTACACTTCTTCCATGCCATCACAATGTTTATCTTATTACGTAACACTACTTGTAATTACTTAATTCCAATACATGTATTTAATTAATTACAGACAATTAATCATGATCATTAGCATCAATAGGTAATTCAATTGGCAATAAGAATAATCAAGGGTCATGTTATAGAAGCATTATGTCGTAAGCAATTGGACTTAGAATATATATGTGTTTAGTGTGTTATGTTATGCATGAGGATATTGCAACCAACTAAATGACCGATTCTGTGCAAGTCTTATTTTACCTATTTGCCTATTTTACCTATTTGCTCTGTTTTTAGCCAACAAGGGCCTAAATCTTCAGAGCAGACAATTCAATAACACTCTTAATTTTTTTTCTGCCATTTTGTTTCTCAACACTCCACAGACAGCTTTTAAAGACTTTCTTAGCCTAAAAAATCAGGACCATTTTCCCCTCCAATTTCAATCCATATACCAGACACAGAAGAAACAACATACAGAAGAGACTGGAACTCAATCACAGTTCAGTGTGCCATATAAATCGGTTCCTCTCTCCAGTGGCGGCGCCATGGGGGGCATATGCCCCCCAGTCAGAACTCTTGCCCCCTGTTTCCCCCAGTAAAAACCCAAAATTATGAAAATTAACACTTTTTGCTGCAATTTGCACAAATTTTGTTGATTCCCTCCCCTGAAATATACTTTGCCCTGTCAATGCCCCCCGAAAAAAATTCCTGGCGCCGCCACTGCCTCTTCTTATATACATGTATCCTACAGCCCACATTATACAGGGGAGGATAAAGAAAAGGGGATCTGCCCGTCTACCAAGGCCATCTGTGAATGCAGGAATCTAGCCTTAGCCATCTGTGCTTTCATATATCAACACTAGGAAATCCTACCATTTAGTGATGCCTTCCTCATTTAAAGCCAATAATTACTAGAAAATCTGGAGAGATAGTACCCCGTGCCATCCTTACAATCTATTATGAATAGTATTGTCCAAATGCCAAAAAAAATAGGATTTTGTGAGCAGTTCTGTTCTGTCATTTCATTTGTAATGTATGTATGTTTTTATTGATATGATAGATCATCAGGGAGTATAATGTATTCACAATTAACCAAATTATGAGCCAAATTCTTAACTTTTTTAAAACTCCTTTCCATTCTGGTCCAAAAATATATATTTGCAATCATTTTTTTAATGTTGCTGTCCTCCTAACACTCCTCCTAATGTTCTGCTCCTAAAACCCCTGGTATAACTATGGGAAATCACAGCAGCTAAAGGGAGTATCCCATTATGCTTTGCGGTACCATAATAGCAATAAATGTTTCATAGAAAATGTACACAAAATCCCTCACTTCAAATTTCAATTACTCCCTTAAATCAGGGGAGCTTAGACTTTTGTTTGAAAAAGTATGAACCCCTGAAGTATTGTGAAACTATCCATAGCTCTCAATATCTAAGCGGCTCTTGTTTATATTTTGTATACATTTGCTATGGAGCATGCAGATATACTGCAATGCATGATGGGATACTCCTTTCAGCTGCTGTGATGGGAAATCATACTCACCAAATATGTAAAGTAAATAAAATTTTCCAGTCAATTTACTTGTCTTTTAGCATAATGAGCTGCACAATTAGCTTAATAGGGTCACTGTTTATAAAATGTCAAAATAGATATGATTGGTAAAGAAGGCCAAATCACTTTCACTGGTTTATAATTAACAAGGTCAATGGCAATGGATAGGGGGTGAAGGATGGGACAATCATCCTAAACTTATGTTGCTTTCTGATTTTCAATAATCCAAGTGTTCTGGAAGTGCTAGTATACTATTCTAATGAGCACTGCATTTTAAGCCTGAAGTACTAAAACCCAATGAACCAACCTTAAAGAGCTTCATAAGAATTTGATCCCAAATTTGCATCTCTTTATTACAAGGACCAACTTATAGAGGTATTGTTCTTTTGAGCCTCAAATCTCTGTTTGGAGGCTGGAAGTAGTCCTCTTCTGTGTTCCCTTTATGTTTAATATTATAATTAAACATTGAAGATGTTGCAATAGGTTTATTAAAAAAAATTTTAAAGGCCTTGTCTCGATGAGCAATATGCCAGGGGATGTTCCAATCACTACTCAAGTGTACTTTTGGCATAAAGTGTAAGAGTGACCATTAAACTGGATTCAAAATAATATATTTCACAACAAAAAATATTTTGCCATTCCAAAAATGAGTCAAAATGTTGCCCGAAGCAAACCATTTTACCTCCCTTTTAGTTTGAAAGCTACTGAGTGGGCGTGTATGCATACACTCTACTATCTATGATGCAAGTGCCAATATCAGAAAGTTCAAATATGTGTTGACCATAAAAATTCTTAATATTGAAAGTAAGACATTTAATAAATGTCACTGCTTGAGCAGGATCAGAACTGTCTTTAAAGACAGATTGATAAAATATGGGAATGAACCTACCATTAACATTCTTATCTGATGATTGGATTTGAGTTTTCCTTGAAATAGTCATGACAATCTAAATTTTGAACTATTTTTGACATTAATTAACTCAAGAACCTTATGACCTACAAAGCATAAACTTGCTGAGTTATGTTTCAAAGGAAGTAGTACAATAGTTCAATTGAATGATTTTTAACTTAAAATCAAGCCAATATTAGACAATTTGTAAGAGACTTAATAATTATTTCAAGAAACATTGTTTAAAATTTCTTTACTGTTATTATATTTGTAGAACCTAAATGACATTGCAAAATAAATCTTGAAACTGGGTTAAGAGGTCAGTAATGAAAGGGACATGATAAACAGATTGCCATTCAACTCAAATTTCATTCTGAATACTCCACACCCAGAGTCCCACTCACCAACTGAATTTATATTGCACCACTAGATCTATATCAGTTTGAGTAGTACAATATTTTGAAAATACATTTCGAACCACCAAAGCTGTAGCTAGGGGATGCAATGACCCCTCCCCCACAAAATAAATGCAAATCTGAATAAAAAAAAGGTCCCCTTTTTCTTGTGAAAACATTGAAAATCCATTTTTTTAGGAAAAATTCACAAAAAAGTCCATTCTTTTCGGTAAAAATGTTGAAATTTGCACTTTTTTGAAGGAAAAAATTCACTAACGGTTCACTTTTGAGCCTGCCGCCCCCTGCCAAATAAACCCTGGCTCAGCCGGCCAGCTAACCACAAACATATCCATGATATTAACTCTATAACAAATTGTCATGATATATACATGATGAAGATCTTTGATCCTGATTCAATGATGTCTCAGTCCTTTTATTCAACAGGAGACGCTTATCTAAACAAATTAATTAATTGCTCAAAATGTTAATTAATAATGCCACGGTATAATAACTGTAATCCTTTTCAATCCAGATGTTTTGGTTAAATATTACGGCATTTTACATAATACAACTACATGTAGTTCTCATTTAAATTACAACACTTCCTTGCACTTTGGGTGACGCTGATGTTTTACATTCATCATAAAAATTATCTTATTTTATTATCAATTTGTATTTCTGGGTGTTTTTATAGGTTTTTAATTATAAGGGATCATTTTTTATTGAATAATGAATATGAATCTTCATAGCCAACAAACTGGAGAAAACTTGTTTCCTTTTCTTTCAGCAGCACCACTTCTAGTTACTATCACCCATGTGCCAAAGAAACTACAAATTGTTAACTTAATAACATCTGTCCAAAAGTACATTGTAAGACAACACAATGGTAATCAACCTGGTGTACACTCATATAAGTCAGGAATCAATCTTCATTATTTTGATACGATTCATGAAACTATAAGCTGGCAACATCTTAAACAGTAATCGTCACTTCACATGAAGGCAGAGACCAGACTGATGAATTGTACAGGGGTGTGAGAGGCCTCAGACAAAAAGAGGAAAAGTACTAAAAAAGCTGAAAAACAGTGTAAAATCAGGATAAAAATGCCAATGGGCTGAAAATAAAAGAAAACTAGTAAATTTTGGCAATAAAAAAAGCTGAAATCAGCTTAAAAGCTAAGACATTACATAATAGATACAACATATCTACTCTTAAGTTACACTTCTTTAGATTTTTATCAAAGGTTCTCAATGTTCCAGGAAGTATGTCTAATGTAGATATCACCGTTGGACAGGAAAAACCTCCTATGTTGGACAGGAAAAAACCTCCAAGAGAATTCTGGATGAAAGCTTCCTCTCAGTAAGCAATCATAGTTTGTGAGAGATAAGAAAAAGTTAATCAACCTCCTATGTACTTGTGGCCCTTGAACAACATGTTTACAACAAAACTGCAAAGAGGGTACATAGAATGTTTTGCTACAAACATGTTCAGGGGCCAATGACATAGGAGGTTTTCCTGTCCAATGATGATATGGATTTCAAGTAAACATTAATTTGACCCATCCAACAAAATGAGGACAATGTCAGTCAAGATTGTTCGCAATGCTACATGGGCATTTTCTCAACTATTTTTGTCTTAAAATTATCAAAATATAGCATATACTTACCGATATGCTTTTTAAATACATAAATGTACATTTATACGATGATTCATTATTTACAATAATCATTTTGATGACATTGCACTCACTTTGTTTAATATCGTTTACAAATATTGCACCATGTAAAGTTATCATAATATATCTCAGAACTTTTTTTAAAAAGTCCTTAGTGATCAATAATTAATGTAATGCTGTTAAGTATAAATATAAATATAGACATAATATAAGCAGCAATGGATAAACCAATTATGAGTTTCAACCCTAGGGTTATCCAACCGTGGGTCGGGTCGAATTATACAATATAATGGTCAAAGGTCATCCACAGGTCATCTGGGGCCATTTGTCTTAACTACATTTATGACTATAAAAAATTGCACAGAAGAGACTGGTTTAAAGTAATGTTGTTTACACTAGTTGAGTTTAAAGTCATCTAGAGTTCAACAGAGGTCATTGGGGTCAAAGGGTCATCCAGGGGTCATGGGATCAAAATTCCCTACTTGAGAGTTATAAATTGTTTAGAATGATTGAGGTCATCGCATGCATAAGCCACCACCTGAAGTTTGTACTTCTTGAAGCACAGCACCTCTAGTTAGAACTTGATAATGATCTTCCCACTCAGTCTAATGCCCATTTATATGAAATTTGGTTTCAAATATCTTGTCTTTAAAATAAACTTTCAAGTGCTGATGACCCTACATGTCAAATATACCTTTGTTGCAAAGATACATTATGACTTTTCCCCCTACATATTTATTTTATGTTTTCTACTGATTTTGTCACCAAAATGTGCTCATTTAGATTTATCTCTATCAATTGCTAACAACAGACTACGTGGATCAGATCATATTGTATCATAAGAATGTCAAAAAACAAAAGCATATCATTGCTGTTCCATGAAAAACTTGTAACTCCAATAGCTGATAGGTGTTACATATATAACACCTATCAGCTATTGGAGTTACAAGGTTTTGACGAAACAGCAATGATATTATATATAGTTAGTTCAAATTACCAATATCATTAGTATTCAAATTAAAGGTGTGTCACCAGATCTATAGCCTCATTCCTTATCTTTCATCAAAACTGAGATTTTGGTATCAAATTTTTCTCATAATGCCCAAAATACGTTCTGTTTAAATGTTCTGAAAAAAAAATGTGGCAAAAAGTGGTAACCTCCAGTGAGCTGGAGCAATACAACTCAAAATATGGAAAAAGGTTGTTAGCTCGTTGTTTTAATGGTAGGCCTCATCGATAGAAAACAGAATATGAAAAAATCTGACCACCCACCTTTAATATCATTTGTTTTAAATGTTCATGCAAAGCCATGCAATACTTCTTGGCATCAAACTTACCGCCAGCTGTATACAATAACGAAGCAACACCATTCAACATGTATGGATTAGAGGGTAGAGTTAAAGATAATAGGTTACATACAGAGGTACAGAGGATACATTCAACATGTTTGGATTGGGAGAAGAGCGTTAAAGAAAATAGGTTACATACAGAGTGGGATATAGAGGTACGGTACAGATGATAGGAGATATTCAACATGTATGGAGTGGAAGGGTAACGAACTAAAGACAGCTTAGGAACAAATAATTGTTTTCACAATATTTCAACATAGAAAGAATGATGATTTATTTACGCACATTTTGATACCCCATTCGTCCAATTTCTTTCAATATTAACAACACAGAAGTATTTTTAAAGAAAAATACCTGAAGTTAAAAGTTGCAGCTATTTGTATTGATTTGAAGTCTTAGGCAATACAAAGATAATGGCAGATTTTAAGTGCCACAATGATTGTGTAATAACCACTGATCACTGTAAACTGCAACTTTTAACTTCCGGTAAAGCACTACTGTGTTGTTAATATTGAATGACTTCTGGACAGATGGGGTATCAAAATGGGCGTAAATAAACAGCCCTTCTTTCTATGTTAACATACTGTGAATATGATTAATAGTTCTGACGCTATAGGCGTATTTATAATGGGTGCATTACTTTTTGTGCAATCTTTAATTAGGTTACATATAGAGGTAATGGGATACATTCAACATTGGAAGTGTAGAGTTAAAAATAATAGGTTACATACAGAGGTATAGGATACATTCATCATGTATGAATTGGAAGGTACAGATGATAGGATACAAAATGAATGCTAATATCCCAAAGGCATGATAATGCACACACAATACATTTATACAACTGAAAATAGCACACAAGTATGGTGTGAAGAACATCATATTTGTGCCAAATAAAAGTTAAAATTTTATGGGCATGTTCACACACAGGCTACAGGCTACAAACATATTGATAATTATAACAGTTAGAGGTCAGTTTGTGAAAATCTTCAAATTGATGAGTACATCTCCAAATTACATGCTATGAACACCAAACTTGGCCAGAAGAAACACTAGTCCACGATGTATAAAAATTGTTCAAAGCATGGGGGTCAAAGGTCGCACAAGGGTTAATGGGGTCATTTTGCTAAATTGCACTCCATGGCTAACAGAATTGGCAAGGATCCTGTTTAGAGTTATTATATTACTGATATTGGCTGGGGTCAAAGGTCAGAGAGGTCATCTTGCAGCCACTTGATATTCATGGGTCTTGAGCCACATCAGCTCTAGTACTGTTTTATGGATTTGAAAGAAAAATGAACATTAAACCTTCAGTTTCTTCAACATTCGACATCACATCATTAATTCTTTACAAAAATAAATATATATATAAACTTTGTATAATTATAAATATTACTATAGTGATTAATGAAAAATATAAATATAAATAGTATTGTTATTATATAAGAGAGTCAGTGCAATGCAAACCCAAGGGAGGGTGAATTTCATGGATGACTTGATTTTGCCGAAACCGTTGCTTTCCTCGTCGTGTCATTATGACAAGTGTGCTGGACACTTTTTAGACCGTATCATTTCTTAGTGATGGCTATTTGCTGGTAGTGGTATTTATTTTATACTTGGAAGCTAAACTTCATAATGTTAGTAGTATATTCCATTTAAAATCCACACTACCCCTGTGGAAGATTTGAGAAATATCTTCCACAGGGGGAGTATGAATTTCAAATAGAATTAGCATTAACCAACTCTTATTCGAAACTCATCCTCTCCTCTGTGGAAAATTCATGTTGAATCTTTCTCAGAGGGTGTATGAAATTCAAATGGAGCTGCCTAATGTGTTCATTCCCTTTGAAATTCATACTCCCCCCATGGAAGATATTTCCAACATCTTCCACAGAGGTAGCATGGAATTTAAATGGAATAGCCCATTAATGGGGTCATCTACACAGGATACTAAAACGGCATCAATGTAGTACTTCCAAATCTAGATCAATGAAGATTGCGTAGTACACTTTCACTATGTACCACAATAGTCTCATCCCAATGGCATAGTCCAATAACCTCAATTACATAATCATAGTGCAAAATTTGACCTCAAGTTGCAGAGTTTGAGTTTTTGTACCCAAATCTTCAAAGGTCTTCAATGAATGTACAAATGTATTGGGGTTTAAGAACTGTGCCCCTAATAGATGAGCATGTTGTGGATCCTAGTGTTTGGGACCAACTACACAGTGCAAATTTTGCGCAGTAGCATCTGAAGTGATGCGACATTTGCGCAACATATGCGTCCTGTAAACACTGCGATCGAGGTCAAGTTTTTTATGCTTAGCGCTATGGGAACTTGTGAAGTGCTATTTAGATGGTTCTCAGTGTAAACTAGTGATATCGTATGCTAGACGATAAACCGGGGATCAGTTCCTGGTGTTGAAACTTCATTGTCTAGCACGCATCTCACTATATTTAACATTAGAACAGTCTGAATAGCGCCCCACACAGGGCTATGCATGGAAAACTTCATCTCCATAATAAGATCATACTGGGAGATTATTGCTTTTACGAATTTACTGTACTGCAGTTTATAGCAGTATATCCGTTCTGACACAACACAGGCCATGGAAGTATTACATCGATGTGTATTAATGAAGAGTTTATCCACTGTATGGACAGCCCCAATGTTAAGGTACCAACAAAATAAAGCATTGAAGTTTAGCACTATCAAATGTATCATTTCAAGGTGCCGTTCTCTGCTTTGTTTTATTTTTACCAGGAGAAGCTCAAAACTTCCTTGTCTCTTTTTACACTACAAATTAGTGTCCCTACCCCAATACCAACACCACTACCATCACCAATAACTATCACCAATACCCAAACTGTCAAGCTCAGTTTTGGCATCAAGAGCACCAATGGTGCAGTAGCTCACAATAGAGCTGTTTATTAGCCTCTGCGCCAGGAAGCAACCCCGGGAAGCAACACCACCACGATATTTCTCGTCATGAAAAATTCACCCTTACTCAAGTTACTGGCTTGCACTGTCCCTTCGGACGCACCTGGAGCCACGGCGTCCACCAAGGCACCGATAGCCCTGCCGTCGTTCCAGTCTTTGTTGAAGTTCTTGATTGGAAGCTCTGGTACTTTGTTCTGGATCCATCCCAGCAGCTTCTCCTTGGGAGACTGTTTTTTCCTGGGTTCGTCATCGTCTTCGTAGCCTTCGTCGTCCCACATTGGCATTGAGATGGAGTAATGTAAGATGAGCAGCCATATCAGACCCAGGATCAACTTCAATTTTGAATCGACAATATCTCCACTATCTGTAATACAAAACAGAGAAATATACAATTAATTATTAGACTTCTATGAATTGAATATTTACAATACCGTATTGTTTGTAATAAACGCTCCCCCTCTAATAAACGCCCCCCTCCAATTTTTCTGTGAAAAATTAACAAAAATTCCATGCTATATTATGTGAGTAAGCTTAAAACTGGCATCAGTCAGTCAGTCTTGTCAGGGACGATCGGTAAATTGCATGGACAAAACCTGTTATGACTCACACTTCCATCCACAATTGCCTAATTATGGTAGAATTTCACTAGATTCTTGCTTGATGATGTACTTACGGGTGTAATTTTGATGCATTTACCACTAATGTGGCGTTGCATTAGTATATATCCCTAAATCCCTCTTTTCTATAGGAGCACCATCGGGAAATTTAACCAGATTTTAAAGTTTTTTTCACTGACAATTCACCTTCAATAAACGCCCCACGGTATTTATAATATGGAATCAACTTGTATAATGAAATCAAAAAGCTATAGTCAATCTAATCCAATCAAACCAAAGTTGGCAATAACGAAACTGAAATACAGACAAAATTGAAAGGAAAAAACTGTGAAAAACATCACAAAATAGACATTACAATAGGGAAAATTGTATTTATATTTAGATAAATTGATAACCCCTGTCCAAATACGTACACCGTTTTATGTCTACCTGCATATTAAGGATAAGAATTTGATTTTAAAAAATCTTCCATTTTTTCCACTATACCTTCAAAAAGTTTTAGAAGAATACAGGTTTGATCAACTGTATCATATTTGACTTCACTCAAAGAAAAGAGTTTTACACTTTTTTTACACCAAAATAAAAAATCAAGGTTGATAAAAAATCAAGGCTGGTGTGAAACTAGCGGAAATAAAAATGAATATTGGTTTATGTCTGTATTATTTTATTTCAAGTGGTAAATAACAATGAGAACAATTGCATTCAATATTATTGCAAAATGGGCTGAAATTATTACTTCACTATGTCACCTCCCACTTGAACATGGGACCAATTCATGTCCTTCATGTGAGCTATGCACAACATACCTCAATATACTCAGTAATAAAGCATGAAAATAACAATACTTGGAAAAATTCCATGTTTAAAGTATAGTACTTCACAAGGTTACATGGAGGTATTTAGTGTCACTGATAATAAACACTGGGCCAAGTTCAATGCAGAATTGGGGTGTGGCTATGCAATACTCTATACAACTGCGATAATCAGATTCAGTATGCTTTAGTATGTTAGGGTTTAGGATTTTTAAGATTTTGGTTATAGTTTTTAGAGTAAGGTTTGTTAAATAGGATAAGGAAACATTTTGGGCTAGGACAACTAACAATTTTTACTAAAAAACTCTTGGACTATACAGACTTGAGCTTGAGTGCCAAACAGATTCTCATCAAAGCATGTTTTAGCACACATGCAGTTTCTTCAAGTTCAATGGAGAATTGGGGTGTGGCACTACCATACTATCTCCACATGGTATGGTATAGCCCTACATATCACACTCCGTTATTTCCTAGTCCAACCAAAAGCAGATCACATTTTCCCCTCAATATGCTAAGTTTACACTGAACCAAAGAACAAAGGGAAACAAAATCATGTAAGAACCACTAGCCCTTTCTGACTGGTTCCCAGTGCCATAATGGTTCCAATTTCACACCCTGCATGGCCTTAAAAAACATAATGGAAAACTTCCTGTGAGTTGGCCTACACATAACGCACCATTTACAAGTTCAAGATCTGTGGTGTAATAGCATTGCTTCAGGGTGAAAATTTCCTCTTGGTACATTTTGATACATGAGCCGCAAATATTTCTTGCAAACAGATATGGTTACATCGATGACCTGACTCACTTTATGATGACATCTTGTTCAAAATCATAGAAAGATTGTACTGTATCACTGGTTTATCTGTTTGGTTGAGGCCCATGGGCTGCTGATCATAATTTCACTTTCAAAGTTCATACTATTTTCAATTGGTTTTTAATTTGACAAATTTTGAATTAAGTATCTTATCCTCTTTCAACATGACCCTCCATACAATGCCCTCCCTCCGCCCACCCGAAATTGTCATCATGATTATAAACTAGATTAATAGCCCACCCCTAAAAATACCTATAGTGCATGGGATATAAGTCAGAGCCAGTGTGAATAAGTCCAATCCTTTCACACACCCACTACTGCTTATATTTAACACCCACCCCTACTCATATTTAATTAAGGGCCCTTGTTGCACCTTCTTCACCAAATCGTCCCTGGCAAGACTCTATGGTTGACTAATTCCCACATCAAACCTTTGTTTGCAGGGGTTAGTCAGATTTGTCCACTTGTCTTCCCCCTTCTTCGTCATATAGATTCTCAGATGTGTTTGTCTCATATCATTGGTTACTAATTATACGAGACGAAAAAGACTTAACAAATGCCTACACTCTGTATACAAGGAGTGTAAACTAAAGGTAGCAAGGAAATGGTGGGCATAGGCAGATAGGCCTACATGTTATAATAAAGTGTAATTTTAGAACAACTGACAAAAGGTCACATAAATACAGAAAGATGACCCTGTTAGGCTGTCAATATTTTATTCTGATGAAATGCAAGATGATTGCTGTGATACCTCATTTGTCAAATCTGTCAGATAAGACATAACAAATACACCTACCCCATTTGAGCTCAAAATTCAGCTTTTTCCAGCCACTTTATACTAATGCAGATTTACATTTGATTTTGACACTGTTGTTCCACCTGATAAGCGGCCAGTGAATGAGTAAAGCTAAATTTATACTCTATCACTTTTGCAGAAAAGTGATTCTCACGCATGCTCAGTGTTTACTAGTACTGCCGTTTTTCAGAGCGTCAAGCCAATCAATCGATACAAGTTGCGGGCGGAACCTGATGTCGCTTTTGCGAGTTGAAGAAATCTCAACTTTCAAGCAATATCGCTTACACGTGAATGCATCAACCAATCATTTCCTATCAACTGGATCTATTTTTTTGCTAATTAATTTACCTTTCTTGATTAGCAACTGTCGGTGATGAATCAATTCAAAGCAATAATTAATTACAGCAATGGATCTTCTAAAAATGTATTTTGTGGCATTTTGAATATTTTTATTGTCGTCTGCAATCACTATCGCCATGAAAAGTATAAATGCAAAATTTGCATATTTTTTCTCTTACAGACCTGACTGAGGAATTTAACCAATTTTGCCAAAAAAATCAAGCTAATTCTTTCTACATTGCAAAAATGTTGTGCCGCACTAAACTGCACTTTAAAGTAGGCCTATAATATATGCAAAATACACACAATTATGTATAGACCCTGACTTTCATTCTTAAACATGTTTAGATGTCTCCTACAGCTGTTATGAAGAGCTATAATTTTGATTTAGGTAATATCTAGGTAATTCCTGTCAGCAAATCTACACATGGTATAAATCCTTGTCTTCTTCTTCAGGTAGGTGCATATATGGATGAGATATCTGAAGACATACCAATAGCCTGACTAGTGACTGTCTGAATGACAGTGACAGATAATATGCTGCTGTCAGAGCTGTATTCAACCATAAATCTTGTTGCAAGTACAAGCTAATGAACCATATTATGCTCATTAAACGGTATGGATGGTACATCTTGTTATCAGTTGGTACAATTCTTATTAAAGTCGGGAAATTTTCAATCCCAGTTTTCAGTTCTTTAATCCAGATACAGAACAGTTACCCAATATTGCACAAGGCTCAGATTGCTCAGGGGTCAGTGTCCTAACAACTTGTGTGACACCATTAATATGTTTCCATGTTCAGTCTGGTAAGCCCAAGTTGAGCTGCCCCATCTGGGTCACGCCACACAGTTGGGAACCTCCCTAGTCCCTACTTTTCGATGTATTTATTTTGAGAATCAAGGGGTTTGACTCTTACATGACTATCCCTTCAGGCTTAACTAGCACTATGATCCACAACATGCTCATCTATCGGAGGCGCAGTTCTTTAACCCCAATACATTTGTACAATCATTGAATGACCTTTGAAAATTTGGGTACAAAAACTCATACTCTACAACTTGAGGTCAAATTTTGCAATATAATTGTTTAATTGAGGTTATTGAACTATGCCATTGGGATGAGGCCATTGTGGTCCATAGTGTAGCTTGTCAAATATGCAGATGGAATATTTTCTGACCACCCTCCCAATTAGCATTTTGACTTCTGAAAATAAATGCAAGTATGCTTGTGATAAGGTTTTTCAAAGTGAAGGGGGCAATATAATTCTTTTTAATCACCCTTAGAAATACATTATTACAACCAAGTCCCCTATATACATCCCACATTACACCAGCCATGTCTGGTCGGCCATACATGTAGCCTATCCAGTGTCTGCATTCCACCACATCTCAACTTCTTGTCCGCAAGCCAACCCTAGCAATATACACCGCAATGAACCAATGAACCTACTAAAATGTCACCACCAGTCATCTGAGGAGGAGGAGGAGGAGATATCTGACACTTGGCTCATCTCTGCAAGGAGTGGTAGAGGGCATGACCTCTATATAAGATGCATGCAGCATCCAAGATGCTCTCAGATGACAAGATTCCGGGAAGATACCCTTCCTCACCGCAGAGTTGTAACATCCATGGTACAGACTTACATGTCCAAGTGAAAATTTTCATGTGATTAATATTTCACACATTGCCAATTTCACTTAATTTAACTTTTGCGATTACAATTTCACCTTATATTGACCTGCACAAACGGAATATATTTGCGCAGTGTTATTTTCGCTATACTTGCTTGGAATATAAAAAGTGCGAAAATAAATGAAGCTTGAATTTTAACACTTTTACATCACTTGTAAGAAGAGGTTTGAACATCTCTAACATGGCCGTATGACCTACAGGTACATGTTAAGTCCCAGGTATACAATACAATCCAATCATACTGGCACATATAGATAGCTTACTACCATCTGTGCATCGCATAATTTGGCCGGCTACATTTTGCTAGCTTGGCAGCCTATACCGGTATCACTCAGCTGATATCCTACCCTTACCATTCGATTCCTTCCTGCATACTGCTTACATGATACATGTCACGTTAGCCAGTTTTAAGACTTAGTACTTATCTATTGGATTAGGCTAGGCCTAGATTTGTCGGATATTGTAACCGGTGTTTTACTATAAACCATGACCTAATTGAATTGATTCCAACAAATCTAAAACTATCTAAAGTTGTAACTACCAATAAGCTCAAAGCTTCAAATTTAAATTGAGCAAGTGCAATGGATCTCCCTATACTAGAAAATGGAGAGGGTTTTTTAACCATCACCTAAAATTTGAATTTACAATTGTTTATTAAGCCATTGAGCACATTGAAAAACAAAATTCCTTTTTGTAAAACAACATTCTGTCACTGGAGTTCAGATCAAAATTATTATTATGCAGTCAAATTATATTTGTGAAATTGGTCCACCTTGGGAATCATGCAATTCCAATTAACAATGCCGTAAAGAGGACAATTTTACCCAAACGGTTACATTTCAGTACATCACATCAAAGCTCCCATTGGGTGTTCCATTCCTTTTTAAAAGGAATTTTTATTCAGACATGAATTCCTTATAAAATACCACTAACAATTTTTGGTTGCCTGATTTATAAGTGGGAATTACGGCAAGTTTAAATATGCCTATTTCACCTGTCAGTGTCTGGGCACGTACTTTATTGCACACTTTTATATTTCATGAACTCTTCTTCACATTGCGCTGTAAACAACAAAATAGTGATTAATAGCATGGTCATTATCTGCTAACTACATAGTAACCAATTTTGAACAAATAAACACAAACATTTTCATATCTGATATTATAAGCTTATCGTGGTTTGCTACATACTTTGACCAGACCAATAAACATAGAATTGATCAAAATAGCAATATTGGCAACTTTACTGAGATCAATGTAAACACACCAGTCAGGGCAGGTGTGGTACACAAACAAGCTTCCTCTGCCACAAAACTAAATAGGGCTAGAAAGGGCAAAATAATCTCTTCCTATTGATTTAGTCTGATATACCGATTCAAACACACAGTTTAGCACATTAATTAACTACTTATGTCTCATTCAAAGTAACATGATTTAAAACAACATACCAGACAACGTTTTGGACTTACAAAGTCCACATTTATTAATCGCATGTTGTTTTATCGTAAAAAGGGTAAATATCAAATAATCTTGCCGCATCAGCTAACAACCGCTTCCTATCAAGTGTTGCTAGGTAATGATTACAAATCATCACATCAATGTCAGATACAAGAGGTTATTATTATCTGTCTTAACTGTCCATCATCACTGATTCTATCGTTGGACCCAGTGTTCCCTGCTAAGGCAGTATGGTGCGCGATTGGCGAAGGATTTGTCAGCATTGGTGCAAAGCTTCTGGGAAAACAATTGAAAACAGAGGTTTCCAGTGACCATTTATTGCGATTTTTGGATACCAGTATCCTAAATAAAATGAGGTAGACATCCTGAAAATGTTGGGAGATGCTACTTTGATATCGCATTTACATTTATTAACTATGATAAAGTTTTGATATCTTGTAGTAGATGATTCATCTGTACACATATTAATATTTACCTTTAGCCGACTGATGATGATGATGATGATGATGATGATGATGATGATGATGATGATGATCTTGTACTTAATTTGCACTGTTCAAGAATTCAAATATCTGTATTGAGCTAATGAACTACATATTATTACAGTTTCCAGAGCAGCGCTACAAATCAATAATCTAAGAATAGCTCAAGACATAATATATGAGCATTTTATTGGCGGCACATTGATACGCATTATTGCTTGTACCTATACGTGCATCAAATATAATGACATCAGGTTCACTGTACTATTCTACTAGGAAAACACTACCTGCTTGCTTTTTTCTAATAATACCATGTTCCGAAAGTGCTTTATTAAACAAATGGTGAAATAAGTAGGCAATTTGATTAGCTGATGAAGAAATTCAAAGATCTCATTTGCAAGGTATATCATGCCTAATTATGGGAAAACATGTCTAGACAGTTTTCCCTTCTTACCCTTCCCAGAATCCTTTGCAATATAATACATCCTCTCATTTCAACAAATGGCGCTCCCATTACTTTGTACAGCCTACTGGTTTCCTTTGTTTTCATTTTGCTAGTCAAGAAATAGACATATTTTGCAATATCTGGACGTGCTCTGTTCACCGAGGTCTATTTCGTTACTATCGACCCATGCGGCACAACATAGCAAATCAGTACAGAAAATTGAAATGGAAGAAATGCATTATGGGAAGTGTAAGATATCTTTTCTTGAGTTTCGACAGTCTTGACATCATTTGTGTATTGTACTAAATTTGCATTTTTATGTATTTCAACCACAAGCAGGTGTTTTGATGTGGTTTTTCATGTTTTTTCTTGTTATTTTTATGTTTGCACGTCCCCTTTATATTAAATTTGATTATTAGTTGTATAGTATTTCTACGAGTTTGCTGTTGATTATCCCAGTTACCGCTGAAGATGGTCCCTATGTAAGTGCATGGCCCGGGTGCATGGTCGAGCTTTCGTCAGATGCGTGTCTAGTTCATCAGGACTGAGTATTTGACTATATGGATGTACAAACATACTGGGGTTAAAAAGACCTTTACTACTATTGAAATCCTAATGAGTGGTGAACTCATTTAAAGGTAGCCAGGTATAAAACTGTGATGTCAATTCGTGGTTTTAAACAGTGATCCTAGGCCTACACGTATACACAGGACATCCTAAGTACGGTACCATGTTTGGTTTCCTTATGTTAAGGTTTAAATCACAAACATTACCTTTGCTATGTTTTGGTTTTCCTTACAGGCCTACTGCTTGATCTTGACATTGATATTATAATAACCTTGATTTCAGGTAAATTCCTATGACATCCATTAGCCTAAACCACTTCCATATTTAGTATAAGAGAATTTGAACAGAATGGTAAACTGTGTATCTAAATGCTCCAGGAATTTATCAACATTGCTCTGATCAATTCAAAAGAAAGATTCTAGAACTTCACATCTTTCATGGCAACAACAAAAACCAATTTCACTGTAGCCTTGAATAAAGTCACAACCTATTATTAATGTGCACATGTCCATGTTTAGTAACTAAGCACACACATACACAGGTGCATGTTTCCTGATAGACCTGATAGACATGCACATTATGGCATACCTGCCAGCCACAGGCATACACCATGTACTCAACTACAATGATTTGCACAGCAGGATGTGATACCATACACCAGTCAGTGTGGAAACTCCCTACAGCTACACATGCATGCATGGCCTCAACTAAGGACAAGGTCTATCCAAAGACTACCAGTCTCCTCACTGGGATCCTCACAAGACATGCCTCTGCCCTGAAGATAAAATATTTCAAACACAAATATGGAATGACCTTGCTGGTGCATGTAGTAGTCAAAACTCCCTACAGCTACACATGCATGTCCTCAACTGGGGACAAGGTCATCAGTCCCATCACTGGGATCTCCTGACACACCCCAAGGACAAGGATCTTTAAGTTAAGCCCCATAATATTGCACATACATAATGGATTGACCTTGGTACATATGTCATAACTCCCTGCAGCTACTCATGTCCTCAATTCAGGACAAGGTCTTAGCATCTTTTATTAATACCAGAACTGTCATAATCTGGCAAGTTTTCTGTAACCTACAATGGCCTTTGGCATGAGTTTCTCATGCTTTCTTCCATGATGCTAGTTTGTGGTCTACACCATAGGCTATCACCTACACATCCTCAGCTCATGACATGGTTTATCTCCCCTATACAATGATGTGTGAGGTTTGCCTCCTGGTGTGGTAACCATGGCAAAACAATTCCTTAAATAGTGTGACATTTTATGCTGCCACATTATCAAGTCATCATGTCTTTTAATCATAAGATATTAAAAACCAAGTTCCACCTGGATTCAATTTTGATGTTTTGATTGAAAAATGCAGATTGCTCAACTTTAAGTTATAAGGCCTAAAATCCAGACAATTGACACATTAATTAAGATATACGTCCAACATAGGCGAGACTGAGGTTTTCTGCATGGCTTGAAACTGGTGTTGGGAGCGGTTGGGGCAACATGATGACCTTACATGGCCTTCTGCAAGATAGCAACATGAATGGCATTACATTGAGGAATTGTGATCCACTTTTAATATCATGGTTACCCCACCAAAAGGAAATACCATACATTGCTATGATGCTCTAGCTTTAGGGACTTCAAGTTCATTGCAAACCATCCATAAATGCATGACCACTGTTGACAGCCCATTGAAAACAAGAAAATTTATTTTGCCCATCTACATGTATACATGTACATGTACATCTTATTTTGCATGATCTCATTGTATCATCAGCACGGGCATCAGCAGAATGTTTGAACATGTATAATGTAAGTGTCTTTGTAGTCCATTGTCATTTACAACATTCTTGCATTCTCCTCAGACACTAAAAAGCCAATATGCTCTCATTCTAGTGACACAGTTCACTGACCTCCAATCAACAATCATGACAAGTAGTGTGCATTCAAAGGTCAAGTCTGAATATTTTCAATAGCATATCGAGGTTTAAATAACCATTCTCCTACAGGCAGATGAGCATATTGAGAGCCTGGTAATGGAGACGTGCTGACTCTTGGGGGGGGACCCCACCATTCAGCAAAATGATCCATTTTCTGTTCGTTTCACTTTTCAGCCACTTTTTGATAATTCAGGCCAATTGTCCACCCCCCCCCCACACACACACACACACACATTTAAAGTCAGATTAGCGTTAATGGCTGCACATCACCACTTTTCTTTTTCTATCATCAGGAAATGCTTACACCTGCAGTGAACAAGAAAATCTCCTCACATGTCACGTTTCGTTGACACTATTCGGATGTATATGTTGGTTTCAAGGTAAACACATTTGCAATGAGGATCAATCAATCAATAAATTAGAAAGAGGATGAGATAGCAAGCACCATGTCATCATATCAATTCAAAGTCTTGGACCAAACTAAAATTACATTTACCAGTAGTGTGTTGCATATTATCTAATTTAATTTTTGACTTAATTTCTTACAATATGCAAAATTATGCTGAAAATGTATCCTATTTTAAATTTTCACTTTGTTGGAAAAAATGAAATAGTAAAGAATTCCTTGATCAACTCATTTTGCCATTAACTCAAGATTGATATTAGCAAAAGGAAATAACTAATTGCACCTCTTTATTTATTTGTTTGTTCCTACAAAAATATAGATGAATCCAACGAGCCAAGTGATGGTCAGAATTTAGTCGGCCATGAATGAGTCCCCGGCGCACCAAACTGGTGTTGTGACTGCCCAATTGGGTGGATTAAAGCCGCTTGCAAATTGATGTTATGTTGTATTGTGTTGTAAACTTTCATCATTCTATTTAGACGTGTAACATGGGTGATGAAATGCAGTTTAAAATCCCCGCCAAGGACGCATCATTTCATATTTTAGATGGGATATACCTGACGGGGACCCAGCTATGGCTGCCATTGAGGTGTAGGAATGCATGAAATTAGATTTGTCTATAGACTGGACTACAACCCACCTCACAGCATCACCCAACAATTCAATTTACCAACCACAAGACAACAGCTGTCAGGAGCGTACTTTTCCTCAAAATTTGATACCCAGGGTTAGCCCTGTTACCACAGCAACAATTTAAGAAGCGTGCAATTATTTTCAACTGATACCTTGAGGTGAAATTGAGTTGGAGCTGGTAATTTCACAGATGCAATAGGATGCTAAGTTTATTTGATGTGTGAGTAACTTAGTTTCGCTAACCCAATCATAGAAGTGTGCACACATCTGACAACTAATATGTCCATGATTTGAGCTACTAAAGGGCCCGTGCCACATGTGAGTAAACTTATACTTTGATACAACTTTTCAATACAAGAGGTTTTACAGACTTGGTTAGATGCTCATATTCAGTGGTGTACCAAACAAAATTTCGGGGAGGATTGCAAAACTGTTGCGTTGTCCTAGGCTATATATTAAACCAAAATGACTTTATCAAACTGTGCAAACATTTGTAGATTTATTAAATAAAAATTATGTTAATTTTAGACTTACAATTTGGGTCCATTTATAAATCCCGGTATTGAGAGAGGAACCTCCCGGAGAACCTCCCCCCGGAGTTGGTATGTGAGATCTTCAATAACTACAGAGCTCATTGAGTTGACTGTAATTTTCTTACATGATGTGTAGGCCTATTACATGTAGCCTATAATTATAAGGATACTTGAATTATGAATGTACTCTTTCACCTTTCACTGCTTTCCCTCACCTGAATTTAATTCAAAAATTATTCACCATAATACTCAAAATCCAGACACTACAAAAGTGTAATCCAAGTGAAGGATGAACACTTTCTCCTGTCTGATCTTTCACTTTTCATGTTTATATATAAACTTTTTGACTTTGCCCCCAGCATTTCTTATAGTACACACATGATATACTTTGCATGAACTGATGATGAACATTTACAGTGGAACCTATGCAGTGGAACTGTCCATTTGCTTGCATGTTCATCCTATATCAAGGTCAATGAACCCAGGAATGAAGTACTAGTATCCCCATACATTTCTGCTATTAGGGCCTAGTATTAGTTCAAAGGTTTGGTGGACTGTGAACTGAACAATAAAGGACTACCAGGTACTACCATTTACCATGGTGATTTCACACAACACAATATACATCAATGAATTTAATAGCAGGGCTTCCATTTTCTATACAAATCAACTTTATTCTTATAGAACTGAAAAAAATCTATTTGTATAATTTCAGTGACATTTCATTGTATTTAGAAATCTAGACAAGTCCTACTGAATGCTAACTTTCCTAAGCAACGGTCTAACAATTACCAAAATAATTCAACAACCCAAAGTAACAAAACTTTACCTAGATTTAGTTCAAAAAGAGCCTTAGGGGGACTAAAGAACTTGTTCGGTCACCTATACAAATTACAATTGCACAACACAAAAAGTTGGACAAGTACACTGATAGGATTTGCCTAGATACTTTTTCAAAACATATTTTTGGCATGATATATATTATTAAAATTTGCTATTGTTAATATGATATAAAATTCTGATCCATTGCAATTTGCAACCAAACTGGTCTTATTCAATGGCGATGTTTTTGAATTGGCCATTTTACCGAGGTCATGAAAACTTTCCCAAATATACAAAGTTATCTCACATCTTTCCTGGACAGGTAACCCAAGCTTGTGCCTATTATTTCACTACCTAACACTATGGCATTGCAATAACATACACTTGCTAGTACTGTGGAACCAGACCTGTTACCATTCCAGAGTGTTTACATCCGAATAAACATAGTGCGATTTTATCAGTTAAACCAAATACTCATGAGCCCCGACAAAGTAATACAGATTATGGTACATACAGTATTATTCAACTTAAATTTACAAATGAAGCTAAATTACTCGTAAACTACGATACTTTTCAATGAAATTCATAAGCATTTTGTGAATCACAGAATTAGGCCCCTCCTATGTGACCCCACCCCATGAGAATTTTGATTGTACATGTAGTATAATTTTGATTGTACAATAGAAATGGTTATCATATGAACACACATATATCACACCCCCACCCACACCAATCACATGAGAAAACATGATCATACACAAATGAAATACCCCCAGCCCCTCCCCACACACACACCCCCTACACACCCCAAAATTGGAGGGATATATATATGTTCTGATAAATAAAGTCTATCAAATATGGTCTCGCACGGATTGGAAAATGGTTTATGATATTGGTTAGCTTCACACGTCTCTATAAATTAATTTTGCACTTTTTTTTGTCAAATCAACTTAAAATTATGTGAAGAAAAATCATCAGGTATGACTAATGGTATACTAAACCAAATAATTTTGTTCTCAAAATTGGTTCCGATCCATGGTGCATATAATTCTCCCCTATTATGGTTCAACCATGCAATATACCGCAAACACACAATTTGAATAAATTTGTACTGGTATTAGTTATGCCATAACATAAACACTAGATTAAAAGCGGCACTATAGTGTAAATCCATTCCATTGTTGGCCGATCAATAAGTAGTATGATACAAGGTCAAATGCACATGCGAACGTGAGCAGTCTCTAACCTATAGCTACCCTGTACGTGCTCCTTAAATACCTCAACACATGTACATGTAGCACAGTATGATATCTATGTGTACATATGTGTGCACATAGGCATATATTGGGATACATGTATGACATGTCACACATGACTTGTATACTACTCATCTTCAGGAATGTCATCCTACTACCTCCATGGTCAGGCTTTATACTACTGTATAAGTGGTAATTTTCGCGAGGATTTTATTTTCGTGAATTTCGCGATTAGAGCTCCAAGTGCGAAAATAACACCTCGCGAATATATGCAATAATGTATTACAAGTATAGTGAAGGTCTGGGCAATCGCGAAAATAACAATCGCGAAAATGTATCTCTCACTCCAAATCGCGGAAATAACTGTACGCGAAAATTACCACTTATACAATTCCCTATCTGGGAAACCAATTACGACCTTGGATGAACTTGATATCATAATGACTGCTCTATTTCTCTGAAAAAATATTTGAACATTCTTTCATAATTTATCATAATACCAATGTCTTTCCCCATAAACTTTCAGCACAACCCACACACAAGATTTCTGAAATATTTTGAATATGATTTGTAATTTTAATGGCAAATCAGATGACATAAAAATCGCTTGAAAAATATAGATTTTGATACCAAAAAATGTAAAATTAATATCTTAACAATTGTGGCGAGAGTATCAATACATTATATTGATCTAAATTTTTGACCCACCTCTAATTACTAACACAATTGCTATTTTTGGTCACTATTTTGACACTTCCAATCAAACAAAACAGATTCATTAACTGAGATTGTGTCAGAAAAGTTAGTGGAAATTTGTTTAAATTGGTATCTGCTACTCTATAAGTGTGGTATGGGCAATTCCAGTTAAAATCCATACACCCCCTATGGAAGACATGTCCTTAATCTTCTACACAGGGAGTGTCAATTTCAAATGGGTGTGATTCCATTTGAAATCTACACTCCCTGTGTGGAAGATTAAGGTCCTATGTTCCATATGGGGTGTAAGGATTTCAACTAGAATATCCCCATATGATGGGAACTCCTATGCTAACAGGTTTGTATTATACTTAAAATTAATAACATCCTCGTAGCGCTGTTATAACCAGCCAGTTATTCTAAATCAAAGGGTGTGTTTAATTCTGTATTTAGTCATTCATTTATGTTGGTTTGTAGAGATACTGTTTTTGAACTCTGTAGATAATTTTAACTCATAAAGAACTTGGAGAATTAAAGATATCCCGTCTTGATTAAATCAGCGAACCATTTGGTGCATCAATTGGTAAATCAAGAAACGTAATTATTGTAATTATTAAATCAGCGAAGCATTTGGAGCATCAATTGTTAGGCCTATATCAAGAAATGTAATTAGGGTGATGTTATTAAAATGGGTCATCAGGTTATTTTTAAGGATTTGCTTGTCTGTTTTCTCTCAAGTTTCATTGCATTGTGAAATGAATCACATAGTAAGTTATTGCAACATTAACGAGGGCATAAGGATTGCACCTGGAATAATTTTGCATGGTCTTGGAATGTTCAACACACTTATCCAAATAAATAATAATATAAAAATGAATTTTGCTACATTTTTGGCCTTAATTCAAAACCCAAAAGACTGGGAATTGAGCAATAAGTCAATTTGAACATACAAATCATGGTATAATGTTGAACATTATTTTGGAATTCCAACTGCCTTTTATTATCATAAACCAGAAAAAAATGTGTCTGCTTTATTCATTACAGGTGTAAACTAGTATGAACCAAAGATTACAAAGTTTTACGAATAACCTAAAAATTGTGGGTTCATCCCTTCAAGGTCCCAATACACTGGCACATTTCCTCATAGTTATTTTTTGAACTTTATTCCGGAAAAAATTTTGTAAGAAAAATTGGAAGAAATACTTTTAAAATGACCAGTGACCACCCTTAAACTTCACCAAAACTCGGTACATTGCCATCTCTTAGTTTGGCAAGTTATGGATTTAAAATTTAAATTTAAGAAACTTATTATCTAACTTTATGATAAACTCTTCTATCTTCAATAAATCCCATCACTGCTGATAGTTTGAGCATCAATTGGCGGATAATATCCTGCAGGATTTAATGGATCACAAGGCATAGGAAGAGGTGGATATGGGGGAATTACAGCTTATATAAAGGTTTCCTTCTCAACCTAAGACCTTGTCAAGCTAACTCCATGTTATTTAAGGTACGCCTAATGACAAAATTTGCTCTAATTTGCTTTATCAAGTATATAGTATGGCAATATTTTCCTTTTTTAAATAAATTCCTGAATACAAGTCTTGCATGATACCAAATATTATACATAAGCTTGCATTCTTTGTAATTGACTGTTCAGGAACAGGAGGAAGACTCTATTCCCTCTCCCATTCTGACCTTGGCCTCCTTCATCTTGTAGTAGTCCCTTGACAGATTTTGCCCCAGTACCCTTCCCCGATAACATCCCTTGGTCACAAGGCTAATTGTGAGGGGACAACACAGATTAGTCATTACAGTGCTTTGATATTACCAATTAAAACATATTTTTACCATATTATATTTTGTAACGAGATATCTGGTGTTACTCATTGTAATTCATCCTTTTGCCAGTACATCCCTTTTATAGGGATTTTATATATTTCATTTACTGCAGAAAGGTTAGTTTTTAAAGTTTGAGCAACCTTAGATAAAATGTTGATAATTTTTATGTCATCACAATGTTTGATTGCCAGTCAGACGGAATCTAAATCATATATAGGGCCTATACAACAATTTGTATGACTCAACTTGATAATTATAAAGTTCAATGAGATAAGTACATATGTAGACCACAAGCCTCATTCAGATACAAATAATGCACTAAAGGTCCGTTTATACTTCCACCGCATTTGTGATGCGTTGCTTTGTGATGCGGTGCGTTGTCGCACTGCATCGTACTGCAAACTATATAAGGTCCGTTCATACTACCACCGCATTTGCGATGCGTTGCTTTGCGATGCCGATATATCGATTAATTTTTACCGCAACTCGTCGCATTTCCAAGTTAAAATGTATTTAACTTTATTGCGATATCGCAATGCCGTAGTTTGCAGTACGATGAAGTGCGACAACGCACCGCATCGCAAAGCAACGCATCGCAAATGCGGTGGTAGTATGAACGGACCTTTAGGCCTCAAGAGCATGCAACAAAAATTTTACAATTCGCTCATTGAAACTTCATCAATCTAAATTAATCATTCCACCTCCCCCTCAAAACTCTGCAGAACTTCCACAAAAAGCAAAAAGAAAACCTGTCCCGGACGTTCAGTGTCCTATAAACACATCATGACAAATTATTTTCTTTGTTTATTTGTGCCAATAATATATAAACATATGTAGTATAGAATTGTAATAATTATAATATGGATAAACAAAAAACATGAAACATTTAAAAGTTGGTCTTCAGCAAAAAATTTGAATATAAATGGGTCATTGGCATTTCATTGACATTATTCTAAATGCACTTTTTTCTTTTTTAAGGCAAGATATAAACATTCAACAGGGTTTTAGGACAACTGGCAAGACTTAAAGGCCTACCAGACACCGATGACTAACTCCACACAGGCATTAAACATGCATCATAGTAAGATACATTTTATAGTATCAAATTTGTCATAACGATTTCATACTGTACTTCACCCGAAAAAAATAACAATTTTCTCTAATTCCGTTTCCATTTGATTCCATTTGAAACAACAATTAAGTGAAATCTGTCCAATTTCAGTATTACAGAGACATTGAGCAGATGACGATATCCACTTAGACGCCGCCGGTAGAAACCTAAAACGAGGAAACTTGTGTATGCTTAGTCATACAGTCACAGGCCTTACACCTGGATTTATTTAAGTAAACGGGTGATTAGCAAAAGAAAAAAACATTTGAAAAGGGATATTAACTTAAAGATGAACTAAAATAGGCAGGAGAAGTGTCCATTCTGTATTCTGTACCTCAAGACTTCAACTATTCTATCAACTCTCTCCACTGTCGACTGCAGACGACAAGTTTCAAATATTTTTTACAAATTCAAAAATTTCAGAAATTGTAAATTTTCATGACCATATTTGGAATCAGTATGCAAAATGCATCAAAATGAGTACAAACAAGCCTAGTATTGGTTCAGAGGTTCTTGAGATAGCCCTTGATATTTTGAGAAAATATCTCAAAACTTGGATGTTTTATGTTGAAACTATGGCTAGCACATAATGCATTAATAGACCTCATTATTAAATATATACCTTATTAGGAGCCAAAATACTCTCATATCCAGTGGCAGAGTTCATTAACCTTTACTTAACTATTTTAACTCAAAATTTGACCTCAAGTTGTCGAGTGTGGGTTTTTGTACCCATACATTCAAAGGTCATTCTATGCATTCACAAACATATTGGGGTCAAATAACTGTGTCTTCATGGATGAGAATGTTTTGAGATCCTAACAGTAATAATTATTTCTTTCAGTTTTTATGCAGCACCTGCACCTGCACTGCTGAAAGTATTGAATTGTATTCAAAACTGCACTTCCCTTAAAATAGGTTCAGGGAAATCATACTTTCTTCCTGTATCAAATTTATGTATTGTCTGGAAAATATATAATTTCTCATTGACTTTATCTGTAAGGTGTCAAAATGTTCTTACATGTATTACAATTATTCATATAGTGATGAAAAGTCCTAACCCTGCTTTCCTGTATTATGTACAATACATGTTCAAATGAAAGGACACGTTTTGTAAAGTCACTTTTAAGTGAATGGTTGTTAAAGTAAGGTTGTATTATTTGATTTAAAATGTTTGTTAGTGCTTAAATTTGTTAAATATCAACACCAGAAATACATAACCAAAACTATTACTTTTGTTGTCTGCAAGTGTGTTATTTTTAACTCAGCTCTAATTTGCTTATCCTGACCAATCTCTAGATATCATAGCCTATTTTATACCATCTTATTCTAAATTTACCAAGAAACACAACCAGCTCCTAATAAATAATTGCAACCCAGGCATTCCATAGTCTCCACCAAGTCAGACCAAGTTTACATCAAAACCCTTAAAAATGTAAATTTTAATTTCATCTCTTAAGGAAGACATAAGTGCATCATGCTGTCTCACTTAACAACCAACATCATCATGATCATCTTGACTTAAGTTAAGCCATGCCATGATATGGCGGCCCGCGATGGACAGATGAGCACTTCTTAGAAAGTGATGGTTTATATTTATAGCTACGGTAACCTTATAGGGTCACCTACCACATGGGGAGTGTCTACAGGTGTAACAATAATATGTTGTAATATCATATTAGAGGACAGAGCCTGCCTGCTGGAGTATACTTAGCGATATGATTGGAAGCTTATCTATGAGTATGAGTAATGGTTTCACAATCTACACAAAGCCTTGTCCGTATCTAGAATAAATTCATATTTCCACAGAAATCAAATTTACATTAAATTATAAAATTAAAATAAAACAGTAAATAAGCATTAAGGGGGTACTACACCCCTCGATAAATTTGTGTCTATTTTTGCATTTTTCTCAAAAACTAATAACACAGTGGTAACAAAAGTTATGTATATTAAAGGGGCATGGAATCCAATTACTACACTGGAATTTCAGTGACCCAAGACAAGCGGTTTGTTATTTATGATAAGAAATAAGGTACCGCTAGGATGTACCTCGTTTCTTGTCATATATACTGAACCGCTTATCTTGAATCACTGAAATTTCAGTGTAGTAACTGGATTCCTTGCCCCAATAATATACATAACTTTTGATACCAGTGTTTTATTATTTTTGAGAAAAATGCAAAAATAGTCACAAATTTACCACAGGGGTGTAGTACCCCCTTAAGCAACATTAAATCTTCCGGTTTTTGAATTAATTATTTATAATGATGACACATATCATTAATGATATTATCGTGCTAATCTAAGATAAATTCATATTGTTTTACAATATTTACATTTCAGAATACCCGATGACGAATGTGTTCTGTGAAATATCTTTAGAAGTTTTATTTACAAAATTTCACAATATAGATAAAATCCTTTATGTCATGTACAAGGCTATCTAAAATAAAATTCACACTGTGTCCATTATATTAAGCTACCTAAATTGTATAGTATTTACACTAGACCTATATTGAGCTCTACTGCAAGATTATCTCCAACTGCTGTTCCATTTTTCTAACCCAGTTAAGTATTTTAATACTTCACTTATAAAACAAGATCAGTTGAACAGTTTAACCAACTACTTATGCATTAAAATTGTTTAAACATCCCATGTTTTCAATCCAAATTATCCTCATTCAGTTCAAATTCACTCATTTCTATCTTGTCATGTCACACACATAATTTGTCATAATTAGTAATCAACCGTTTAAAATAATAATAACACTAACCCTAACACTAAAATCTAAATGAATATCCTACAATACACAATGTATGGGTGTATTTGTAATATATTTTCAACGTAAGTCAATACTAATACAGGTTAATACAAGTGTTGTATCATAATACAGTGTGAATGCAGATTGGGCCATCTGGTGTGAGTTTCCTATCTCATGGAGACATAATGTATATCATAATATCAGATAATTAAAATCAATTACCAGTCTAATATCAAATCACAGTGAAAACACATGTTGTCCCTATTCATCCTACAGTGCATGTATGAAGATTTCTATTGTATTCCATAGTGTAATTACACTTGTGCAAAAATTGGGTTTAGTTTAGTAATGAATGACTAACCATAAATCAGTGGAATGGATTAAAAACAATGATGGTATAAACCACCCTACTCTCATCCACCCAAAAGCAATTACAAGTCAACAACATATCATTCCTGATTTATATGTGGCCATGTGATTGGGAAATTAATAATTTTACTGATTTATCATAAGCTATCATATATCATTATTTTATGATAACAATTCTACAATACAGATTACCACCATACCTACTCTAATCCTAAATTTCTACAATAAATAACCCTAGTCCTATAATAATCCAATCCCTAACCATAACCCAGAAAGCCTAATGGTCCGCCACAACTTAACATTCATAAGTTTTAATTTTTACATATATTCAAGATTTGTAGTGGGGTAAAACTAGTTTTATGCTCATAATGAGTGCATATAATATTGCACACAAACCCCTTCTCATCTGAAGCTGGTTTTCCCTTTTAAAGGGAATTTTTTTTATTGATATAGGCACCTGTGATTCAATACAAACATTGCAGCATTTACAATGTTTACTGTGATGCTTCATTATAATCTAATGTGCTGATAATGATCAACTTTTCATGACTCGCTGAAGTGGTTATCAGACAAACAGTAAATAGAATGGTTACATGGTCCAAATAGCTCCAGCATGTATCAGTTTATATGAAATGCTTAATTACGGATGTTTACGTACATTTCCCGCCACATTTAACCGTTAAGGTAACATTACATATGCTTTGATTTTAAGGCTCTTCGGCTTGGCTTGGCTTGCGTGAACATTTTAAACTGGATAAAACTGAATTGAAATAAGTAGGTCTACAATGGTCTATGTTGGAAATTTTATTTGAATTGAGCGAAACTAAAATCAAGCAAGATATAAAAAAATATATATATATTTTCCTTGCTAACTGTTAGGAATGAACTTCCTACATGTATATATACCCGGTCCCCGCACTCCGTGCATCTGCGGGTATTCATGCTTGTCGGTGAACTTTAAAAACATCCCCTTTTGCATCTCATTTCGCGAAGTTTTTAGGGAAAACACCCCCTTTTTAGCGATTTCATGAATTATTTACCCTGCGATAATACCCTATTTTCGCTAAAACACTAACGATATTCTAATATACCCTTTTCTGGCCGAAACGCGTAGGCTGCTCGATGAAAATACCCTTTTCAATTTCATGAACATGTGGTTTGAAAAAACACCCCTTTTTTGTGTGTTTCGCGAAACACGTTTCTTCATCTGAAAACACCCCTTATTTCGCGAAATTTTTGACGAGCATGAATACCTGTGGATACACGGAGTGCGGGGGCCGGGCATGTATACACGGATTTCAGACTTATATAAAGCAATTGTGTACCTACTAGTGTACCACTGTCCTAAAAATGGATTTGCACAAGTAATAAATATCTAATGGCATGGCATTGCTTTGTTCTTTCTTTTTCATTTTTTTAAAAATAAACAGTGACCCTTTAATAAACATGTAGACCTATTATGTGACTCATGTTTGCTGCAATTTAGCTGCAACCTGTGGTGGTATGTTGAATGATAAATTATACAAATAATTTATATGACCAAACTTTTCCTTTTCTAGTGAAAATTAATATATATTTTTTACCTCAACACTCAACAATTCAGTGGGTGAAGTTGACCCTAGCCACTAGAGTCCCATTCTATGTGTTATGTAGAGGGGCGTATTAGAAGCTTGACTATTTATTTTATTAACAACACTTTACTAATAACCACCTGAACCTTTGCCTTAAAAGTTCACAGTCTGGTGAAGTGAATTGGATGAAATCCAAAGCACTTCAAATTATAAAATGTCTGAAAATAACTCTCTAGGGTCAATGCTCAAAATTGTTGGTTTATCATAAATTAAAATATATAGGGAATACCTCAATTGAATTGATATATCCCAACTACCCCTACTCTCCCCATAGTTAGGTTAGCCCCTCCCCCTTCCTTCCCCATTCTCCGGCCCCATTCCCAATAGTAGCAGCACCAGGAATTTTATTCTAGAGGAAGTAGGCAATGGGGGAGGGGGTGATAAAAGTGAAATGGGGGGGGGGGGGGGCATTTGCCAAAATTTCATCATTTCAGCCCAAAATACTGGGATTTTCAGTGATTTTTTGTACTGGGGAATCAGGGGAATAAAGCATAAGTTTGGGGAGAAATGTCCCCACCCCCCACCCCCTCCACTCCCTTAGCACCTGATTCCCAAATGGAACAAACCTCCCATAGATGTTTTCAAATATAGCCATCAAATTCAACAGGTAGTTTTTTGCACACATAGGCCTATTTAATTTTTCTTTTATAAATAAAAATTCATCACATTCAGATTTTTTTAAATAATTTTTTTAATATATACATAGGGCCTATATGGATTCACTTAATTTTTGCAATAATAAATGGTAAAATTACAGATAGGCCCTATATGAACTCAAATGAGCACAAAATTGCCTCTCATTGTCAAAACCTAACAAAAATGTGTCAATTTTTTTTAAATAAAATGCCCCAAGAAAAAAAAATATTTTAAAATTCCAACATGCTGTATGACAGGCAACAAGTGTCTAGGAGGTCTGAAGAAACCCTACAGCCCCATTCCAACACACAAGCTGCTTTACACCGTATCTATGGTGATTCAGGGCATAATACTGACCCGAGTCATTCCCGTACCTCGCACACTGAGCACTCGCTACATGTTAATATTTACCAATTGAGCTACTCATGCGTGCAGGTGGCTGCTAAATGCATACACTGGGAATTTACATGAAATCATGGTCGTGACACTCGGCTATATTTACAAAATAATACACATGGAATGTTAAACTTACCTATGTTGACAATTTTGATGTTCTCTCGCTCCAGGAAGTTCAAAACCAATGAGACATTTTCCAATTTCATGGATCGAAACGTAGGCCTCTTGTTGAATCGGGGAATTCTTTTCTGCGATAACACTTCAACCAGGGCTATCAACCTCAACCCGTCGCTTAAATCGGTTTCCAAACTTCCTATGTGCTTCTGGACGCATTTTAAATGCTCGTTACACCATCTTGTGAAGGTATTTTGCTGGATTTTCTTCCACGGAGCATCGTCCGCGAGATCTCTCTCTGCAAGCGGCATCTCTTCGTCTTCCTCAAGTTCACGCTTCTGCACCAACTCGCCCTCTGAGTCGTATTCTTCCTCTTCCATATTCAGCGTGGCCTTTGTACCCGGGAATCTGTAAATGACATAGCGGAAGTAAAACGTCATCCATTGAAAATACACAGTGGTTTACAAACTTGTGGGAGGGACAAACTCGAGTTGAGTATTATAATTGAGACTTTTGGGGAATGTTTATGCATATAACTGTGGTTGTAAACAAGTGGGCGTGAATGTTACGAGATAACCCATGTGGTCAGTTGTACATGTTGGCGATATTCTTGACCAAAACCAAAACAACACATAAATTTACGTGCAGCTTACCAGCCGGCGAATACACCATGGTACATCTTAAACTCTGCAACCTCAATAAACATGAAACAGGGTTGCAAATATTATTTACAAGAAAAAATATGTTATAAAAATAATTATAATATACCTCAAACAGTTCCTGTTTTTATCCCTTACAAAACGCCGGCCTAATGGAGAACAAAACAAACCAAACAAAAAACCAAAACAAGGCAACGCCCATCACTATTTTGGGAAATTCCCGTTACATGTTGGACTAAAAATTGGTAACAGTTCGGGTCTGGTGTCGAGCAGTATGGGGCTGGGCTTCTCTATCTGGTCATAGTAAAAGTAAAAATTGGTACTACAGTTCCGATCTGGAGTTGAGCAGTGCAGTGTGGTCTTCTCTGGTCAAGAAGTAGGGGACCTACACAAATAATGATGATTGAGCTCCAAATAAACAATTTGAGAAAAGGGGTGGGGCATGAGCGTATGAACGTTTGGACAGTATTTATTGTGGGACATTAGAGCACATCAGACATATCGAATTGCATTCTGAATACGAAGAATGTCCTCCTGATATAAAATAATTTTGATTTTTTGAAATTCGCAATGTAATACCACACATTTTATGGCAAATGATTAAAAATTGATATTTTTGATATTTGACAGTACTCGAAGTAAACTTTATAAATCTGATGATTTATACTTATCTTAAGGTGTATGTAGGTGGGATGAAAAGCCGACGATCAATTGAAAATTTTGACCTTTCGTATTGAAGATATGGATTTTTTTTCCCAAAAACCAAAAAAAATTATGGAGACCTATCTTCAATATGAAAGGTCAAAATGTTCAATTGATCGTCGGCTTTTCCTCCCAGCTACATACACTTTAAGAATATATCATTAGATTTATAAAATTTACTTCGAGGACTGTTATATATCAAAATGTGAAAAATATCAAATTTTAATAATTTGTCATAAAATTTGTATTATATCGTGAATTTCAAAAATGAAAATATTGGATATCAGAAAGACATTCTTCGTATTCAGAATGCAATTCGATATGTCTGATGTGCTCTCATGTCCCAAAAAAATACTGTCGAAACGCTCATTCAATAATATTTTAGTGAATATTGTTTAAACAAATACTTAAATTTACAGGCAAAAGCGAGAGAGCTTCATTATGCCGTTGATGTTGTTGATGTCGTACGAAATAGGCTATGTATTGCAATATTTACATTGTCAAAAATACATTAGCCCTATACATGCAGTTTTAAAATAATTCTGATGAAACGATGATATGCCTGATACAGAGAATACGCTGACTGACAATGATGGTGACAATGATGGCGACGATGACGACAACGATGACAATGATTATGAGTATCATTACAGGTCTAATTATGGTCATGATCAAGTTCAAGATCAAGTTCAAGTTTATTTGTTTTCATCTCAATTCATATCAATGTTATAAAAACATGGAAAATGTAAGATGAATATTTATGATATTACTTAGATAAACAATAAGAACATCAAATGATGATGATGATGATGATCGGATGATGATGCTGATGCTGATGATGACAATGACGTTGATTATGACGATGATGACCATCGATGAAGATCGATGATGATGACGATGATAAAAATTGATGATGATGATGATGACGATGAGGATGATGATGAGGATGATAAATATTGATTACGATGACGAAGATGATAGCGATGATGATTATGACCATGATGATGACAATTAATGCTGATGATAAATAATGATGAAGATTATCATGATGATTTATGATAATAACCATGCTTATAATGATGATGATCATGATGATCATGATGGTTATGATGATGATGGTAAATGATGATGATGATAATGATGATGACCACGACGACGACGACGATAATGATGATGATGGTGACGACGACGACGATAATGATGATGATGACGACGACGACGACGACGGCGACGACGACGACGACGGCGACGACGACAACGACAATAATGATGACGTCGACGACGACAACGATAATGATGATGATGATGATTATAACGATGATGGTGATAACCAATTTCAGATTAATCCCACGTGTTATTAATCATATCAAACTGAGGATTGTGTATGTGTGACCATGGCAACAGACATCTGTGGTGGCAAGATGCCATTTCATCATGTCATCTTAATGCCTTGAGGGTCGTGGTGTAGAAAATATGAGGACCAGGGCACAGATGTTTTGTCCAACTTTTAACCCGTGGACGTGAACCTCAATTTGGGTTTACCAATAATTCAACCCGTCTATCAGGATCTTGCATAAGGTAGAGGGTTTTTAATTAAACACCCCGTTAGATTTTCCATACGGGAAAAGCGTTACTATTTTTGGTACCACTGTACAAAAAATATTGTGAGCTTCTCTATCCAGTATATACGGTAGTGCCAAAAATAAAATTCGATCACCCCTCCCATTTTATTTTCTCGCTATGTGTTTTATTATCTTTATAGCAATAATCATGTAAATTGTAATGTTTTCTTCAACCATATTGTAGGCCTATGCCTATGTTCACTTTAGGTTATATGAAGGTCGAATAACTTTTTAATTAAACAAGACTTCATTAGTTTGTATACTTAACTAATTCGTATATAATTATAATAATGAACACATTGATAAATATACAATTACATTACACAGAACAAGAGTCGGGTGTTACTATATATTAACGGCACAATATGTTATTTAAGCAAGTTAACTGTTCATAATCACAACTGAACTAATGACGGAATATTACTCAATTGATACAGGGTGTATCAAAATGATTGGTACCCATCAGTAATTCAGTGTCAAGTGAACGTGGCCAAGACTGTCACATCAAAATGCAGTCTAACTATCCGTTTATAGATTTAAGTATTATGTCATAAAACTATAGGCTAAATTGCAGTCATTTCAAGAGGATCTAATGTTGAATTTGGACGAAGCAGTCGTTTTATTAGACAACAAAGCTGATGGGGTACCAATCATTTTGATACAGCCTGTACAGAACTATTCCTCCCAAAATTAAGGTTTAAACATTAAATTATTACTTATACTTTATAGCTATTTTGCCAATACTTATGGGGTTTGTTTGAGCTGATAATATTGGCTGAAATAGAAAAATACTTTTTTAATAATATCAAATGCGGTTTCATGCTCTCGTGATATAAGAACATTAACTGACTCTCAACTCTGCTAACAAATGAATAATATTACGGTAATACTAATGATAAATATAATAATACTAATAAACAATAATAATAAATAAAACAACAATAGTGATAGCAATAATATGAATAATAATAATAATATTATGAATATGAATGACTTTGAATACTAAGAATAATAATTAATAATAATAACACTAATAATAATGATAATAATAATTAATAATAATAACACTAATAATAATAATAATAATAATAATAATAATAATAATAATAATAATAATAATAATAATAATAATAATATGAAAAATGTACTTCTAATAATAAAACTAATGATTATGATCACGATTAACCGATTATGAAATGATGATCACGATTATGATGATTATGATTAAGGCATGATGATGGCAGACTCACTTGATTCAAAGATCTCAAAATATATTATGGTCTCTGTTTGATACCATAAACCTACTGCTGGGTTGTACATTATCATGGTTCACAAACATGTGGTGAAAAGTATCACAACATATATATCTTTAATATTGAATGCAGAAAATTTAAAATTGTATACCTATTTTGATAGTACATTTTACTTTCAAAATTGTTGTTAAATTTGCCATCTTAAAATGGCGACTGTGGACAAACAAATTGTTATGCATATCCATATGATGCAAGTTTGATAAGATAAAATAGCATGCAACATGCAACTATCCATATCGCAAAACTGTTGAACCAGGTATTTCCAAAATAGCACCAAAAATAGCACCAAGCTGTTACCCATTAGTGCTGGGCGCACATATACACAATCCGCAAATCGGCACCGGAGGGGCGCGGTACCACGGTCGACACAAAAAACTGTCAATGTTAATTATTACAAAAGTAAGCTCAAAATTCAAGCAATTTGAAGCGTGCAAAAACCTAAATATTTTTACTCATTAAAAGAGAAAGTTGAAACATTTTGCCACAAGCAGAAAACATCAAACATGACGACAACAAATGAGACGAGCATCAAAACATCATGACAAAATCAACATAATTAAATTACTATTCCATGCAACATGTGCAACGATTATATTCCAAAAGGTTTGAAATGTAGAAATGATAATAATTATACACAAAAGTATGAAAAGATATTCATAATAAATAATATACCAGAAGAAAAATGTATCCAAGTTAAGGTAGGTCACTGTTGGAGTATGACCGCTCAGTCAGAGTATCCAAAGTTGGGTTAATCCGAATAATACAAATCGCTACAAAGAGATAGATAATGTGAATATCCAAGATGGCAGCGTCCAGTAGACTCGGTGATGGCTCGTACACGAGTGATGTTAGTTCATAGATGACTCCCAGACCTTTGCTGGGGTCTCCGAAGACTCCCAAGAATCTGGCCAAGTTTAGCAAATGAGATCACAGCAATTTAAAAGAGCCGATTAATTATCAAAGCCCGCCAGCAAATCAGAGGATCGCTCTTTGGTTGTCATAACAACGAGGCATCCCCATTGGTGTTGAGGAGGTTTCCCCCAAAAGATGTGTGATGGGATAATGAGAGGGGAGGGAGGTTATTTTGGGCGATTTCTTTGACCGCACGTTTTTGACGTACGTTTGCGCACTGCGGACGAGGATGGTGGAGGCGATGAGGTCGTCCCAAGGCCACTATACGATAGTGGCAATCCAAGAGCAACCAAATATGGTCAGGGAAAAGTCTCCCGTACGTTGTGTCTTGGTTGATATCTTGATGCAGTCAGTCATGGCTAATGGGATGAGGATGCATGGTGATGCGGGAAGATGTTCCAGAGTAAGATGCTTCTGGACTTGTCAATGAGAATTATATACGTCATATTTACTATACATCACAGAATCAAAACAATTGCCCATTGATCAATTTTTAGCCATGATGTAATCCTTCTTATTGAGTCCAACAACATTAGCAAGACAAGTTCCAGATTAATCTATTTTCTAACAAATTTCGTTGTATGGAAAAAATGATAAAATATATAATTTTTCAGTTACGTTAATTTGATTAGATATTTGGGATTAAGAGTTTTCAAGAACATTTTTATTTCAGAATATGAATATGTTTTACGAATTAAATTTGGCAAAAATTGGCAAAAATTGTAAAATGATTTCTTTTCAGCTATACTTTTTGACATAAAGCAATCGAATTGACGTCACTTGTTAAAAAAGTAAAATGACCTAAATAAAACAATCTTATTTCTGGAGTGTAGATGGGTGGTATAAAATTGGGATGAATTCGAACCCAGAACGAATTACGAGGTGCTTGGAGGCATAGAGTCATTAGTAAAATCTGTACATCTGTAATTTAAGAAGCTCGACAAAATCCAGAGAGGTGAAAATGTTTCTTGGAAGGGGGTTTCTTATTACAATGAAGATATTTACTCTCGAAACGTAAAGGTACAAGTTAATCTTATACGAGCTATATGAGCTAGTGATCAGTTAACCTTAGAGGGTAAATTTTACTCTGAAAGAAAAGGAGTTTTCATTCCAAAACAAAACAAAAGCATAACTTATTGTATGATAACGAAATAATATATAAGAAATAATCAAGAGAATTATATACAATAATTTTTAATACAAAAGTGAAAATTTTCAATTAAAAAAAATGGTTATTCATACGCACAATCAGGGGTGTAGTAAACGGGAGAACAGGGTGGACGATGTATGGGGCGAGAGGTCCCGAGGCCCTGAGCAAAATCGAAAATGAAATAAGGGCTCATAAACATGATAAAGGAGATGTTAAAAGGGCCCAGTGCTTCTTGTTCATGGCCCCTGAAGCTCTTGCAACGCCCCTGCGCAGACACGTCAAAATTTTCAATTGATCGTCGGCTTTTCATCCCAGCTACATACACTTTCACATATCATTGGATTTATAAGTTTGATATCAAAACTATCAGTATATCATAAAATCAGCCATATTTTATATTGTGAAATCTGTTAATAAATCATAGACAGTAACACCATGGCGGGCACCATGGCCCCTGTGTTTAAATTTATAAACATAAATAAACTTCAATCAAGAGAGATTGTGCTGAGGGAAAAGATTGAAAATTTCACTCTAAAAAGATTGACATTTCACTCTTTGCAGAGTGAAAATTTTACTCGTATGGAGGGAAATATGTGATTTTCACTCTTGGTAGATTGAAATGTCAATCTTTTCGATTGACCCGAGGAGTCACTCCGAGGAGGATTGACTTTTTCACTCTTTAGAATTTAGAGAGTACCAGAGCCTTTAAGTTACCCTTAGTCCTATTGCACTCCTATACCATAAACATCACCCTAAAAACTTTAACGCCAATCCATAACATGGTCCAAAATGGCAAGAGGACCAAACGGCATGGGGTGAAATAGCAACGCACCTTAATTGCGTAACATGCATATCTATGCTCTCGCTCATGAAAATAGGCTGCAATGTTGTGAGCTGACGTGTCAATGTTGCATGTCCAGAAGTTCAGCAATTTTAGGTCATAGCTTTGTGACAACATACCCTGACCTGAAGCATTTCTAAAATGTCAAGTTGTGGCTACAATTATTATAGCCTAAGTCATCGCATATTAAGTTCCATTTCGTATAATCACAAGATGCTCTTTAATTTTAATTAGGCCTAGTAGGCCTACATTAAGTTGTTAAGAACAGTATCCCAAAAAAGCACAAATTTTCGTTGATTACACACAAAACAACTGTCGTTATTTGTGCAACTAAAAATCAAACATTAATTCTTCTTCTATATAATCTTTATTAAATAAATTTTTGAGCTATGTCACTAGTTGCTATTTACAGTGATCAATCCAAAAGGGATGTGAAAAAAGTCAATTCCAACTCTTTTCAGTGTGATTTTTACTCTTTTAAAAAGAGTGAAAAGGAAGTTAAATTGCAATTACCATTAACGAAGTTGATAAAACAATTTAATTTTGTACAAATGAGTCTAAATCAGAGCAGAGTGTGATTACTAGGTTGCGCAGAATGAGGGCAGCATACCATAAAACAATAGAGATGTGTTAGGGATGTGTCTAAACGTTGTCTCGGTCTTTTCATAATCAGCTAACACATTGTGCGGTGATAAGTATTTTGAGTAAAATTGAGTCCTTAAGTTTTAAACTCAATTTTTTCCTCATCAAATATGTATAGGCCTAAGCTAGTAGTAGTAGGCGCAAAAATAGCATTGTCATAATTAGTACAATCAGAGAATCTGGTACAATTAAAAGATTTCAGCACAATTAACTCGATTTTTACTACAACTCTCTTCCTTTTCACCATAATTGGTTTCGTTTTGCTCGATCAGTTTATAGTAAGTATATAAAATATCTATTTACAACATATCAATTAAAACCTATCAACCCTATAAAATGAAATGACAAATTGCCATGGCCAACTAAATTTATGCTATTATACAAAACAATGATTGACGCTTAAGGGCTGGGGTATGAACGTTTGGACAGTATTTATTGTGGGACATTAGAGCACATCAGACATATCGAATTGCATTCTGAATACGAAGAATGTCATTCTGATATCAAATAATTTTGATTTTTGAAATTCGCAATTTAATACACATTTTATGGCAAATCATTAAAATTGATATTTTTGATATTTAACAGTACTTGAAGTAAACTTTATAATTCTGATGATTTATACTTAAAGTGTATGTAGGTGGGATGAAAAGCCGACGATCAATTGAAAATGTTGACCTTTCGTATTGAAGATATGGATTTTTCCCAAAACACCAAAAAAATTAGGTCTTTTTGGGAAAAAATCCATATCTTCAATATGAAAGGTCAAAATTTTCAATTGACCGTCGGCTTTTCCTCCTGCTACATACACTTTAAGAATATGTCATTAGATTTATTTACTTCGAGGACTGTTATATATCAAAAATTTGAAAAATATCCAATTTTTATAATTTGTCATAAAATTTGTATTATATTGTGATTTTCAAAAAATGAAAATTATTTGATATCAGAAAGACATGCTTCGTATTAAGAATGCAATTCGATAGATCTGAGGTGCTCTCATGTCCCACAAAAAATACTGTCGAAACGCAATAAACGCTCATTTTAGAGCCCTTAAGAAGCCACGCTGAGATTTTGGCAGAATAAATTGTCGACAGCAATTACGGGATCATTCCCTGTGGCAAAAATAATTGTTCTGATTTTGACACTGTTGATGCAAAGTATGCGATGACATCCACCGAAAAGTAGGTCACGTTGAGGTAACATGAGGAAATGTTTTGCCGAAAGACAAGAATTCTTTTAAAAGGAGAGGATAGGACCAAACGGTTAATTCGTTTTTCTCAAAATATAGGATCTCAAACGTGCAAAATCACAACACATTGAACTTGCTTCTATACTCATAGTGTGATTTTTAATTGAGCAAAGTATATATATACTTTGGTCGGTGAATATTAAAAGAGAGAAAATGGGTCAGAACTAAAACTGCATTTCTTTGAAATTGACCCATCATGCTATGATGGTTTTCAAAATTGTTGACACCTCAGTTAATCAAGGATGCTGGAGGGTGGTATATGGCCTATCAGCAGTGAAGTACTATTGCTTCGTGACAATATCACTTGCAACAACTGAAGAATCTTTTCACATTAGGCCTAAGTCCTGAGAAAACTGTTATTTATTACTTGGAACGTGCTTTGAATTTCGCTTTCCGATCACGTATTCCTGGCATATCAATATTTTGTTGTTACTGTTGTTGCTCAGTGTTATTATGTGTTTTCTTATGGTTGTCCAGTCAGCTGACCATAAAGATCCCACTTCAAAGATGATCTGCCATCATGCTTCCATTCCCTTAGATCGTTCCTTAAGACATTACTCCATCTTCATGGGCATGCCTTTATGCCGGGTCTCGGCATGGTACAAAAAAGGGCTTTCTTTTGGGTTCTCATCCATCGTCCTGATCTGAAATGACCTAGCCATATGAGTCGCTATTTATGGAGGATGTCCCAGACACCTGGTTGATTGCATTAATATCAAAAAGTGACCAATTATCTGTCCAAATAATAAGAAATGCATCTTTCTGAACACGAATCTTTCTATACGCCGAGTCGCTGCAGTGTATATCTCATATCGTGAGAAAACGCGTTTCAACATGTTCAATGGAACATGAATTTTGCTGCTTCAATGATGCTGCATTATTAACATGATCCAGATCACGGCTTTATTCCGTATTGAAAGCGTTTTCCCACGCACTCTCCACAACCCTCCGTTCTCTAAAGAAGCATTGGTTTGGAAAGAGATGCCCTAGTAGGTAGGTGAATGTTCTACATCATCATGATGTATGTTACAAAGAGTGATCTTCACTTGCTGGTCATTTCCGGCAAACACAAAAGTTTTCGACATTATTCGCATTATGTCGGATTATATTAAGGGTATATATATAAAACGTTGTCATCACATTCAAAAACATTTTTTTTAAACTTACTGCAGCATATTTTAAGATAATTTTATTTGTATTGACAAAATATTTGGCAAGAAAATGTCTACAATAAATACTTTACAATACGGTAACATTTTGACATTTTAAAAATGTTGTTGCAGTGTGTTTCATGACCTGTATAATGTTATTAAAATGTTTTTATCAAAACCAAACCAAAACATAACTCATTTGCTGGGATATCACTTCTGAACACAGTAATCATGGGTTTAATTTTGAGACCATGGCGAGCAACCAATCCTATCAGCTCTTTACCAATTCCTTCATTTTTCCTCCTCCCTTGATTTTATAACCAGGACTGTCATAACGTCAGATGACCGTCAATTCTATAGTTAATCCTGATGCCGGTCTATAGGTTAGAAAAAGCTGATGACCACAATGTTAATGTAGACGTTCAATAGACAAGGTGCTAGTACACAACCTTGGCGAACACCTTCACGGGGTTTTCTGTTGCAAAATGGATATCCTCAATAAAGCTCTCGAAATTTCCGTATAGGTCTTGCGGTTCTTGAGTTAAGGCCAATCATATATCAAAACTAAAGTTTTAGGCGAAAAATAATGCACATGGGGCGGACATGGCATGGCACCACTTAATCAAGCTAGAATCCATACGTATGGATCCTGTCATCTCTCCTCTTGTGCGTCAACTTTATTTGTCACAATTTTTGAGTGCAACCGCTAGGTCATTCTCCCATCCGACCCGCCCCACCTTTTTTATAAGCATCAAAGTGGTTCTTCATTTCAACAGCATATTCCTGCTGGATACATGGTTTCAACTCAAACTTCTATGAGTTAAGCCGCATGGCAACTTAGCTATATAGCAAGTAAGAAAAACTACAAATAAATCAACTCGAGTATATGGAGTAACATGAAACAATGCCTAGTTAAGTTTAGTAAAATGAAAAGTACCTTACCTCCCATGTCTGGAACGTCTGTAAGATAACATGATGTTGAGTGAAATGCGGAATAGTAAATGGTTTTGCAAGTCAAAATATCCAAAAGTCTAACTAGAACATCTTTTCAAATCACCATTTACTTATACTGAAAAAGGGTTGGTAGGTTGCCCATTACTAAAGACGTTGATTGGCTGAAAGTTTGTTTGTTTAATAATATAATAATGACCTCTGCATTGGCCAGAAAGGCTACAAATTACACAATGTTATGAAATAGGAAATCATTTCTACATTCACTAATTGAAAGTAATGTATCGTGTAAGACAAAACTCACATAAATGAAATAATATAGTCGGCAAATTAATCAAAGCTGCTCATAACCATGGTAAACTTATATTAAAAATAGATGTCTTATTACGTAACATCTTATGAAGTCTGACGTGATTTTGGACAAATCGTACGTGTATACGTACACAGGATATTTGGGTAAGAATACCATTAAAAATAGTTTTAATAAAATTATATATTTAATGTTGTACTTTAAGAAAATGGACGTACAAACACGCCTGGTATTTCCTAAAAACGTCTAATAATAATATTTATTATCTTCTTTCAGATATCGTCTGGTCATTTCAGAAAAGGGATTTTATTTATTAGGCACAGACGCTCAACAATTCGACACTCTCTGGCGGTCATAAAACGCCGACTAATGAACCCGGAAGTCACGTGGTGGGAAATATCGCAAGGTGGAGAATCGTAAACGGGATCCAAATTCAATCCCTTGTCCCTGTAATACATATAGTGTGATGGGTTCTGCTGGTTGGGTAAATCATGGCGTTCACAACTATTTTGTTTAGCCAAATCATTGGCGCAAAAATACTTGCATGTAACTTGTCGGCTATGGATTTGCACTGATGTTCTTTGCATTGTTTATTAGCATCTTTACATGCTTGTCCCAAAATGAAGTTTTAGCATTTTCTTGTTTAAAAATTCAGAGATTGTCCCTTTAACTATTCCATTTTATTCTCTTAAAAAACACCTATGCGTAGTCCAAACGTTCTGTAGGTCTAGTCATGGTAGATGAAATTTTATACTCAATACACGTTTTAACAATGTACGTGATGGGTCTGTTAAATATCAGCCTCAAAATAGAATGATGTACTCCTATAAATATGTGCAAAACAACCAAAAATGTCTCAAAAATGTCAAATTTCGTGACGTGAGGTGGTGTTTTGAACTCGAAATCGTGCTAGTAAATTAGTTGTGGTTGGTCCCTATAGCATAATCATAGACTTGAACTATGCGTGTTAGTTGAACCTCAGCATGAGTTGGTAGACCTAACACTGTGGTATGACCTAGTGTTGTGTACAGGGTGTTCAACTGTACTATGAGATGACAGGATCCATACGTACACAAATGCATTTAAAAGCGCTATAACATGAAAATCGAACCCGAAACATACTAAAAATCTTGGGTAAAAGAAAAATGACAACTTGTGGAACATAAAATGAACTTAAATATCAGACATTTTGATAAGATGTTTTTAGACACTTTTTGACTTGCATAAATGAATCATGGACGTTTTGAGAGGAAGTGCGTTGGTTTAGGTCTTATTTACTTATATGTTGATTCAACTTATGTTGTCCAAGGAAAATGCGTTGGCTTTTGTTTTGTCCATTTGTTACACAAATAAATACCACATCCTTTAAACATGATGATAATTGAATAATTAGTAAGTATTTACATTAATTAACAGATTTAGGAGGAGCAACCGTAAAAAAAACGCGAAAGAACTTTGCGTATTTATCGGCATCCATAATCACCGTCACTACCACAACACCCACTTGTCACTACCCGAACCTACCTGCACGAATACTCTGTGTAATCATATAAGGACTAATTAATTAGCCAAGTAAACCCCAGGATTAAATTGGGGTATGAATGATCCACTAAGAGTATTGATTAAACATCTACAGAGCAACTATATGTGTACCAATAACAAAATTACCATGGCAACAGACATAGGAAAGTTGACACCAAAACAACAAGAAATTTTTAACTTACGTAATAAATCCAAGTAAAGAAGCAGCAAAGTGCAGAAGGGAGAATATCTTGTAAAGACGTCAGCAATTTAAGACCAGGTAATAATTTCCAAGAAAAAAGTAACCGTTAACGCAACTTTTGGTGAGTTTTTCGTCAGAAAGCTTATAGGTAGCTCCTTATCGCCAACACAGCGGAGCAAAAAGAGGAAGGCGGGTTGGTTGGATGCAAGTTGGTATCCTGCTACTAATGGCTGCGTCTCACCTTACACCGTTCTGTCTACCAGTTCTTGACTACCATGCCATGATACCCTGGTGTGATAGCACATTGCTCACCACAAATAATCATTATGTTGTTTCAAAGATTTGCTAAGGGGTCGTCTTCACACTTGTAAGGAGTAAAACTTTAAAACTTTTTATTGAAAAGGAGCTACAATGAATAACTTTGATTGAATGATAGGGGATTCGGACTTGAGCTTTTAAGTCTTCTACTTCGTCTCTTTTAATACATTTTCTTTGAGACCAGCAGAGTAAGATTAATTTGTCCACTATAATTATGTCAGATATGTTGCACTCTTGACCAGGCGGTAATGCTCTGTGAAATTGTGTGACAGAGCATTTAAAATCTATGGACAGAGTGAATTTCATTGAGATTTCACTTTATATACAATCATTAATTCTATTAAATAAAGTTAAACAGCTATACAAAAATAGGCCTTCACGTACATTAATGTGTAGGCGAAAGCCTACCATGGCACCTCCCATCTGTTTCTCTGAAACCAGCTTGTACACAAACAAAATAATGCAATGTATGTCGAAATTTGTGACGATGAAAAAAAAAAAATGTTCTTCCGTTCTTCTGCGACCTAGAGACTAGGCCTACTCCATAGTCCATATCATGACCATGATTGAAATTGTATCATATGATACAAGGATATGAGAATGCCAAAAGGTGTTCGTGAGCTTTCAAGTAGGAACATAGTGACAATTTGAAAACGCTTTTTGATTTTAAAATATAAAAGCTCATAATCCTCGGATGTTTCTCTGTAGAGAAATTAACGTGGTCGTTCTCTAAAAAAATTAAAATGCCGGTTGTCTCTTTAGTATTTTTGAATACTTGCAATTATGTTGTCAATTATATCATCATTTATGTCATCATCATGTCATCATGACAACATGTCATGTCCCTTCAGTGCTTCCGTACTTCAACACCTTTACACCACCTCGCATAATTATGAACCATACAAGAGTGACCCTTAGCTACCTGAAACATCTTCAGTTTCAAACTTGAAACTGGAGAGTGACAATAATGATATAATTGGGATATGAGACATTCAGAGTCTAGGTATGTCTTCATAGCAGTTGCATGTATCTTCAAACATTCAAGACTCCAATTTCATGTAAAGATCTTGCGGGTTCATACGGCTAAGCACAAGTTGTCTTCTTGCTACCATTGCCAATATTTACAATTTATTTATTTAAGTATATAAATATTTATTTATTTATTTATTTATTGTTTATTTATTTTATTCATTTATTTATTAATATATTTATTTATTTATTTATTTATAGCGTAAGAAATGCGGCTTGCCCACGTGTTGACAACGGCTCCATCGGTAAATTTTATTTATTTATTTATATATTTATTTATTCATTTATTTATTTATTTATTTATTTATTTATTTATTTATTTATTTATTTATTTATTTATTTATTTATTTATTTATTTATTTATTTATTTATTTATTTATTTATTAATATTTATTTATTTATCTGAACTTTAACTTCACTGTTTGAAGATTTTGACCTGTTCGCTCGTTAATTGACATTCGTTTGTCAAGACAACGAGAAAGCTCGCCGTTGTCTGTTGACAGTTTAACAACAATACGTCTAGATTTCTGAAGGGCATACGCGTGGTCAGTGGTGGTAGGGAAGTGTAGACGTAGGTTGACAGAACTGTTAATAAAACACCACCAGCTTTCTTGTGGTCTTGACAAACGGATTTTAATTAACGAGAAACTACCAGGCATGGCCAGTCTCTAATTAATGATACCAAGTATAATAATTTGGTCTAAATTAGGTCGGTAATTATATTATCTAGACCTAATAAGTACATTAAGCACATCATTGATATTAAAAGATGAATAAATAAGTGAATAAATATATAAACGGGATATAATCAAATAAATAAGTAAACTATGGACACGCACACATAAACAGAAGAACACTGCCTGAAAATTAATCTAATTTGCTTAAGGGATGGGGTATGAACGTTTGGACAGTATTTATTGTGGGACATTAGAGCACATCAGGCATGTCGAATTGCATTATGAATACGGAGAATATCCTTCTGATATCAAATAATTTTGATTTTTTGAAATTCGCAATGTAATACACATTTTATGGCAAATCATTAAAAATTGATATTTTGATATTTAACAGTACTTAACAGTAAACTTTATAAATCTGATGATTTATACTTAAAGTGTATGTAGGTGGGATGAAAAGCCGACGATCAATTAAAATTTTGACATTTCGTATTGAAGATATGGATTTTTTTCCCAAAACAAAAAACTTTACATTATTTTATCCAATGTTTCTATTTCAAAATAATCTACTCTACGATGATGGCAAAGCATCATTCATGAAACACCACGGGATGGCCGTCCTAGAATGTAGCAAGCATCACGACTCAAAGACAGGACTCAAAGACCATTCGCGGACCTATGCCCTCACTTCAGCCTTCTCCAATACTCAGTTCAAACAGTCAGCATGAAGGCGTGCGTAGCTGGAAAAGTCAACAACTTTAAACAAGGGCAAAGACCAGGTCATAGGAGAAAACGTAGCAGATGGGATCACATAGATTCATAAGCAATGTCATGTGATGGATCTATATAAAATTACAAGTAATGATTAATAACATCATTATAATGACAGAAAACGTCAGATAGGATCTCAAGTCATAAGCTATATGTTACTTATGATCCGGGCTTGATGAACTACATGCCTATATAATTACATAACAAAACTATATAATTAACCAACCCGAGTATCAACCTCATTAATCAACATGAGGGCGTCATCACGATACAAACTCATCAGAGAGACAACTATGAAAATTATCTTGTGCAAAAAATAACGGATTGTGTAATAATAATGACATGTTGGAAGACCAAGTTTCTGAGATTCTATTTCATGAACGCGCGGGGGCGTCCTAAGTTATATCTCCTGAAAAGTTCACTTGTTTGTTGTTCATTGGGTTTCTTCTTTCTTTTTAAAGCTTCACATGCTTAGGAAAGATAGAGTATTGAGATTTGAGAACCGTTTCTTGTTCCGCTCAACCGAATCTGTGACATTTTCGATATTGATAACATTTTCGAGACCCCAAATAGCCTCCAAATTTCGACATATTATTTACTGCTAAATATCACTTAGTCAAACTGCTAACATTCTATGTGTCGTGCGTGGGCACAGTTTAAAGTAAACATACTCGGTTTCATGTCTGCCATAGGCAAATCGACCCATCATCTAAATTTCTTAATCTTGTATATATATTATCCATTGAACTGAAAAAATCTTGAATTGTACAATTTCCAGGGTCCATGGTACAATTCAGTGTATGCAATCATGGCAATTCTTCACTTCGATGCCCCAAATAGCACAGCACTGTTAACTTGCTGAAATTGTACAGTGACTTCCTGAACATACTGAAGTGTAGTACAGACTATACCTATTATAGCCTATGTACAGATTTTTTTTTCCTGAACAGTTTTAAGATAAAAACAAAATTATTCAAACTGTATTTGCTCGAAACCTTACTATCCTACGTCTAACCAAAGACCTTAAGAAGATCTAGTGGTCTAACGAACGGGTGCAACCCCAGTGGAATAAAACTCATCTGGATCCAACTATTTTTGTTTGTATGTTTTTTCGTGACTTTGTGCCTTAAAATCGGCTTCACAGGACATGTCTTAGAGTGTTTTCATTCTGGTGTCTTATGTTTTGCATTATTGAAGACGTGTTAATTGCAAGACAATTTTTACGGTGTAATTCATTAATCATCTATTAAAGTATTCCAATGGAAATGAGTATGCGTAAGCACATAATGTACTTTGAACAGCTATGGAATGTAAACAGACGTGACGGATAGATAGTAATGTATGTAAAAAATTCGTCATCCCGTGCCCAACGTTATTTTAGGTGTTTTTTCTAAGAATGGCATTTCTTTCAAAACAATTATCTATAGATAATCTTGGTACAGATAATAGAAACATTTCGATGATAACAGAAAATGTAGTGGTCTATACAAAGTACCGTAAAACCTCGTCTACAAGCATATAGAGTACGTCTGATGAAAGCTACATTAATCTGGATCTGGATGAATACTGGTCAACGCGCCATAATCCAAGCGCCATAAATAAATTACAGATCCAAGCATATACAAACAAGTATTATTTTAAGACCAATCTATTGTATTGGCATATTTACGCTTGTTTCCAATTCATTTTGCTTTCATCAAAAACACTATATGCTTGTAGACGAGGTTTTACGGTATTCTAGAATAATCAAGCTGTCACTGGAAACGATTTGAATGCTGTTAAATATTTTAGATTAAAAAAGATACTATTTGATCTCACCCTTGATCTCTATGCGAAACGTCCTATAAACTTTAGGTCTAGACCTACATATTTGGAACCAAATCAACAATGTATGTATTGGGAATTCCTATATGCATGATAGGTGATACCGTAAACTCAAAAGAAAAATATATAGATTTTGGGCAATTATTTTCATCGGATTTTTGATAAAATTTATAGACTTCATGTATAAATTAAATACCAACTTTGGGATCCATATCACCCAAAATATGGTTTTAAGTGAAATAAAAATCGACGGGCTTGTGAGACGAATATACCTCACTCCCGGTTTAATCATCTTCTCCCATGCAAGTTGGCAGTGCCCATTTTAATGGAAAAGGTGTCCTCACAATTTGGCCAAGGCATTTGGTGGTTTATTTTGGACACTTACCTGTATAACGGATGGTAAATAATAATTAATTGAGAGGACGGGGATTTATGGAATCGTGAACTTCATCCATACCCATGTACAAGGTGGTAGGGGCCATTTTGTTCCTTATAATGAGGGAAAAACTTAGATAGCCCCACAATTTGGCAGAGCTGTTTGGTGGTTTATTTTGGACGTTTGACATGTTTTGGTATAGCATTCAGATCATGTAAATTAGATAAACCATATTTGGACGGGGTGTAAAAGTATCATGGCCTTTTCCAACCCTCACCCTCGAAGCTTCGTGGTTATCTCCTCCTCCCCCAATCATGCAAGGTGTTATAAAGTCCCTTTGTTCCTAATAAATGGGGGCAAAAGATAGTCCACCATTTTAGCTCGTAATTTGGTGGTTAAGTTTAGACGTTTGAAGTGTTTTAGCATAACGGGTAAACCATACATTTTGAGCTGAGTTTGTCTAGTATCATGAGTTTCTCCCTCCCCCTCGAGGTGTGATGGTCGATCTCGCCTCGTGTAGGTGTCCCTAGGTGTAGGGTGCTCAAATTGATCCTTAGAGCAAAAGGTGACCTTACAATTTGGCTGAGCCATTTGGTGCTTTATTTTGGGCGTAAGTTTCCATAAATTAATTATGCCTACATTATGTGTTAGTAGATGGGAAACTACATAATTTTGGGACGGGGGTTTCAACCAGTGTACCATCACCCTTCGCTACATCATACATAAATTACGATGTCTATATGGCTGCTTGAAACAGTTTTTCTACGTCATGAAGAAAAGGTTCGAATCAACTGGTCTTTCTCTTAAAAACAGTGCAGTTATATTGCATCTGAATTAAAATGGTCAGAAAGTGTACGTAACTTATTCTTTAAATGTTCAAAAGCAAGCTCTAGTCTTCTCACGGTCCTAAAAAAGTTATAAACAAACCGCAAGTGAACAACTTCACTCTTGATTTCTTCCATTTATTTAGATGCCAACGGGCATTTTCCAACGCATTCAACATGTGGTTGTGAAAGCATCGTGACCCGATATAATGCTATCTAAAGTTTTAAATTCATACGGGACACAACATATCTGATCGAAATGGATGCTTTCCAACGAATTCCCCAAAACACGGGCAAAAACATGGCGGTATAGAAATAGAATATTGAATTTCAGATCATGACGTCGTATCATGATGTAATATAATGCCTCTTTCAATTTATTTCCACCCTCTGTATCTTATAATGCATCTTTAAAATTCTGGATTATTAAAGCAAATTACCTGGTGTTCAAAAGAATTGCATTTTATACCAATACGTCTGATTTTAACAAACCTAATTTATAAGTCCATATCGTCACCAATATCGTGAAGTGGTATACTTTATTGTAATATTCTAGGCGTACAAGGACTATTCACTTGTTGAAATGCTTTCTAAAACTTGAGATATTTCCTTAATTGCTTAAAAGTATTATACTCAATCGTTAAATACCGACTCGAAATAACCCATAATTTGAGGTCCTTGCCTGGTACTCCGGGCTGAAACTAAAATACCGTAGCAAATTGGTATTCTATAAATGGGCTGCAAATGTACCTTTACTTTATAATTATTATCGAACCCAACCTCAATACAAATCGTTAAATACCGACTAGAAATAACCCATAATTCCAGGTCCTTGCCTGGTACTCCGGGCTGAAACTAAAATACCGTAGCAAATTGGTATTCTATTATGGGCTGCAAATGTACCTTTACTTATCGAACCCAACCTAAGTACAGCAATACAAATCTGACCCATTTTCGTGCGAGGAATAACAATACCGCGGTCAAAACACACCTCGGCAACCATACAAACCGAGTTACTGCAAACTTTGTCCTTTTTGTGTACAAACACAGATATGTCACTTGGTACCACTCAAAAAATACTTGTGAAAAAGGCCTGAAATAACGCGTAAATGTGGGTAAAAAGTCTCAATTTCAAAGGGACGAGACAAAATAAAAGTGCGGACATTTTGACTTTAAAAATAAGGAATTCAGGTAATGTGGCACAAAAAGGTAAGTGGCAGTTGCGTAGTGGGGCAGGTGGGGGGGGAGATTTTCTCGTCCCCTCAGAAAATTTCAAGGATAAAATGGTGATGATAAAGGGTAAAATGTGTCATTAAAATGACTAAAATGGGACGAAGCCTCGGACGAAAATGTGACAAATAGGGAGGAATGTGACCAATCGACTGGGCGAACTTTTGGCGCCCCCCCCCCCCCCACACCCCCAACATTAGAAGGTTGGTTACGCTGCTGACAAATATCATCTCTGTTTTATTACACGAAATGCATTGTTATGTGCATTATGATGTCACAAAATAGGAATCAACGATGACCTCAAAACGTCCTATTTAATAATAATATAGTGCATATTTCTCTCTATGCATGACTGGTAATATTTACACAAAAAAGGAGTTCTAGCTAATTTAATTGAATTGGTGTCCTAATGCTTTTAAATGGATACGCCAGAATGATTACACGGTATGTTTTAAATTATTGCTGTCTACAGAAGACAAGACGACGAACATACAAGGTCAGCCTTAAAGTACACAAAACCTCATAATTTAATTTTTTTAAATCTGTAAATAAAGTGCCTTAATTTTTACAAAAAAAAGCAGTAATTACTTTATTATTTGTAAAGCTTTTAATGGTTTTATAAAATTAAAGAAAATACGAGTTCTCAAATTTAATATAAACTTTGAGCTCCGGTTAAAATGGTATCGTTACGTCGACGATGTGCACACAAACTTGAAGAAGGTAATTAACTTGAGAACTTCTAAAACAACGAAGTTCTGCTGCCCAGATTTTTAACAATGTATTTGATATTTTGATATTCCATCTCTATATGCAAACCTAGTTCATAATCTTGGTTTGTAACTCAGTAATATGGGTTAGTGGTGGACATCAATTCCTATTATAAAATATTACTCTAGAAACAAGCGCTGAATTGTAAACACAGATGTTTACTTGCACGGATCACAAAAGCTTTTAGATATATTACATGAAATCCATTAACCTCCTCCTATACGTATTTTAGGTATATATAACATTCCTCTCTTCTCCTTTAATGCACTGGACTATTTGTTTTGTTTGATATCTGTAGACCTATACTTGCTCTTTTTACGTATAGAGATACATGGAATTACATTTTACTCAAATGCGGAAGAACGCGATAAAGTCACGTTTGGCATGTTTTGTGAGAACAATGGACGAACAAGCGATCAAATTCAAGTCTTTTCTCCGTGATTTATCTCGTAAAATGATTTAAACTAAAGTTGGCACGCAATCATTCGTCATTCTACTAATTCTACTATTTAAAACGAAGAAAATAAATTTAAACTTTAAATTATAGACTAAACTAGAGGGACAATAGTTAATACATTATCACAAAAAATAAATATTAGGCAAATATATAAAGATCAAAGTAGGAATCCAAATGATACATAAAAACGTAATAACATGTGACGGCGATATGCTCAATCACATCGGAAAAGATTTCTCATTTTTATTAAAAGAAATAAAATTATCAGGCTATATACAACTCTCAGCCACGTACCTGGGAAAAATTACCAACATGGAAATTACACATTTCACATGTACAGACCAGCACAGCTCTGTGTACAGACATACAAAACGATTTATCCAACCATTAAATTAAATTGCATGACTGACTACAATAATAATGTGATTTTGTGATCAAAATTATACTTTCGTATAAATATGTAGAAATATGAATGTTGACCTTTAGATGAAAAAAGCTCGCAACACAATAGGAATCAGCAGGCCATCTTCATCTAGGTTCCACCAAGAGGAGGAAACTATACATTCCCATGATGCTTTGTTACAAGAAAATTGGTACATGCCTGAAATGGCCTGGGAGTTATTCATGTTTATCATGTACGAAGTAAACAATGGCGTAGCCAGGGGGAGCCGTGGCCTGGGAACGGTAACGAGTAAAGCGTCATTCAACTCATAAGCCTTTGAAGGCAAATGTTCAAATAACTACATAAGTAAAAATTGGACGAAGAATTGACAAATGGGGACGACCCCCCCCCCCACAACACACACACCCCTGACTGTAAATGCCGTCAAACTTTCCTCTCTTTTGCTAAATCCAATCTAACCGAGGACGCACACACCCCCCACCCACTAAAAGGCTGGTTACGCACTGCAGCGAATTAATGGTTATTTCTTATAATGACGTTTCTGGACCAAATGAAAGCAAAAAGTCATTTCACAAATCCACACAACCAAAGGAAGTATATTTTCTATAGACATCATTTTAGGGTAAAAATAAATTGGCATGGCATAACGGGAATGTTGTCATACTGTGTTTATATCGTGACACTGATTTCTAGATGAACCGTGACCTAATTGAGTACTGATCTCTAATGGAAGTGGCTTTCCAAGCTTGAGATGATAATCAAATTTCATCAGGAAGCAAAAAATGTCTAATGCTATCTTTAAAATAATACATTTAGATATTTTTGGTGAACCTTTATCTTTATTTGGCTATATACGTGACAATATTCAAGATTTTCGGTTTCTTATCGGTTAAACAGATGATTCTAAGGCAAAAATGTAGACTATCGGCAGAAAAAACGCATTTCCCAGAATATTGTCACATTTATACATATGCGCAAGCAAGATGTTTCTATAAATTTTCTTTCATCAATATTTAAGATTATCGGAATCTATATCAGAGCAGCATAAAAATTGCATCTGGTTTTGAATCAAATTAAGGAAAATGTAATTTATAAGCAAAATAATTGTATTACACGTGTATGAACGGAAAGAAAACACTGCACGAAGGTTGCAATTTTCATGCGGAAAAAATGCAAGTAATGTAACAAACGTATGCAGACATTTTTAATTTTATAGTCCCCAAGCAAGACGCAAGTATTTAGGTATTTTTTATTGATTGACTGAAATTGCTACATACCTTCCGAGGTATTTATTATTAGCATGTGCACAGTTCATCGTATATATTGTAACATGCTCAGATAAACATGGTTAAGGTTCAAAGATAAAAGCATATTCTATTTTGCTCATATTGTTTAATATAGTCATCAACAACAACATGAATGTTTATGTGTACGACTCGTGTAATCTTGAAACACCGCTCAAATCAATTCAGTATGTCACATTTTAGAAGTACTGCCATGTATCATGTCACGTATGAACTAATGAATCGTGAACGAATTCATATGAACTAATGTGAATGTCAATGACGGATGACAATATTATGTCATTATTTTTGGTCAAGTCAATTAAAATTAAAATAACATCATTATTGGGCTTATATACCTGTCGAGATAAAACATTACTTAATGAAAAATAAACACATTATTGTTAATGCATATCTGTGATGGATGCATTGCAAACAAAATTATCAGTCACAACTGCGTTGATACTAAACAATGTGCAATATTGTTTCCACTGTTTTGTCAGGCATTTAAATAGCTTTAAATGACACGAATGGCATTGAAAAGACCATTTTGTTGGCCATTGCATATGGTGAACGTTAAATTTACATCAGTGTTTCAACATAAAACACATGTATTTCAGCACAAATGTTGGTTGTTTCGCTTTAGACCTAATTAGTTTAATTACTTTGTTTTTCAGCTGCCTATTAGGCTAATGTTGTTGATGTTGATGATGTTGTTTGCAATTTATTTTCAAGCGCTCGTTTTAGTTAAATAGTGCAATAACCTGCTCATTTTGACAGTCGGTTCCCACAGGTTTTTGACAGACCTATCTTTAGTTTTAACTCTTATAGATTGCTATGTGAAGTATGCAGTTTTAACCATTTTTATTGACATTTTATTGTAATTATTTGCATACATATTACATAATGGAAAAAGAACCTTGAAAAAGATTCTTTAATATGCCGGCCTCGAAATATAGAATAATATAAATTATAATCATCTTTACCTCGTACCTATACTCGTATCAAGTTTGGCATCAAACGCTTTTTTTGAAATTCGAAATGACCATCACCAAGCATTTGTGAATTGTATCCAAATTTTGAAATTTCAACTTGAATTCGCTACATGCAGTATCCAGTATAGTAATTCATGTATAAAAATTTCGTTCATAAATGCAATACGTTCATTAGTAAATTTGTTTTGTTTTGCATGCAAGTTGATCATTGTATATTGGGTGACATACAATGGACAATGAATACTGTAATTAAAATAATGGTGTCATGCCACGGATGTCTAATTGCTTATGCAGACGTTCAATAAACAATATTAACATTAAAATGAACAATCTACAGTAAAAAATATAATTGATGTCATGGGCACGTATATAAACATAATATTTTATAAATATCACACCACAAACGTGTGAGAGGTCAGACGTATGTCATGTGTTTGTGTGTGTGAAAAATCCATTGAATTCGCTTTTTTATCAAATGTGAATTGGCCGCTGGTGCTGTGTGTGTATCTTGAAAAAAAATACTGAACTGAAACTGCTCAATTTTATCACAAAACCGTTGGCGTTTAATGCACGTAGCATACATTACCGAGGCCTATACTAGTATAGCTGGTTGTGTGTTGTAGCTTTTACCATCTAAAACAAACCCAGTATTTACATCGGATCCGAGTATTACATAAAATGTAATGCAATTAAAAACATACCTGCTTGGTCTATTGAATTGCTGGTATCTGCTTTTCTTTCGGGTAGGTGGTGTCCCGATCCCCGTACCGTTTCCAATACCTGCCATTTTTCTGACAGCTTATACAAATCTTCTTTTTATAAAAATAAAATATATATCAAACTTGTCTCTGTAATGCAATGGTTTCAGCTCCGTAGTTTCAGATGATAACAATGTGTGTTTAGCGTACAGTGGTTGGTGAACAAGTGGTTTATATGACTGTGTAAGCAGAACGCATTAAGCGTGGATCTCCAAGCACTGGTTCCGACAATTGACCTCTTATTGTGGCCTTGACTTACACGTCAAAATATAGCGATGATACAGCGCCACAGCAGGAACCCATGTGTTTCCAATACAATTCCAATTGTTTAATATCTTTAAAAATGGATTGTTTCAGTTGTGCAAGATAAAATACCTTAAAATTGGTGTTTACCATCAAAGATATGAAATCCTTTTATCATTATCAAACAATTCCAATATGACTTGTCATTGACTCATTCATTCAAAGAATTTATATTCAAAAGAGAGCAACCTGCATTCGTGCCACCTGATGTCAAACTAGTTTGATTTTGAATTTTACTAGAGCGTTTGATAATTATTTGTCTGTTACCTTTGCCTTTGTTGTTCCTATTGTTATTTTAATTTTTTTATTGTTATAAAATATAAAGCATGGAAGTGACGTCGAATTACAAAACAAACTACCACGCCGCCGGTAGTGTGTGGTAAAGTTGGTAAGCGACTCTATAACCTTTTCAACCGCCTGTTCAATTAAAGCAAATTTGCACAAATTATTAAAATAATATACTCGATGTCGGTTAATTCAGTAGTAGAAAAGGTGACGTACTATTCAGTAAACATTAATGTTTAATTTGCTTTAGTTATTATGTCCAATGTGTCTCATTGAAATGGTATTTGTTCATGGCCCGAAACTAAAGTACATATTAAAACAGCAAAGATTGCTGCATTGGTTTCGTTTCAAATGTCCTTAGTATGCAAATTAGTTTGTCACCCCGTTTTTGTTAAAAGCGTGTTATACCATAAGCCTTACTTTGAAATAAATGTTTTATTTTTTTGGCATATTTGTAATGTTTAGACCTATATACACATGTATGTTATACCTTCCAACTTACACCTAATTGAAATAAGGCAAATATCTTGTGTTTGTAAAAAAACACAGCAATTTTGAATTATTATTAGTAAATGGTGTTTTTTTTCTTTCAATTTACCTCATTTTTTGGGCTTAAAATGGATAGTTATCCATCTTATTGACTGTTACTACTAACAGTCTTTTATAATTTTGTGTGAAACAATAACATAGGCCTTAATAAAAAATATATCAAAAACTCACGAGGGCATAAAAAGTTACAGGCATGAATGATAATGAACGCATATTGCCCTATGTGCAAGTTATGATACAATTTTTTTAAATGACAAATGCAAGAGATAAAAGCGGATAAAAAAAGCCACTTCCGTGCCATTTTTGTCAATGTTTCAAAGTCAAAATTGTTTTTGTCTATTTGATGATGTCATGCATGGCGGTATTTACTATTTATCTCTAGCGCTCATTTACAAAATACATAAATCATGTTACACAATAGTATGTTGACCTGGCCTTGTTGACACAGATCAACTTCCAGTTTTAGCTACGAGTGTTTGCATTAACGTACTTATCAGCTAAAATGAACACGAATACAAACTACTAAGACGAACAAACAGTCGCACTTATCATGCTTATAGTACCCACGGATCCCGGCCCACCAGTGGTGTAGAACAAGAAGCTAGCACATACGACATATCCATGATATCCCCTCCCCATGTCCACCGTGGGATGCTGGCCTACTTATAATTTTACATTGTAACACGGTAACACCATTTTGTCAAATTTTGCCCCAACCCCCATCCCACATGCCCGCTTTTTGACAAAAATGCCCGCAAACACTCAGGCTGCAGGGGGCTGCAGGGCCGGCAGGCCCGAGGTCGGCGACTCCCATACGACGACTAAACACTCCAAGTAGGACACAAAGGGTCCCGCAAGGCAAGAAAGCAAGAGTAACCTTAATATAAAACCCCCAGGATAAAATCATAGATCGTCAATTTTTTGACGATCTATGACAAAACAGTAACCTTAATGTAATTTGACACCATAGAATATAGTATATTTTTGGATATTTGAGAAGTGTTTTTCGATAAACAGAGTATAATCGATAAACAGAAAACAGGTTTTTTCAAAAAAGGAAAAGCTCTGGTTTATATTGCCTGATAAACTGTGTTTATTAATTGAAAAACAGTGATTTTCGATTATCGACAAACAGAGTTTTTCGATAAACCATATTTTTTTCGATCGAAAACATAAACATAAACCGAGTTTATCAGTCAAATCGAAAAGCAGTGTTTATCGCTCGAAAAACTCTGTTTATCACCAGTGGCGTAGCCAGCACTTATTCAGAGGGTGGGAGAAAACATTGACGAAACATATCATTGCGGCCGGCATTCCCACAAGGAGGCAAGACTTCTCACAAGGGGAGCATCTGCCCCCTTTGCCCCTCCCCCCCGGCTTCGCCACTGTTTATCGCCAATAATTGTGTCGAAAAATAGCCAGCACTTTTTCAGAGGGTGGGAGAAAACTTTGACGAAACATATCATGGCGGCCGGCATTCCCACAAGGAGGCAAGACTTCTCATAAGGGTAGCATCTGCCCCTTTGCCCCCCCCCCCTCCCCGGCTTCGCCACTGTTTATCGCCAATAATTGTGTCGAAAACACGGTTTATCGTCAAATAAACCGTGTTTTTCGAGTCGTGTCGTGTTTCTACCTTAGCGTAAGAGTAGCCTATATAGTGCCCAAAGGCTTTCATAACATGAAAATGTTCATAGCCACGCAGCCTACAACCGGGAAAACGTTGGGTTGCGTAGGGGGCCTATACATTTGGTAAACATGGTAAATAGTTACTAATACTCCGAAATTAGAACATTTTGGCACGGCATTCACCTTTTGCGTACCATTTCCTTTACCATATTGATTGTCACAAAGGCCCACATATTTTCCACTTTACTCAACTCAAAAAACAACTTGGCTTTTTGTTGTCACCCTTATTACGGTATCCATGACAACAACAAACTTGAGTGGGTGACAAGTTTTGGCAGACAATTCAAATAGTCTAGGCATTACTATCATAAGAACAAATAAGTGAGTAACATTTTGGTATACATTACCTCCAATTTGAGGTCAATAGAATTCCGGTGACAACATTGGGTGATCACGACAGTTGTCATATTTGGGTCAGAGGTGAAGCAAAAGAAGGGAAAAAGAACTCAAAATTGCAGGTCAATAAATCGGCAATATTTGTGATCATTGTATTTGGTCGAAAAGTTTCGGACTTATTTTTCAAGTTTAGTATGAAAATCAAAACTGTGCCCGGTATTATAATGGGCCCTATAGTTTTTATCAACCATCAATGGCGTCGCTCCTGGAGAAAAGGGGCTGATTTCCGGGGCTGACTTTTGTCAGCCGATAAACGAAATTTGGCATTTGGGCACCGCCCCCTCCATGCATGAAGTTGTAGAGCTGTTTCTTTTGGCTTCTAAACAACGGAGAAGTAGTTCATCATGCAATACCTCGTCTACAAGCATATAGAGTGCTTTTGATCAAACCTAAATTAATCCAGGCGGCTTCCATCGACCTAATTATAACATTATGGAGTTTGAGCAAATAGTAAATTTCCGATACAAGCATATACAATCAAGTATTATTTAAGACCAATCTATGTTATTGACATATTTACAGCTGTTTCGTATTAATTTAGCTTTCATCAAAAACACCCTAATAATTACTAGACGAGGTTTTACGGTATTGTATTCTAAAATAATATTTGCGACTTTTTTTTTTGTATTTTAGGTTTGAAGACTTCAGTTGGCACCCCAACCTTTTTCGGGGGACATTGTACTTTACCATGTTTACAAGAATAAGAATGTTTTTACCTGACTCCACAATTTGGGCAATCATGTTTCATCATCTCACATATTACTGCTTTCCCTCCTACACGGTACAGATCTCGACTGTCTCGTTCAGCGGTCTCCATGGTTCCGGGTTCACGTCTTGTTCCAACAAAAATGGCAGTTGATCGGGATTCAACTTTTGCAGATTTGCTATGTCGTATGACCATAAATTGTGACTCTATATCAATCTTCTCCTGCTGCTGTTATATAAAGTAAGAAACGAAATGGCAGTAATAAACATAATAATTATGAGTAACTGTTTAAAAAAAGGAAACAACACGAAGAAGAAGGGGAGGACTGCATGGAGGGGAGAGAAAGAAAAGAAGATGATGACAATACATACACAGATGGAAAAATACATAAAAGAAAAACAACAATAAGTCTAATCACTGAAAGCGAACAAAGTGAGCCGGACTATTTTTTGACTTCTTCTTCAAAAATTGACAGAGAAACAGATAACCTGATGTCACAGAGTTTCATATTTTCGAGCCTGTATAAGAGAGAAACTTTTGCAGAAGCAGATTTAGAAATGATTTTGCGTTCAGCAAGACGGATTTTGTCTATATAGGAGATCGTAAAGCAAGTACGAATTTTCCATATTGAAGCTAAAGTCTGCTAAACTCGTGAAATTTGGTTCAAAAGCGGAATACGTGTTAATTATTGCAGATATGAGTAGGATCCAAGTCCTTCTGAATTGGTCGAATTCAGAATAAGTTTATGGAACAAATGCGCGCGAAGTGCACGAAATATTTTGCCATATTGAAGCTAAATTCGTGAAATATGGTGCAAACGTGGAATAAATTCGGGCGAATCGCGCAAAAATGGTCACTTTGGGGGCTAAAATGGGCAAATATGAGATTAATTGTGACGTGTCATGTCAAAAGGAGACACTTTTGGGCAGGATCGTAAATAGAGAAAAAGCCAAAAATCTGCTGGTGGGTGATTTTTTCACAATTCGGGTTTGTTGCGAATTTGTGATGTTACTAATGTTAAAAATATTGTCTGACAGTTTCAGACCGGAATATAACTGGCATCTTGTATTTTTTGAGACATTTTTCAAGTTAATTCCTACTCACAACATTGTCAATAATATTTTTAAAGGCTGATATCTCAATTCCCAATTTTATAATACCACAACTTCCGAACTCAATATCTTCGCTTAGGAATGTACGATTTCATTGGGGAAAACGGCGTTGTGGAGCAAAATATCTCTACATTTAAGATATGTAAAAACCTCAAAATTCATAACCTGCCCAAAAGTGTCTCCTTTTGACATGACACGTCACAATTTGGTCAGAAACCCACGTAGGCGTTAACATTGGGAGATGATTGTATGGACCATCCCCCCCCCGCCATGCTATGGCAAAATATGGGATTTATCCCACCCACCCTCCGGTGATCTACGCCTATGATATAAAGGGGATCTACGAGGCTAATATGAGTAGAAAGGTGATCTAAGAAGATCCCATTTCTTCTTATATCAGGCTGATATAAGAAGAAGGGGGATCTACGAGGCTGGTAAGAAGAAGAGGGATCTATGAGGCTGATATAAGAAGAAATGGGATCTACGAGGTTGATATAAGAAGAAGGGGATCTACGAGGCTGATATAAGAAGAAATGGGATCTACGAGGCTGATGTAAGAAGAAATGGGATCTACGAGGCTGAAGAAATGGGATCTACGAGGCTGATATAAGAAGAAATGGGATCTACGAGGCTGATAGGCCTATAAGAAGAAATGGGATCTACGAGGCTGATATAAGAAGAAATGGGATCTACGAGGCTGATGTAAGAAGAAATGGGATCTACGAGGCTGATATAAGAAGAAGGGCATCTACGTCGAGGCTGATATAAGAAGAAATGGGATCTACGAGGCTGATATAAGAAGAAGGGGATCTACGAGGCTGATATAAGAAGAAATGGGATCTACGAGGCTGATATAAGAAGAAGGGGATCTACGAGGCTGATATAAGAAGAAATGGGATCTACGAGGCTGATGTAAGAAGAAATGGGATCTACGAGGCTGATATAAGAAGAAATGGGATCTACGAGGCTGATGTAAGAAGAAATGGGATCTACGAGGCTGATATAAGAAAAATGGGATCTATGAGGCTGATATAAGAAAGAAATGGGATCTACGAGGCTGATGTAAGAAAAAATGGGATCTGCGAGGCTGATGTAAGAAAAAATGGGATCTACGAGGCTGATGTAAGAAGAAATGGGATCTACGAGGCTGATATAAGAAGAAATGGGATCTACGAGGCTGATGTAAGAAGAAATGGGATATACGAGGCTGATATAAGAAGAAATGGGATCTACGAGGCTGATGTAAGAAGAAATGGGATATACGAGGCTGATAAAAGAAGAAATGCGATCTACGAGGCTGATAAAAAAAATGGGATCTACGAGGCTGATATGAGAAATGGGATCTACGAGGCTGATATAAGAAGAAATGGGATCTACGAGGCTGATGTAAGAAGAAATGGGATCTACGAGGCTGATAAAAGAAGAAATGCGATCTACGAGGCTGATAAAAAAAATGGGATCTACGAGGCTGATATGAGAAATGGGATCTACGAGGCTGATATAAGAAGAAATGGGATCTACGAGGCTGATGTAAGAAGAAATGGGATCTACGAGGCTGATAAAAGAAGAAATGCGATCTACGAGGCTGATAAAAAAAATGGGATCTACGAGGCTGATATGAGAAATGGGATCTACGAGGCTGATATAAGAAGAAATGGGATCTACGAGGCTGATATACATACATACATACATATACATACAAAAGATATTTAGGACGCAATTCGCCGCAAGGCAACATTGCGTTTACAAATACATCAAAGCAGTAAAACAAGATAAACAAACAAAAGATCAGAATAAATGAGTTTTTAACAGTTTCTTGAAAGTGTTTGTGGATGTTGCACCCTGATGTGCAGTGGCAGATTGTTCCAAGCTTTGGCAGCAGTAGAAGTGAATCTGCGTTCTCCCGCAACAGAATTGTATCTATGAACTACCAGACGTGAAGGATCATTGGAAGATCTGAGAGGGCGGCCGAGAACATAATAAGAGAACAATTGAGTTATGTAAGCTGGTGATTGGTCATTCAATGCCTTGTATGCATAGAGCATGATCTTGTAAGTTACTCTTTGTGCTATTGGAAGCCAGTGGATATAAGAAGAAATGGGATCTACGAGGCTGATATAACAAGAAATGGGATCTAAGAGGCTGATATAAGAAGAAATGGGATCTACGAGGCTGATATAAGAAGAAATGGGATCTACGAGGCTGATAAAAAAATGGGATCTACGAGGCTGATATAAGAAATGGGATCTACGAGGCTGATGTAAGAAGAAATGGGATCTACGAGGCTGATATAAGAAGAAATGGGATCTACGAGGCTGATATAAGAAGAAATGGGATCTACGAGGCTGATATAAGAAATGGGATCTACGAGGCTGATATAAGAAGAAATGGGATCTACGAGGCTGATATCAGAAGAAAAGGGATCTACGAGGTTGATATAAGAAGAAATGGGATCTACGAGTCCGATATAAGAAGAAATGGGATCTACGAGGCTGATATAAGAAGAAATGGGATCTACGAGGCTGATGTAAGAAGAAATGGGATCTACGAGGTTGATGTAAGAAGAAATGGGATCTACGAGGCTGATATAAGGAAGAAATGGGATCTACGAGGCTGATATAAGAAGAAATGGGATCTACGAGGCTGATATAAGAAGAAATGGGATCTACGAGGCTGATGTAAGAAGAAATGGGATCTACAAGGCTGATATAAGAAGAAATGGGATCTACGAGGCTGATATAAGAAGAAATGGCATCTACGAGGCTGATATAAGGAAGAAATGGGATCTACGAGGCTGATATAAGAAGAAATGGGATCTACGAGGCTGATATAAGAAGAAATGGGATCTACGAGGCTGATGTAAGAAGAAATGGGATATACGAGGCTGATAAAAGAAGAAATGCGATCTACGAGGCTGATAAAAAAAATGGGATCTACGAGGCTGATATGAGAAATGGGATCTACGAGGCTGATATAAGAAGAAATGGGATCTACGAGGCTGATGTAAGAAGAAATGGGATCTACGAGGCTGATAAAAGAAGAAATGCGATCTACGAGGCTGATAAAAAAAATGGGATCTACGAGGCTGATATGAGAAATGGAATCTACGAGGCTGATATAAGAAGAAATGGGATCTACGAGGCTGATATACATACATATACATACAAAAGATATTTAGGACGCAATTCGCCGCAAGGCAACATTGCGTTTACAAATACATCAAAGCAGTAAAACAAGATAAACAAACAAAAGATCAGAATAAATGAGTTTTTAACAGTTTCTTGAAAGTGTTTGTGGATGTTGCACCCCTGATGTGCAGTGGCAGATTGTTCCAAGCTTTGGCAGCAGTAGAAGTGAATCTGCGTTCTCCCGCAACAGAATTGTATCTATGAACTACCAGACGTGAAGGATCATTGGAAGATCTGAGAGGGCGGCCGAGAACATAATAAGAGAACAATTGAGTTATGTAAGCTGGTGATTGGTCATTCAATGCCTTGTATGCATAGAGCATGATCTTGTAAGTTACTCTTTGTGCTATTGGAAGCCAGTGGATATAAGAAGAAATGGGATCTACGAGGCTGATATAACAAGAAATGGGATCTAAGAGGCTGATATAAGAAGAAATGGGATCTACGAGGCTGATATAAGAAGAAATGGGATCTACGAGGCTGATAAAAAAAATGGGATCTACGAGGCTGATATAAGAAATGGGATCTACGAGGCTGATGTAAGAAGAAATGGGATCTACGAGGCTGATATAAAAAGAAATGGGATCTACGAGGCTGATATAAGAAGAAATGGGATCTACGAGGCTGATATAAGAAATGGGATCTACGAGGCTGATATAAGAAGAAATGGGATCTACGAGGCTGATATCAGAAGAAAAGGGATCTACGAGGTTGATATAAGAAGAAATGGGATCTACGAGTCCGATATAAGAAGAAATGGGATCTACGAGGCTGATATAAGAAGAAATGGGATCTACGAGGCTGATGTAAGAAGAAATGGGATCTACGAGGTTGATGTAAGAAGAAATGGGATCTACGAGGCTGATATAAGGAAGAAATGGGATCTACGAGGCTGATATAAGAAGAAATGGGATCTACGAGGCTGATATAAGAAGAAATGGGATCTACGAGGCTGATGTAAGAAGAAATGGGATCTACAAGGCTGATATAAGAAGAAATGCGATCTACGAGGCTGATATAAGAAGAAATGCGATCTACGAGGCTGATATAAGGAAGAAATGGGATCTACGAGGCTGATATAAGAAGAAATGGGATCTACGAGGCTGATATAAGAAGAAATGGGATCTACGAGGCTGATGTAAGAAGAAATGGGATCTACAAGGCTGATATAAGAAGAAATGGGATCTACGAGGCTGATATAAGAAGAAATGCGATCTACGAGGCTGATATAAGAAGAAATGGGATCTACGAGGCTGATATAAGGAAAATTGGGATCTACGAGGCTGATGTAAGAAGAAATGGGATCTACGAGGCTGATATAAGAAGAAATGGGATCTACGAGGCTGATGTAAGAAGAAATGGGATCTACGAGGCTGATATAAGAAATGGGATCTACGAGGCTGATATAAGAAGAAATGGGATCTACGAGGCTGATATAAGAAGAATTTGGATCTATATACGAGGCTGATATAAGAAAAAATGGGATCTACGAGGCTGATATAAGAAAAAATGGGATCTACGAGGCTGATGTAAGAAGAAATGGGATCTACGAGGCTGATATAAGCAGAAATGGGATCTACGAGGCTGATATAAGAAGAAATGGGATCTACGAGGCTGATATAAGAAGAAGGGGTATCCACGAGGCTGATATAAGAAGAAATGGGATCTACGAGGATGATAAGAAGAAAAGGGATCAACGAGGCTGATATAAGAAGAAATGGGATCTACGAGGATGATAAGAAGAAAGGGATCAACGAGGCTGATATAAGAAGAAATGGGATCTACGAGGCTGATATAAGAAGAAATGGGATCTACGAGGTTGATGTAAGAAGAAATGGGATCTACGAGGCTGATATAAGAAGAAATGGGATCTACGAGGCTGATATAAGAAAAAATGGGATCTACGAGGCTGATGTAAGAAGAAATGGGATCTACAAGGCTGATGTAAGAAGACAATGGATCAACGAGGCTGATATAAGAAGAAATGGGATCTACGAGGCTGATATAAGAAGAAGGGGGATCTACGAGGCTGATATAAGAAGAAATGGGATCTACGAGGCTGATATAAGAAGAAATGGGATCTACGAGGCTGATATAAGAAGAAATGGGATCTACGAGGCTGATATAAGAAGAAGGGGGATCTACGAGGCTGATATAAGAAGAAATGGGATCTACGAGGCTGATATAAGAAGAAATGGGATCTACGAGGCTGATATAAGAAGAAATGGGATCTACGAGGCTGATATAAGAAAAAATGGGATCTACGAGGCTGATATAAGAAGAAATGGGATCTACGAGGCTGATATAAGAAGAACTTGGGATCTACGAGGCTGATATAAGAAGAAATGGGATCTACGAGGTTGATGTAAGAAGAAATGGGATCTACGAGGCTGATATAAGAAGAAATGGGATCTACGAGGCTGATATAAGAAAAATGGGATCTACGAGGCTGATGTAAGAAGAAATGGGATCTACGAGGCTGATGTAAGAAGACAATGGATCAACGAGGCTGATATAAGAAGAAATGGGATCTACGAGGCTGATATAAGAAGAAGGGGATCTACGAGGCTGATATAAGAAGAAATGGGATCTACGAGGCTGATATAAGAAGAAATGGGATCTACGAGGCTGATATAAGAAGAAATGGGATCTACGAGGCTGATATAAGAAGAAGGGGGATCTACGAGGCTGATATAAGAAGAAATGGGATCTACGAGGCTGATATAAGAAGAAATGGGATCTACGAGGCTGATATAAGAAGAAATGGGATCTACGAGGCTGATATAAGAAGAAATGGGATCTACGAGGCTGATATAAGAAGAAATGGGATCTACGAGGCTGATATAAGAAGAACTTGGGATCTACGAGGCTGATATAAGAAGAAGGGGGATCTACGAGGCTGATATAAGAAGAAATGGGATCTACGAGGCTGATATAAGAAGAAATGGGATCTACGAGGCTGATGTAAGAAGACAAGGGATCAACGAGGCTGATAAAAGAATGGGATCAACGAGGCTGATATAAGAAGAAATGGGATCTACGAGGCTGAAGAAGAAATGAGATCTACGAGGCTGATATAAGAAGGGGGATCTACGAGGCTAAAGAAGAAATGGGATCTACGAGGCTGATATAAGAAGAAATGGGATCTACGAGGCTGATGTAAGAAGAAATGGGATCTACGAGGCTGATGTAAGAAGAAATGGGATCAACGAGGCTGATATAAGAAGAAGGGGATCTACGAGGCTGATATTAAAAGAAATGGGATCTACGAGGCTGATATAAGAAGAAATGGATAAGTCAGTAAAAAAGGGCCTATGTCAAAATATGCACGAGTGCAAAATGTGGCCGTTGGTCATCAGTTTGACCACAAAATATGTCATTGTACATTAAAAAAAAGGGGGAAATCACACAATCAAAATTATTTTAGACAGTTTTAGAAGTGTTCAGAGTCTTTTTAGAACGGTGTTTTTGACCAATCAAGTTCTATAATAGTAGGCCTAAACTTTATTCCACTTCATTTAAATCGGTGGTCTATAGAACGGAGATGCTTCATCCAACACAAAACATCTCCATTGCAAGATGGATGATAAGGCTTTAGCTAGAAAATATATAGCTCAATGATTTGAAAGCGTATGCGGATCTGAGGAGCAAACACAATACATGAGATCATCTAGTCCGCATAATCAGACCCAGAACAAAATATTAATTTCTGACATGATCGTGTACTGGAGATCATCGTGATGATCATGATCGTATAGAGGGAACGACTTAATGGACCTAAGGCAACTTTGTGGTGTCCTTTGAACATGTTGAAACATACACTTTCAAAACAATAACTACAAGTATTTCAAAAAAAGAAAGATTTTATCACTTACCATAGTTTATCTTTCGAATCATCGCAGAACCATATTTCCTTGACCATTTCCGGGCACATCTCCAACCCCCAAATAGGCCTACTCAAGATTTTGAGACCTGTATATTATTAGACGATTATGATAATCAGGTGTGAGTTTCATTGTGATCAACCAACCATTCTTCTTTGAGTGCAAGAGCATGGCTGCCATGTGCAGTGATGTGTATAATTAAACTGAATCGGGAACTGAATCACCAACCGGGGGGCAAAATGTTAAACATTAAATGTCGGGTTACGGTCACGAAACGTTTTGAAGGAAAAACGGGGAAACACGTCAAAGTGTTTGTAGGCATTATTTTACCAACATTTGAATTATAGGCCTATTAGAATGTTTTGCAGTTAAATTATTTTGTGAACATTTAAATAACATTTAAATAATAGTGTCAGAATGTTTTGCAGCAAATTATTTTGTGAACATTTAAATAACATTATGTTAGAATGTTTTGCAGCTTTTATTTTGTAAACATTTAAATACATGTTAGAATGTTGCAGCAATTGTTTTGTCAGCATTTAAATAACATTATGTATGGACTATATAGTTGTATGAAATTACAAATACCAGATTATGTTAAAATGTTTTCAGAAAATTGTTGTTTTTTGAATGTTCGTCTCAGATTAAACGTTTTCGGCAGTTGGAATAACTACACCCCTGGCCAATTTTGTGCCTATTTTTGCATTTTTCTCCAAAATTATAGCGCATTGATGACAAGTAAGATATGTATATTATAGGGGTAAGGACTACAACTACTGCACTGGAAATTTTATTTCAGCACAGACAACAGTTGTGGAGTTACAATAAAAGATGAGGGAAACCCAATATTTGATCAATAAATCAATAACTACTTGCCTTGAGTTGCTGAATTTTCAGTGCAGTAGCTGTAGTCCTTGCCCCTATAATATACATATCTTACTTTTCACCAATGCGCTATAATGGATGCAAAAATAGGCACAAAGTTGTCCAGGGGTGTAGTACCACCTTAAAGGGCCCGTACCACTGAAGCGTTAGTGAGGGCCGGGCTGGTCACATAAGACATGGAGCAGCTATGCAGTTACGACCTTGTTGCACTCATTCGTATGATAAAGGGATTCCGGCGTGTGGGAGGAAAAGAATAGATGAGCAAAGCCGATTTTCTTTACGTATTACATCACTGCAAATTGGAGTATCTTATTCACAGAAGTCAGTAGAGTATAGATTTCATACAGAACTTACACTATCAAGGACGATTACCTGGACATGGCACTCCAGAAGTAGCATGTGGTCAATTGTTATTTAAATATAGCGTATTGTTGTTAATATCCCGTCATATATCGCTGACTCGAAAGTGTGATGACTTTGAGAATCTTGCATGTTTTGATTATGTTGATTTTTGAACGTTAGGGCCCGTCTAGACTATGCCATAGTCGATTTTTGATAAATAAAAATATGTTATTAAACATGATGAACGCATTCAGTTGAACTCGAAATTATACTGATATTTATTACATCAAAATACTAGTATAAAATGGTTATGAAAAAGTTTATATAATTATATTTGTGACAGTAGAACTTGAGTAAAGTATACGTAGGCTTATATTATTGAATGCAACATATCATAATGGCATAGGCCTAACTATAATGGCACTTCAATACTGAACATTCTAATTTTTGAATCTGCCAGTTTATTATTCGCGAAAGCCCGATTTAAAAATCACTAAGGAAGCTAACAAACAGAGGGAGTACGGTGACTAAAAAGATCAGATACTAGAATAAGATGTTGTCTACTGATGATAGCGATGCTAGAATAAGATGCTATCTACTGATGATAGCAATGCTAGAATAAGATGCTATCTACTGATGAAAAGATGCTATACAAGTATAAGGTATATCTAGAATAAGATGTTGTCTACTGATGATAGCGATGCTAGAATAAGATGCTATCTACTTATACTGATGATTGCAATGCTAGAATAAGGTGCTATCTACTGAAGATAGCAAAACTAGAATACGATGCTATCTACAGATGATAGCAATGCTAGAATAAGATGCTATCTACTGATGATAGCAATGATAGAATAAGATGCTATCTACTGATGATAGCAATACTAGAATAAGATGTTGTCTACTGATGATAGCGATGCTAGAATAAGATGCTATCTACTGATGATAGCGATGCTAGAATAAGATGCTATCTACTGATGATAGCAATACTAGAATAAGATGTTGTCTACTGATGATAGCGATGCAAGAATAAGATGCTATCTACTGATGATAGCAATGCTAGAATAAGATGCTATCTAATGATGATAGCAATGCTAGAATAAGGTGCTATCTACAGATGATAGCAATGATAGAATAAGATGCTATCTACTGATGATAGCAATACTAGAATAAGATGCTATCTACTGATGATAGCAATGCTAGAATAAGATGCTATCTACTGATGATAGCAATGCTAGAATAAGATGCTATCTACTGATGATAGCAATGATAGAATAAGATGCGATCTACTGATGATAGCAATGCTAGAATAAGGTGCTATCTACAGATGATAGCAATGCTAGAATAAGATGCTAGCTGCTGCTGATGATAGCAATGCTAGAATAAGATGCTATCTACTGATGATAGCAATGATAGAATAAGATGTTGTCTACTGATGATAGCAATGATAGAATAAGATGCGATCTACTGATGATAGCAATGCTAGAATAAGGTGCTATCTACAGATGATAACAATGATAGAATAAGATGCTAGCTGCTGATGATAGCAATGCTGGAATAAGATGCGATCTACTGATGATAGCGATGCTGAGAGTAAGGTGCTATCTACTGATGATAGCAATGATAGAATAAGATGCTATCTACTGATGATAGCAATACTAGAATAAGATGCTATCTACTGATGATAGCAATGATAGAATAAGATGCCATCTATTGATGATAGCGATGCTAGAATAAGATGCTATCTACTGATGATAGCAATGATAGAATAAGATGCTATCTGCTGATGATAGCAATACTAGAATAAGATGCTATCTACTGATGATAACAAAGCTGGAATAAGATGTTATCTACTGATGATAGCAATGCTAGAATAAGATGCTATCTAATGATGATAGCAATGCTAGAATAAGATGCTATCTAATGATGATAGCAATGCTAGAATAAGATGCTATCTACTGATGATAGCAATGCTAGAATAAGATGCTATCTACTGATGATAGCAATGATAGAATAAGATGCGTTCTACTGATGATAGCAATACTAGAATAAGATGCTATCTAATGATGATAGCAATGCTAGAATAAGATGCTATCTACTGATGATAGCAATGCTAGAATAAGATGCTATCTACTGATGATAGCAATGATAGAATAAGATGCGATCTACTGATGATAGCAATGCTGGAATAAGATGCTATCTACTAATGATAGCAATGATAGAATAAGATGTTGTCTACTGATGATAGCAATGATAGAATAAGATGCGATATACTGATGATAGCAATGCTAGAATAAGATGTTGTCTACTGATGATAGCGATGCTAGAATACGATGCTATCTACTGATGATAGCAATGATAGAATAAGATGCTATCTACTGATGATAGCAAAGCTAGAATAAGATGTTATCTAATGATGATAGCAATGCTAGAATAAGATGCTATCTATTGATGATAGCAATGATAGAATAAGATGCTATCTACTGATGATAGCAATGATAGAATAAGATGCTATCTACTGATGATAGCAATGCTATAATAAGATGATATCTACTAATGGTAGCAATGATAGAATAAGATGCTATCTACTGATGATAGCAATGATAGAATAAGATGCTATCTACTGATGAAAAGATGCTATACAAGTATAAGGTATATTTAGAATAAGATGCTATCTAATGATGATAGCAATGCTAGAATAAGATGCTATCTACAGATGATAGCAATGATAGAATAAGATGCTATCTACTGATGATAGCAATGATAGAATAAGATGCTATCTACTGATGATAGCAAAGCTGGAATAAGATGCTATCTACTGATGATAGCAATGCTAGAATAAGATGCTATCTACTAATGATAGCAATGATAGAATAAGATGTTGTCTACTAATGATAGCGATGCTAGAATACGATGCTATCTACTGATGACAGCAATACTAGAATAAGATGTTGTCTACTGATGATAACGATGCTAGAATAAGATGCTATCTACTGATGATAGCAATACTAGAATAAAATGCTATCTACTGATGATAGCAATGATAGAATAAGATGCTATCTATTGATGATAGCAATGCTAGAATTTCAGACGTTAGCCCAAATGAAAGGTACATTTTAGTATTTGATGGGCCAAATTGTGCAATTTTACTATATTTTGGCCCCAAAACTGGAAAAGTATGGTTCCTATATACCTTAATAATAAGGTGAATATCTACAGATGATAGCAATGATAGAATAAGATGCTATCTACTGATGATAGCAATACTAGAATAAGATGTTGTCTACTGATGATAGCGATGCTAGAATAAGATGCTATCTACTGATGATAGCAATGCTAGAATAAGATGCTATCTACTGATGAAAAGATGCTATACAAGTATAAGGTATATCTAGAATAAGATGCTATCTAATGATGATAGCAATGCTAGAATAAGGTGCTATCTACTGATGATAGCAATGATAGAATAAGATGCTATCTACTGATGATAGCAATGCTAGAATAAGATGCTATCTACTGATGATAGCAATGCTAGAATAAGATGCTATCTACTGATGATAGCAATGCTAGAATAAGATGCTATCTACTGATGATAGCAATACTAGAATAAGATGCTATCTACTGATGATAGCAATGCTAGAATAAGGTGCTATCTACTGATGATAGCAATGATAGAATAAGATGCTATCTACTGATGATAGCAATGATAGAATAAGATGCTATCTATTGATGATAGCAATACTAGAATAAGATGCTATCTACTGATGATAGCAATGCTAGAATAAGGTGCTATCTACTGATGATAGCAATGATAGAATAAGATGCTATCTACTGATGATAGCAAAGCTGGAATAAGATGCTATCTACTGATGATAGCAATGCTAGAATAAGATGCTATCTACCAATGATAGCAATGATAGAATAAGATGTTGTCTACTAATGATAGCGATGCTAGAATACGATGCTATCTACTGATGATAGCAATACTAGAATAAGATGTTGTCTACTGATGATAACGATGCTAGAATAAGATGCTATCTACTGATGATAGCAATACTAGAATAAAATGCTATCTACTGATGATAGCAATGATAGAATAAGATGCTATCTATTGATGATAGCAATGCTAGAATTTCAGACGTTAGCCCAAATGAAAGGTACATTTTAGTATTTGATGGGCCAAATTGTGCAATTTTACTATATTTTGGCCCAAAAACTGGAAAAGTATGGTTCCTATATACCTTAATGGCATTTTGGTAGCCATTTTGCAAAACACCCTCTAGTGGGAGTTGCTCCACACATTTCCCCGAGGTTGGGTCCGAAAGAACAAAATTCAGTCGATATATCACATTTGCAGACTAGGTCTCTCAATGTCATTTAATGGTATTTTGGTGGTCATTCCGAAATTCATTGTTTGGGGCTGTGTACCCACCCCCTGAAGAACTTCTGAAATGGTGTACTAAAAATTGCTAGTTACCCTCAACCGGTTTGTATTGGCCAAAAATTGTTGCTCTTTCTCTCAATAGAGGTTATCCACTTTACTCATGCATGATTTCTAACAAAAGGTACTGATTTATAGTACAATAAAAATATTACTCTGACACTATTTCAATTCATCATATTGAAATTTATTATCAAAATCAATAACATTTTTCTACAACAATTTTGATTTGAATGTACTATAGTTTACGCATGGTTAACAAAGGTGTTGAATTCTGGGTAATGTCCCCATTATGTGCTTACAGTATGCACATAAAATAAAATCTCCAATTCACTTTTAATTGGGTTATGTAATAATATAGGATATTAAATGAATGAAAGCAGCAAAACAAATTTACAAATAACATAAAATTAATAACTGTCCATGCTGCATGGACATTTTATACACACTATATACTTACAAAAACATAGTTTTTAAATAGTAAATAACATATAAATTAAATAGTTATAACTATACTAAATGATCACCATGCACAAGTGCATTGCTGATTGCTGTTACCTTTGAGTTCCATGATGACCTGGAATTACTGTATACAGCACAATTATCAAGCCATCTTTCTGGGCTCTCTTTTCTCATCATGATGAAATCGGGCTATTCTAATTGAAATCCATACACCCCCTATGTAGACATGGCCTTAATCACCTCCCACACAGGGGTGTAGATTTCAAATGGAGTCACCCATTCAGGTAATCCTATTTGAAAGTCACACTCCCTGTGTGGGAGATTAAGGTCATGCATTCCATATAGGGGTGTATGGATTTCCATTTGAATGGCCTGTTGTCTTCCTCCAATGAGTTTATACAATATGAGAGTTTGGACTCAATATAGCCTTATATAATGCTCTGGATTGTCACATATGGGACCCCTGACAATGTTGTCAACAGCCCGAAATCAAGCTGCAAAATAGCATTTTTAAGCCAGTGTATGTTACGAAGTTTTGCCATACATATGCATACCATTACCAATGTTCATGCTTAAAACACTACTGGAGTAAACATTCTTTCGGTCCCCTCTATTGACAATCCTAGATGGTAGTGCATTTCCCATGGGGCTACACTGAGTCCTAAGTTTTCAAGCTCAAATTTAAACCATTTAAATTATCAATTAACATGTGACATTGACAATCTTATCTATCCATTGAGCACCCAAAAAGTAACATCGCCAAAAATAGGCAACGATCTTACCCCTAAACCAATGTTCGCACCAATAGTTTGCTATAAAAGCACTGTGACTGAGTACAATAATTAGCAGTCATCATTGAACAATAATCAGTACACTTTTATATAACCATACTGTAAATGTACCCCTGTATTATAAAAATCTAATCAAATCTAAATTTTCATTACAACTCATACAAAACTAAATTACCTTTGTCTTTTCTGAAGTATGGGGAAGTGGTATGTAAAAATAATATACATAATAATTAACGGATACAAAATCACAAAAAAAACCAAGAAAACAAAAACAATGTGATTAGGGGACGATATCTACAAACGACAACCTTCTTATTTGAATGAAATGGGCTATTCGATTTAAAATCCACACTACCCCTTCCGAAGATTTTGGAAATATCTTCCACAGGGGGAGTATGAATTTCAAATGGAATGAGCACATTTGAATTTCATACACCCTCTGAGAAAGATTCAACTTGAATCTTCCCCTGAGGGAGGGTGAGTTTCAAATGGAGCTGCTAATGTGTTTAATTCCATTTGAAATTCATACTCCCTCTGTGTAAGATATATCAAAAATCTTCCACAGGGTAGTGTGGATTTTAAGGAGGCACACAGGATCACTAATTATCCATTATTATTCACCTCATAACTCGAAAACTATTTATGTAAAGTATATAAAAGTATACATTTTTTGAACGGAAATGAGCTCATAAATCCATTTAAAATGTCAGTTTTGGGTCAAAAAGTACAATTTTCGAGAAAATCCAAAAAAACGGCTTTTTTGACCAAAAATTTTGGTCCGCCATAAAAAAATTATTTGAAAATCAAAAACTGTAAAACATGAATTTTATTAATTTAGACAAATAAATCTAGAAAGTGTTTTTTTATTTTTTCGAAATTTTGCTTAGTTTTTAAAATATAGGCAAAAAATCAGTAAAAATGTGTGACCCGTGTTCAAATTTTTGAATCATGGGCGATAAAAAAAGTTCTAGGCCCTAATTTAAAAAAATGAAAAAACACTATCTAGATTTTGGCCATATCTAAACGTTTGACTTAAAAACTTACCTCAGTGATGCTTCATTTAGACGCTATGGCGGACCAAAAATGGTTAAAAGTGGTCAAAAGTGAACTTGCCGAAAATCGCGATTTAGAAAAATACAGCAGATTTTAGGTCCATTTTTGAAGATTATTCCATGAATATATAATCCGGTGACTTGTGACGTTTGGTCAAGTTAGAAAATGAGAAGGGGCGTCCAACTGCAGCAGATTGGCATTTTTTTGGTGATTTAGAAGGTGAAATATACAATATGACAAAATTATCCGTGCACATTCGGCAGATGTTTATCCACATGGTGTAGCCATTTTATTTACTGCAGTCTTGTTTCCATGGTGCAGCAGAGCTTCCGGCAAGGCCGCGGCATCGCGTCGGCGTTTGAGGAGCGACAGGGCGCGCGGACAGACAGACAGGTTACGCGAATAAGTTGCACAGTGCATGGTCGTGTTGCCGCAAACGAAACCATGATTATTTAAGTAGGCCTACAATTTTGTCCTGTTCCGTATAAAAAAAGATCATGCTCTATAATTTGCGGACATCAGAACATTAGCATTAGCATAGAATAACTGACAAGCAATTATTTTAGCAGATAATCAGGAAGTTTTATGAAATGAAGAATACATTGAGACATAGCCTAATCATGATAATTGTGATTTCTGTTTTGTACTAATTTTCATAATTTTGCTTTAAAAATGCAATGTTTTTAATTTATCGTTTTTGGTGATTTTCTTTCTTTGGAATCCCAAGTAAAATTTTAAAAGATTCTGATATATGTCGCATTACTCAATATTCCGTTTTTGTTATTGTAATTGTGTGTTGTTATCATATTTTATTTTTAACTTTTTACGGAATATCAAACACAAACACGTACAAAAGTCATAGGCCTATTATAGGCCTAAAGCCACAATAAAGTTGTAAAATATTTTGTACCGCATAAAAAGTGAATAAAATACAAAAAAAATGTGTCTGTTGTTGTTTTCAATCAAATAAACGTGTAAAAAGTGGGGTACAAGTTGTAATATGTCTTGAATAAACTTCTTGTAAAACGGACAAAAAGTAGGCCTATATATATGTTAAACGGGCAGAACACGGAGAGGGCACAAGAAAACTGAAAAACACGGAAATTTACATAGCCTAACAAAACAGAATTTTAAAAGTAGAAAACGAAACACTTATGGCTTTAAATTAGATTGTGGTTTATGCAGTAGGCCTACCGTATAGGCATCATGCTATAAAGAGCGTTTTAAAACACTGCATGAAAACATTCACGAAAAATGATTTAAAGCAGTTTACCTTTTAAAGTATGCAGAAAACATTATAAACGTGAAAGTTGAAAGCCAGACAAACATTGCAAATAAAAAGGCATTCGGCCAAAACATTCGCAAAAAGTGTTGTAAAACCAAAAGCTTTTATCGCAATCATGGTATGGTAGACCTAATAGGCCTACTGATGGAAATGTACCGTAAAATGGGGTAACTTTGGGCACTTGTCAGAGTTTTTAAACCACTGCTTCCAAACAAAACCAATAATATTTCAAATTTTCTCTTTTTTATGACATTAGGGTTCCCTTCTACACCTTGAAGTTGAAACACACATTTTTGCTCACAAATATCGATTTTTATTTTTCTGAAAAAAATGGTAAAAAAATGTTCATTTTTGGTCAAAAATCACGACTTTTTCGTAAATTTCGAGGAAATTGGACATAAGCGACTATTATTTCTTCCAAATATATTTCTTAACAAATTGACACCAAATATGACTAAAAGCAATATTGGTGTACGAAAATATGACCATTTAAAAAAATATATTTGACCGACCAAAGTTACCCCGCTGACCGAAGTTACCCCATTTTACGGTAGTTAAAATGGGTTATGAAAAAAGCACGAATTTGTGTTTTCGATTATATTTCTCGTTTGAAATTATTATTTAGCATGCATTAAAACATTCATGAAAATGCTTTCATAAACGCATGCTCGCTATGCCGATTTCCAATATCGACATTTTTGACATAGAGTTGTAGGCCTATATGCTCGATATGATGTATTGAAATGTCAACGTTTTTGACATTGCGTTAATGGTCAATCAGGAGTAGAGAACGTGCTTAAATCCGTGTTTTAATAACACTTTGAAACAGTATTCAGGGCCTTAGGTATCTAATATAGGCCTACCGGTAGTAACTACTTGCCTATTTTTTATGGTTTTCAAAATTAAGACGAGACTGAACGACCGCAGAGGCTCCCGAACCAAGGCTGGGACTGCATAAAATATAAGCTAATATAGGTCTATATTCTTGTCCAACTACATCAACTTGGTAAATCAAATAATAACAATGAAATGAATGAATGAATGAATGAATGAATGAATGAATGAATGAATGAATGAAATAAAACAAATTTTTAAACATAAAATAATAAGCCTAATGATGTACTATACGGGCTAAGTCTAGCCTACTAGCAAAATATTTAGGGCCTACGTTTTCTATCGTATCTACACTGTAAAAAAAATCTTGTAAATTTTACAGTAAAAGTGTGTGCAGCCAATCTGCCAACAAAACCCTGTAAAATTTACAGTATCCTGTAAAAATGAACACACTCAAAATGCTGTAAAATAGGTATATTTGGCGAGTTGTTTTAGAGCTTGAGAATGTGTTTAGGATAAAAAATGCTGACTGACTTCAAAAGTCCACCCTTCCCATAGAACAGTTTTTTTACATCGCCTAACTGTAAAATTTACAGTTTCCTGTCAAGAAAATACAGTTGAAACCTGTAAAATTCATCTTTTTTACAGGATACTGCAAATTTTACAGGTTTTGGTTGGCAGATTGGCTGCACACACTTTTACTGTAAAATTTAGTCACGTGATATTTAGTACTTAATCGTATAAGTGACCATTCTTACAGTGTAGTGATGATATTGATATTGCTTAAACGTTGAATTATAACTCCAATTTTAATTTTAGCTTTGATAGGCCTAGATAATTTAAACTAAAAAAATACAGTATTTGCCTGTTTTTATCAATTACAGCCAAATACTGTAAATAATTAGCCTTTTTTACAGCATTTTACTGTAAATTTCACTGTTATTTTTTACAGTGTACCAGATTGCGTCATCATTACAGGGCTTCTTACGGGTAACTACTTCTTACAGATAAATTTCATCTTTTCAAGTTCAGAATGAAACTTGAAAAACAAAACAAAAACAAACAAAAAATTCACTATTATGTTCAAATAAAAAAAAACCTATAATTTATACCACTATATCACCACTTTTTTGGCGAAATTTATCGAGTAGGCCTACTGATTCTGGGACGGTGGTGGTCTGTCGGCCCGCAGTTTCGCAATGCAATGGTGCAAGCTTTACCTACCTTGGAAGAGATCAATACGATAAAATATGGAATCAGTAATCACCTCGTCCATCCAGTTTACCATGTGTGCGTGTCTTTGCTAGCTGTACGCGTTACGAGAACGCGATCTATTGCGGGAAAACAATGATTTATTTGCTTTTGCATTTTGACGAATTTTTAATGAAAAGGGGTCTTTAAAATAGCTTTTCTTATGGTTCAAATTTTAAGATTTCTTTAAAATCTATTAATGACAAGATAAAATACGGTTTGAAGATGACATTAGTGATGAAAACTCAATTTTGGCCATGTAACACTTCAGTGATCCTGTGTGCATCCTTAAATGGAATAGCCCAATGTTGCTGTTGACTGATTGGTGGACAGTTTGTTTCCTAAATCAGAAAATTTTACTCTGATAATGAACAAACTCCTTTTTTTAAATATAGGCCTGCTAATTTGGTTTTTGACCAGCAAATTGTTTTTTCAATCCTTTATACTAAGGGATAAAACCAAAATAAATAACATAGTCTTTTTAAAACATTTCCGACTCAATAGTGCAATTTCACACCTTATTTAGTGTTTTTGTCAATTTAATACTGCTGCTCACTACAATTTCAAAGAAAAAAATGTTTGACTGACCTTCCAGAAAAAAGTGAAGGACAGGCATAAAATAATTTTTTCTAGGTCTAATCATAGAGCATGAATACACTGCCATCTAGAAAACTAAATTCTCATGATGGAGAAAGATCTATGACAAAATAATATTACAAAAAAAAGATAACCGGAATATGTAAAAAAAATAGAATTTGCGTAATCTTTGTAGATTCAAAATAGCCCAAGATTTTAGATTCATTTAGGATTGAATCGCATATTTTGGCGACTGCAGACTAAAAAGACAAGACACGCTGTATTATGACAAACAGACATTGGACTATTCCTGCACCTTTTGTGTTTTTCTGCACCGCACTTGCTCCATGGATATGATAATACTCAGCCACCGAGGGATACATCTCACCACAAAGAAGAAGTTGAAATCCATACAACCCCGTATGGAAGACATGACCTTAATCTTCCACACACAGAGTGTAGATTTTAACTGGAGTTGCACATTTTAGGTAACCCCTTTTGAAATCACACTGTGTGTGTGGGAGATTAAGGTCATGTCTTCCATAAGGGTACGGATTTCAACTGCTCTCAAAGTGAAAAAAGAATGACCAATCAAGTCAAGTATGGTTTTTTACTAGTATCAGAATGCTACGTGTAATATATATCAATCATATAATTAAAATAGCAGCAGTAAAGCTAGTCATACCCTTGTCTGAATTTAAACAATTTACGAAAATATGGAATGATAGCCCATGTGCACACTGAAATTCATTAATTCTCATCATTTTCAAATACTTGTATGCAACTTATTATCTGTTGAGTTCCATTACCCTTTCCAACGATAAGCAGCAGGGTGTTTATTATACAAATATTATCCATTTTGTACTCTCAATATAGTTAAGTTTGTTTATTAACCCTGGACCACAAAGAGTTCTTAAGCTTATTCAAAACATGACATGGCTACTGCATGAGGGATAAACAAAACTAAACCAAATACATGGCAAATGACAACTTAGAATTGCATAATATCAATAAATAATTACTACAGTTGAAATAAAGGGTTATTACATATGGGTACTATCATAGCACTACAAATACAACTGAATAAAGTGATTTTCAAAATGCAATACCCACTCCTTATGTGAAACAATTAAAAACAATGGGCTATTACAGTATGAAATACATACACCACATATGGGAGACATGACCTTATCTCCAACACAGGGGGTGTAGATTGCAAATGGACTCGCCAATTCAACTAACACCATTTGAAATTCACACTCCCTGTTTGGGAAGATTAAGGACATGTCTTCTGCAGGGGGTGTATGGATTTCAACTGGAATAGCCCAATATATAATTTATATGGGGGATAATTGGTTTTTAGATCATATCCTGTATCTTCAAATGTTGTGTAAGGGGAATTTATTTTCTGGGGAGGGGGGTGTTAATGTATCAAAATATCAGATTTCCATGAAAACTAAGAAACTTTTCAGATTTCCCAACTTGATGGGATGATGTCTCGGTGCACTACAATATCTTTCTCATTCTCATCATAGTATACTTGAAATTATATTAACAGAAAAAACAAGGCGGTTCTCGAACCACGAGTCTCGCCTGCTTTCGCGATTACTTTTGGCAGAGGTAAATGAATTTGGTGGTTATCGGCTGGGCACAATTATCTGGCTGATGGTAACCGTACCCATCAAGTTTCATGCCCATGCAACAGGTTTTACTAATTTGACCTCAGATGACCCTGGTGACCCTGAAATGACCGTCCAAAAATTTGGCTTTAAATGTTGACTGTACCCACCGAATTTCATGCCTATCTGAAAGTTTTTACTAATTTGACCTCAGATGACCCCTGGTGGCCTCGAAATGACCTTCCAAAAATTTGGCTTTAAATGTTGATTGTACCCACCAGGTTTCATGCCCGTACAACAGTTTTTTCTAATATGACCTCAGATGACCCCTGGTGACCTCGAAATGACCTTCCAAAAATTTGGCTTTAAATGTTGACTGTACCCACCAGGATTCATGCCCGACCAACAGTTTTTACTAATTTGACCTCAGATGACCCCTGGTGACCTCAAAACGACCTTCCAAAAATTGGGCTTTAAATGTTGACTGTACCCACCAAGTTTCATGCCTGTACAACAGTTTGTACTAAATTTGACCTCAGATGACCCCAGGTGACCTTGAAATGACCTTCCAAAAATTGGGCTTTAAATGTTGACTGTACCCACCAAGTTTCATGCCCACACAACAGTTTTTACTCATTTGACCTCAGATGACCCCTAGTGACCTCGAAATGACCTTCCAAAAATTTGGCTTTAAATGTTGACTATACCCACCAAGTTTCATGCCCGTACAACAGTTTTTACTTAATGTGACCTCAGATGACCCCTGGTGACCTTGAAATGACCTTCCAAAAATTTGGCTTGAAATGTTGACTGTACCCACCAAGTTTCATGCCCGTACAACAGTTTTTACTAATTTGACCTCAGATGACCCCTGGTGACCTTGAAATGACCTTCCAAAAATTTGGCTTTAAATGTTGACTGTACCAACCAAGTTTCATGCCCGTACAACAGTTTTTACTAATTTGACCTCAGATGACCCCTGGTGACCTTGAAATGACCTTCCAAAAATTTGGCTTTAAATGTTGACTGTACCCACCAAGTTTCATGCCCGTACAACAGTTTTTACTAATTTGACCTCAGATGACCCCTGGTGACCTTGAAATGACCTTCCAAAAATGTGGCTTTAAATGTTGACTGTACCATAGACATACCACCTAGACCTATGACTGCCCATCCCTGACCGTGGCAGTAGGTGAAGCCACGTATCCAAGGTGATTTTGGTCGGGTGGTCGGACGCGGAGAAATAAGCGTTCATGTCTGGAGAGAAAGACGCGCTCGTTCAGCGTGATTGTTTGCGCCATTATCGCTCGCGTCAAATGCAACATGTTCCATAGACGCGAACATTATCTGCTTGCTTGCGTCCGGGTATGCGTCCTTGTCAAAGTCGTTGCTAAGCAGTGTTGGCTTCACTACGCGAGTCAAAGTTATTGGTCTAGGTTCTCGTTTGTCTGGGGACTGTACCACCAAGTTTCATGCCCGCATACAACAGTTTTTACTAATTTGACCTCAGATGACCCCTGGTGACCTTGAAATGACCTTCCAAAAATTTGGCTTTAAATGTTGACTGTACCCACCAAGTTTCATGCCCCTACAACAGTTTTTACTAATTTGACCTTAGATGACCCCTGGTGACCTTGAAATGACCTTCCAAAATGTGGCTTTAAATGTTGACTGTACCCACCAAGTTTCATGCCCGTACAACAGTTTTTACTAATTTGACCTCAGATGACCCCTGGTGACCTTGAAATGACCTTCCAAAAATGTGGCTTTAAATGTTGACTGTACCACCAAGTTTCATGCCCGTACAACAGTTTTTACTAATTTGACCTCAGATGACCCCTGGTGACCTTGAAATGACCTTCCAAAAATTTGGCTTTAAATGTTGACTGTACCCACCAAGTTTCATGCCCCTACAACAGTTTTTACTAATTTGACCTCAGATGACCCCTGGTGACCTTGAAATGACCTTCCAAAATGTGGCTTTAAATGTTGACTGTACCCACCAAGTTTCATGCCCATTACAACAGTTTTTACTAATTTGACCTCAGATGACCCTGGTGACCTTGAAATGACCTTCCAAAATTTGGCTTTAAATGTTGACTGTACCCACCAAGTTTCATGCCCCTACAACAGTTTTTACTAATTTGACCTCAGATGACCCCTGGTGACCTTGAAATGACCTTCCAAAAATTTGGCTTTAAATGTTGACTGTACCAACCAAGTTTCATGCCCATACGACAGTTTTTACTAATTTGACCTCAGATGACCCCTGGTGACCTTGAAATGACCTTCCAAAAATTTGGCTTTAAATGTTGACTGTACCAACCAAGTTTCATGCCCGTACGACAGTTTTTACTAATTTGACCTCAGATGACCCCTACATGACCTCAGTGACCTTGACGCACTAACCAATACAAACCGGTTCTGTCTCGGGTCAAGATGCACCCACCCACCAAGTTTGAGGAACGTGCGACTCATAGTCTCCGAGAAAATAGGCGGAAGGCAAACTTTAACCAAAACTTTAACCAAATTTGTCACATACACACACACACCCCCACATACGCACATACACACATACATACGGAAAAGTGATTATATAGTCTCCTGCCTTATCAGGCGAGACAATAAACCAAGTGATTGATTCCATGAAGTGATTTTTGTCCACTACACTTATTTGCCAATTTCTGTGGAATTTTTCAGACATCAAGATAACATCCTATCATGAAAACAGTCACTTACTTCCATTATGTACTCTGATCAATATTTCGGTACTTTTCGAGCATTTTTCGAGCATTTGCATGCATAAAATCATGTCCAATATATTTGAAAACATATCAGACATCAGAAGATGTACATTGCAACTATCGTCCACCCCTTCGTGGGCCAATTTCATAAAGACAGGCAACACATCATAATCACTCAAACACATCAATCACCGTATCCATTTGGGTAGGATTTTGAGATGTCTGATGTGATCGAGAATTTACAACTAATTTCAAAAGTCTGTGAAATCAAGCCATCCCAATTTCAGGAAAACATGCTATTAGATTCTGGGTTTTGATCAGAGTACACTACAAAGTATAACAAAAGATATTGTTCAACTGGAGTAAGATCTGGTAGGGCAGACACAGCAGGTCACACAGCACAGATCACTCTTGGATTTGGACAATTTGGAAATGAAAATAATATACCGTATTGTTTGTAATAAACGCCCTGGGGGCATTGCTTTTTTCCAAAAAGGGGGGCGTTTATTGAAGGTAAATTTGTCAGTGAAAAAACTTTAAAATCGGGTTAAATTTCCCAATGGTGCTCCTATAGAAAGGAGCGACGCCCATGGAAAATATAATTTTCGTGGTAAATACATCAGAATTACACCCATAGTTGCATCATCAAGCAATAATCTGGTGAAATTCTACCATAATTAGGCAATGGAATGGATGGAAGTGTGAGTCATAATAGGTTTTGTCCATGCAATTTACCGATCGTCCCTGACAAGACTGACTGACTGATGGTAGTTTTAAGCTTACTCACCCGATATAGCATGGGAATGTTTGCATTTTTGTCAATTTTTCACACAAAAATTGGAGGCGTTTATTAGAGGGGAGCGTTCATTACAAACAATACGGTAAATAGAAATATAGTACGTCTAAACTGTACAAGAACAGCAACGAAAAGTAAATAACACATGTTCAGATAATTGAACCATGTTGTACATAATGTTCACAACCTTCTTGTAACTTAAAATCATCATTACCTATTGCCATATCAAACATAATTTCATCCCTTAATTTTGACAATTCAAATGTACATATCTTTTAATTTGCCTCAAGATTATTTCACACAATTTTAAGAAATCTGAATGATTACATCTTTTCAAGATATTCATTTCTTTTTCTTTTGTAATAAAAATGAATTACAATTTAGAGCTTATTAGAAATGTTACAAATACATGTTGTTTTTGCGCTACATTGCCCGTGACATATTGGAATAGGTTCGTAAGAACAAAGAATACATGGACTAAAGTTGCAAAATTATGTTACACAAGTCCAAAAAATTCTATTTAGATGTTTTGGCTTCCTAACAGAAGGATTGCCAGAGGTGAGTGCAGCAGCTAGATCAGGGCATTACTGAGAAAGTCTGAAGTCTTCCACAAGGAAGAAGAAACATTTAAATTGTGAAAAATTTTTGGACTTGTCCACCTTTGCAATTTTAGTATTGCTTGTAACATCTTGGGTACGATTCCCAAGAAGTTAGTCTAATCAGTCATGTTTGCGTCAATCAATTACTGCAACTCTTACAAAACACACATTTTTCATTGATATTATTTTTCTTAGAAATACCACTTCACAATTGCCATATAAATGCACAATCACAAGAAAACCAATTCATTGCAAATTTGAACCTAACATCAGCATCATTTTCCGTTGAAACAAGTGATGTCTGCGAGCATTTGTACAGTGTCTTCAATCATTTGAGGCAAGCCAAGCACTGCTGGTAATGCATAAAGATGACATATTTTAGAATTCTGTAAAAGAAGTATGATTACTTTGTTTTTGTACACTCTTAGATAGCGAGTACCAATCAGAGCAAGCGTTAGAAAAATTAAATCCATGCATTGATTGTGTATATATGCACGGGCGCGCACTCCGCGTACAATGCGCAGTGCTTTCGGACGCGTTCATTTTTCTTGCAGGTTGACGCATTTATATTTGCTTGTATTTTCAAATGCTTTTAGTGATAATTTTGTTATACAAACAGCAAAAATCATGTGCTTTTTCTTCTCATGGCTCGTGCATTAGACGCATCAACATCAGCACGCGTGCATTATTTTGTCTAATTTCTCTCCCAACAAGTAATACACGTTCATTAACCTATATGTGTTACCCTGTTCATCTATACACCCAAACTGTCTTATGAATGCCAATCAATGAAATGACGGCACAAAATTAACATGTGACAACTTTTTCGAAGTGATTTTCCCATTTCTTGCCAACAAATAATCATCATACCGGGTAATCAGCCATTAACAATGTTTTGGAGCTTGCACATACCCTATTGAAGACAATGTTACATGCTAAAAACTGACCCCACAAATCAAAAGCAACATTTGCAACATTTGTCATCCATTTTACAAATAAACCATACAATAATTTGACCAACACAACGTCATTCCCACACATTTAAGCTGCACATTACATTATCTGTACATTGCAAAATTAATCAAGAAGGGGAAAGTATATGTTTAAGCAATTTTTTGGACTAAGAATCAAAAATGAGATTTTCATATAATTTTGGTCCAAATTTGTTTGTTTTTTAAACAATAGTGTTAAATAAATGTATATAATATAGTTTTATATGTGGACAGGCCTGCTAAGATAAATAGAGGTTATTTTTTTAAATATCAAGAAAATTTGCCAAGTGTAGGAGTGAATGGAAGAATCTGGACATTAATACACAGTACTTTTACATCACAAATATCAGATATAGTAATAGCTGGCGATTTCTATTACCACAATATCAACCAAGCGTATATACAATCAGCTCGTAATAGGCGAGAAATGTTCGTTTTTTGTTACCGAACGAGTCAATAAGTCTCAAATTAATAGCTTGTGTAAATTCACAAAAGCATGTGTCAGTCACGTGATGCACAAAGCAAAGTTTGTGAAGGTGCTGCATGTGTGCCATTCTATATCAATCCACGATGTTGTAAGTCCCGCTTATTATGAGCTGATCTGCATATAGAACTAAATACCCAAATGCAATCACTAGCTAGCAAAGAGTCACAATAAGCGTCGCAAGTCACCACAAGCAAATTAGCAATTCCAGTTGAAATCCTTACACCCTCTAATGGAAGATATGACAGTAGCCTCACACATAGAGGGAGTAGATTTGAAATGAAGTGACCCATTCAGGTAACCCCATTTTGAATTTCACACTCCTTGTGAGGAAGATTAAGGTCATATCTTCCACAGGGGGTGTATGGATTTCAAGTGGAATAGTCCATTTGTTCGCTCTTGGGATTGACCATCGATGCTGTTCCAATTAATAAACAATCCGCTGATTAATCAGAATTAATGGTAAAATGCTATTGTCAATACAGTATACAAAGATCATGATTAACAATTTCGTAAATAATAGGGATCAACACAGCTTCGATGGTCGATCAAACAAGCAAACAAATTTGGCTCCAGTGCCTAATGTGAGCTGGTTTTAAAGAAGATTGGTTACTGAACGTTTGCCTGTTAAGCAATAAGACTTGCGAGCTCTGTGCAAACCTACATAAATCTTACTTGATAAGATTGAAGGAAATCAACTTTTAACAAAAAAAAATCATAATTGGTCCCAACATGTACTAATATTTTTAATGAAAATTTAAGAATTGCTTGATTGATATTGTGGTATAGAAGAATTTTCTAAAAAAAACCCTGCATATTTGTTTGAAAAGTGTAAACAAAGGACTGCAATCACAACCACTAGATTACTACAAAACAGAGACTAACCCTCAATAATGACTAATGACTAATACTAAAAAAAGGAGAGACTAATACATAAGGATTCTCTAATTCATAATAGATATACCAAGATTGTTTGATTTGACTCTTCACATAATGATTGGTAGAAGAAATTTGGTTAATTTTAAACATGTGATTGGTAGACTGCGAAAATTGTAGACAGAGAAAATTGTCGTCCCCTGCGGTTGTGAATACATCGATACACTCCACTGCTATGCAAACAAAAAAAATGACGTCTCAATACTCGCAGCACAACCATCTATCACATCACGGAATCACACAAAAATTTACATATGCCTAGAAAATATCTTTTTTTACAAAAAACAATTCACTCATTTCGATAAATCTCTCTCTTTCCACAATTCAATATGCATAATATTAAGTATTTTGATAGTAACAGGAAAGTTGAGACCGACTCAACTTTCCTGGATAGTAATAATATATTGCACCCCCTAGTATTAATGTTTTACAAAAAACAACAGACAAAAATCCTATGTACATAATTTTTTTCTCTTTCATGAAGGTAATGTATTCGTAGAATTAATACGTTATCCCTTTATAGACTATTAATATTAAGTGCTGTACAATGCGGTTTATATATATATCTACATATATACAGTTTAGAGGGTGTCAATAGTTAAATAGGATACAAAATACTTAGGAGAGTTCAGACACAAAATGTGATGTACGTAATATGCTGCCCTGTGTAATTTCTTTTATCAATATTGTTAATAGTCAGTCTTAATTTCATATTTTAGTTTACTCCAGAACTCTTAGCTTCAAGTTTGCAGACGATATGCATTCGAGGCTAGAGTCCAAAGCTATCGTTTTTCGGTCGATCAGCATTGTAATTTTGGCAACGCATGTTAAATATTCTGTTGATGTTTGATTTTTAAGCTATTTTGACGAGTCAACTGTATCTTTTGAGCAAAAGTTGCCTATTTTGAACAGTCTAAATCATTTTTGATGCGATCACCCACAGTGATCCGCTGTGTTTACTATTGCTTTACATGGTGTCACGCTTCATCGTTTTCTACTAGATTTCATTCAATATCTCGGGACTCTGAAGCCTCGAATGTGAAGCTATCGAAGAGCAAATTCAAACCACAACTTCTTGAGCAAATTTTAGTGCAAATATTTTTTGAATGTACACCAGGATATTAAAGTATAATCTCTGCATTTAGTGTCCCACCATAAAAAGCCATTACAGAGTCATTTATAAACAATATCTACACAACAAACCACACAAGGCAGCCATTTGGCTCTATATATCTGAGATATATATATCCAAATGGCTGCCTTGTGAGAATCTCATTTTGCATCTGAACTCGTTCACTTGCACTTGGTGTGCAACAATTCAATGAATCACAGGGCACTGATATCAACAACAAATTACAAAATCGTTTGGTTCATTTCAAACAATTTCATCGTAACAAATACTTCTATACATAAAAACACACTTTGGGTGGGGAGAATGGGTTTATGCCTACAGGATGCCAAAGACTGCTTAAAGGGAAGGGAAGGATGGTGGGGAGTAGGAGGAAAGAGTAGCTATACCAAAGGTGATGACATTTTGATTTGATGGTAGGGATCTGTCTACTAAATAATTGCACTTGGCAATTGATGCAGAGGATGATTCTCTGGTTTGAAAAAATCCTTTGACATCATTGATTAGCAAGAAAGAAACTGATAAAAATATAAATACATTATTTCCTCTTTTCTCTCTCTTGAGGAAGTCTACTTATTTATAAGGATGCTGAACACCTCTTGGTTGTGATTCCTTCCAGTAGATGGCTATGTAGATGAGACCATCATGCTTGGATGATATTCAAGCTAACTAGACTCAAACACAACTCGGAAGTTACACTGAAACTTCTCCGTTGACTCAAACTTCCTGAGTCGACTCCAAGTCGACTCAAACTTTTGAGTCGACTTAACTTTTGATTTGACTCAGCAAATGCCATTCCCTAAGCCAACTCTTTCACTTTTTTCACAATGAGAACTCAAATGCAGTTTGACGGTCATAATTTGTTACGCATTTCCGAGCAACTTTATGGTTTGTTTAATTTACAAAGTCAAATACCAGTTAAACCTGTAGTTGTACGTTCAATACACTGCAAAATGTAGCTCTATGTCCAAAGGCTGCTCTCAATACTGTATAGGACCCCCTACACTCAGCTTCAGAGAAGAACGGCAGTCCCATGCTCAGATTTATGCAAGCGCCCTGTTAATGAACGACATATGCAGAACTCTGTGTTCCCTTCAAGAGCGCCACTCTGCGCCGACCAATGTTTGATGCATAATTAGCCAATCGGTCTGTTGTTATGATTGTCAGATGATTGAATCAGAACCATACTGCTGTGTTTACGCTATGCATGCTCTAAAAATGTAAACAACTGCCGTTCTTCTCTGCCAGAAACTGTAGTGGACAACTTTTCTCAACTTCAACAGGCATTCCCATTTTTACTCAAGGTTTGTGAGCCAAGATTGGTAATGGGAATGTTGTAAGTGACAATGAAAACCGTACACACTTAAGAAGTTTTCCATTCTGTCAATAACATGCTCTGGTCCTACGAGAACATATGAACATGTACCCATACACCATTTTTGGATGATTCCCATAGTACAATCTCCTGATTATACTAACATAATATCCGAGGTTGACTTTTGATAATATGAACCACAGTACACACTTCAACTTAGGCATGACATTGCAATACTACACGCTGATGCAGCCACATTATCATGCTGCACCCTGTACACATCATATATATAGCCTAAATCTCTCAGCCCTCTACAATTTTTTTTCAGCGTAAGATAAACAATGACGAATAATATCTCCCTGCAAGGTATACTGATGTTATGAATCAATCACACAGGACCTTGAAAATAAGGTCAATTTTAAAATATTAAGATGGGCATAACTAGCATAGAATACCATCCGCACCGCGTGTGTAGAGTTAGGGTTAAGGGTTAGGGATCATGAGGGGTACGGAGGGTACTCTTATAGTTATACCCAGTACCTGCAATGCAAGCTATACAACAAACAGTTTAACATGAACCCAAATTTAGCAGTGAGGTAAGTTTTGTTTACAGCTACAGAAACAAAATGCCCATCATCTTTTTTTTTTTTGACGATCAACAAATCTTTTTCGACCCATCTATGAATTACAATAGACGAATCCGACGAGCCAAGTGATGGTCAGGATTAAGTCGGCCATAGCTGGGGGCCATCCGCGCCAAACTAGCTTAGTTCGTTTGGATTGCGATCCAAGACGCCCACTATTGCGAGCGCATCAGAGCGTGTAGCACTTGCGCCGCGTCACGGGAGCAGTCCTGCACTCCTATGATACTGGCGTTGTGTAAAATGGATGGATGGCCCCCAGCTATGGTCGCCAGTGAGGTGTAGGAATGTGGCTTGTCAGATTCGTCTATAATGAGTGGTTAAAAGGTCACAAATCTGATAGTTTAAATTTGTCAAATTCCGTTTTAGAATGTATCTTCTCGAGGATTAAAAAACAACGCACCATACAGTCTTTCATGATACGCTGCACCAAGGGGCCCATTTCACAAAGAACTGTGTCCAATCTTACGATTGATTTAATACAGGATTACGTGTAGTAAATCAAGGCTTAGTGAAACAGAGCCCTGCTGATAAGTTTTTCATGAAAACTTGCTAGCCACTGTTACTATCATCTTTCCTGTTTTTTTTCACCATGATATATTCCATAGTATCCTAGTCAGTGCAAGTAGTCTTATCCTGGACATATCACTATTTCTGCTGGCCAATGTCAATGTCACTCACCAATGTCACCTAAGAAGCCCAGGTGCCAAGACCACTTGGTATGACATGTTTTGGTAGTAGCATGCTTTATGTGCATGTGCTAGGCTGGGAATACCTGTATATTATTGCTATCATTTTTTACTTGCCAGCAGAAAAAAAAATCCTTCAAAATGTCACAGCAAGCTGTAGGTACAATAATCACTAGTGGAACAGCATTACATCGCATTTACCAGACCTCCAGAAACACTCAATACTGAATTTGCAAGTTCATCATTTTTGTCGCAAAGCCTTCCAGAATTCTGTAGCATAGCTTTGCTCAACATTGCACTCTCATATCAATGACAGTTCACCACACACATTCAGTAGCAGCCCAAGTAGATCAAGAATGATTTGTTGCGCTGGGTGGCATCGCTGCAGGCAGCAGACAGGCAGGATTTTTAAAGAAGGGCTTGTATTACATATACTCAAGGTTCAGCATTGATTTAACAATCACATATGCCGGTGGCACGGGTGGACCGCTCCTCTAGTCATACCGGTGATGAGATGACGTAGAGGCTCTGGAAGATGGCAGCTAGGATTGCGATGAGGATGACACACACTGGAACCCACTTCATTGATGGGATCTGAGGAAAATGAGGTGAGAGAGAGAGAGTGCAATGGGTTAATATGTGACACAATCTGGTCCATGGAGGCCCCGATGAAGGCCAAAGGAGGCATTTTTGAAAATTAAGTTACTATAATTATCACCTTATACAAACATTAAGTTATCATATACTGAAGACACCAGAGGTCTAGCATACTTGGTTCTAAAGTTTTTTATTTCCAAATGTTTCTTACTCCATATTTTTGCCTAAATCTCAATTTCAAATTTGCTGCCTTTGGCCTCCATGGACCAGATTGTGACACATATGGTATGCAAGTCTATCTATAATTGTCGATTTGTCGGTCACACATGACACAATTTTGACTTTGTAGAGAATTAATCACACAACTTTTCATATGTGCTATATATCCACTTAATTACAACATTGGAAGTAGACTAATTAATAAGTGAGATATTAATTAGAACTTTGCATGTACTGGAATTTTAAACCAGCGCTGCATATATAAACTACAGGCAAAATATCTAATTCTCGATTATGAGAGCCAACTTGGGTACGGACAGATATTTGCCTCAAGCGTACTACGCAAAGACCACACGCTTACGGCGCAAACACAGCTTTTGAGACTTGACCAATCACGTTTTTTAAATACGGTTGTTTGCAAAGGTCGGTCATGTATGTTGTGCGAAAAGTATGCTGATGCAGAAGGTACATCCTTTCATGATCGAGAATTAGATAACTCGTCTTTAGCTTATATGTTATGGAAGTGCCGAGAATGACACAATTACTACTATAAATACTGTTTCACATGCCAACATGTTTAAAAACGGGCGCAAAATTTGAAATTTTCCATTTTAGATACTGGTGCATAGTAGCATAATAATTATGACAAATAGTTGACTATTTTAATAATAAATTATATAATCTTGATTTTGGTTTTGTTCAAACTTGTTGAGTGTCAATTTATAACTTAATCTAACATTTTAACGGTTCTAATTCTCAAAGGTTTTTCATAGAAGAAAAAAACCCATGATACTTACTGTATTTACCTCTGGATTTCTTCTTTGCTCTAATGTCAACTTCTGCAATTGCTGTTCTAATCTCTGTGTTTCCTCCCTCTGGCTTTGACATTGCTTCTGCAATTCGGCTAATTCTGTGCTTGCTTGAGAGAGCTGTTTGGAGAAATATGGTGACGAAACATCAGTTAAACTGGGTATTTTGTGATTCTAGCATCCTATTTTTATCTTATGTTTGAGTAGATATTCACACAAAAAAACATCTGAAAATTTCAGTTGATTCAGATTTTGCATTCCTGACTTATACTTGATTATTTATATTACATAGGCCACTGCGCTGTAATTTTGTTCTGTTAGCAGAACATAAATACAAATTTGACGATATTTTGCTAAGCGCATGAATCGGAAAGAAATATTTTTGTACACAAACATTATATAGCCAGGTTTCCAGTGGTATAAAAAAAATATTTTTGTGGGGCAAAAAGTGGGGGATCAGGCTATGGATCACAAAATACCCATGTAAGTGGATTCGTCCAAATACATTACTTGAATTATGTTCATGAAAGAAATAATATGACAAAATTCGTTCAGATCTTAATTGCCATACAACGTATATATCTAATCATCAATTAGATTCTATGGGAATCTTGAAAAAATTTAATCCCACAATATAGGGGAACAAATCATATTAATGCATGGAGTTTGGTGAATGGCCCAACAAGATCAAATGTATAACTGGTTAAAAACAGCACAAGGTGAAGCGACAGCTACCTGGATTGTTACGTGCATTTGATGCAATTTAAAACGGACATTATGATCGACTAGATTTTTCTCATCTTCTGCAGAATCAATTTAACAAATATAGATTATTTTTGACCCAATCAAAAGCAATGATGACAACGTAATGATATTTTGATTTTAAGGGGGTTCTACACCCCTGACCAATTTTGTGCCTATTTTTGCATTTTTCTCAAAAATTATAGCTCATTGGTGACAAGTAAGATATGTATATCATAGGGGCAAGGACTACAACTATTGCACTGAAAATTCAGCAACTCAAGGCAAGTAGTTATCGATTTATTGATCAAATATTGGCTTTCCCTCATTTTTGACTGTAACTCCACAACTGTTGTCTGTAATGAAATAAAATTTCCAGTGCAGTAGTTGTAGTCCTTGCCCCTATAATATAAATATCTTACTTGTCACCAATGCGCTATAATTTTTGAGAAAACTGCAAAAATAGGCACAAAATTGGGCAGGGGTGTAGTACACCCTTAAGCGGATAACCAGAGGAAATCAAGAGCAAATAACTAAGCTAACTTCTCTACCCAAATGACTTACATTTGTTTTGGTTGCATCAGCCTCTTTTTGACTTTCCATTAAGTCTTTCTTCCAACCCATCTCCTGCTCTGTCATTCTTTCTCTCTGTGCTTCAGACTCCTTGAGTAACACTTGAAGTTTGTTGAGTTCTTGACTTAACTTGCTGGTTTCTCTTCTAGACCTTAACAAGTTTGTAGAGATAAAAAGAGTCGTAAGTTTAAGAATATTAAGTTCTTTTCAGTTTCTATACAAGTTCCAACACAAATTGAATATTCCATATCAATGGAGCCATTGCAACTTGTTTCATATCTTTTCAATGTCTCCATTTCAATATCATATTTCAACTAAGTAATATGTACAATTATATTTGCACATTGCACGGTTATGCGAAGTTATGTCTCTTGCCAGTTCAAGGCTTTGCTTGCATACAGCGGACCCATGCAATGGGCGAATATATCATTACATTATTTCAATTATACATGTGCCATCGTTCAATAATTCTAACATATGAGAAGGTTAACGTATGTAACTGGAAGATAATTTATGCAGCTGGAAAGAGCAAAGAGGCAAGGCTAATCATTTCCTCCACTTCAAAACATTCCAAACCATTACTTTTTTTTACGACACATGTGGCATAACTTGGCATTAACAGCAGAGACAAAAAAATCACTTTTGAAGCTGCTGACGAGGAAGCACCCAGAAAGTGATTAACCTCCCTGCTGAAGCTGGCCCTTGATCTAATGGCTGGAATTTGGGTAGTAGATGGTAGAAATGATCTGCACTCATTTATAGCTGCTCTAACAGCTTACATAGTAGCTTGAAACTTTGTATCCACACTTTAACAAGCACACATCAAAAATATTCTTTTCATACGTAAGCATCTCCATAAAGGGAACAATATCCTTTGGTAAGATGTGTTACATTTAGAAATCTGGAAAAGTTTGAAGACCCTCTCTTCAAGATAAGATGACAGGGGAAAATTTAGCAACTGACAAAGCCATATTGGACTCTTCAAATAATCTTTGTAGGACAGTATCCTGTACTTACTTATTAATTTCAGATTCCATTTTCTTCTTGAGGTTTGCGCATTCTTGCCGAAGACTATTGACATCAGCTGTTGAGTTAATCATGAGGTCAATCCAATTTAGAATACTCGGTAAACAAAGATATTGAACAACTCAAAAGGATTATCTACATGGCCTGAAACCATTCAAAGATTTCCAAAGTTCATTCTTAATATATTATATTTTAATTCGATAAAGTATTGTCTTCTTGACTTGGATTAGACCATACTACATATACCTTCCCCAAACACTATGACTTGCGTCACAAATTACGTGCCCAGGAACTACTTAATTCATTCTTTTTTTCATTTATATACTAATTTCGTTATATCTAATTTGAATGTCATCAACTAAGTCGATCATACAAAGATTGATGGGAACATTTCAAGTTTCCTTTTAGAAATGACCGTGTAATGCAGTTTTCTTCAAACCATCTTACAGTTCTACACCACTATCTAAGCAAAGTATATTGACAGGATTGAATTGGATCTAGAGAGATGTTCTAAAATACCCACAACTTGATATCTGATGGTTGATTACTTGTTGGACACTGGATAGTTTAAAAAGTTTGGTAAACATCCTATTACCCTTATTCTAACTACACAATGAAGAATTGTTCCCAATAGCAAAGAAACTTACCAACATGCTTTGCTGTAGCATGTAAGTAGCATGTAAGAGAAGAGAATATATAAGCGGAGAATATGTAAGTGGACAAATTCAAAAATTTGAACATACTACAAAATCACCTAGAATATTACCCACAAAAGATCTAAACATTTGAAGTGCAAGTGAGAAGAGAACAGCAATGAAAACGTATCTATATGCATGCAGATACTTTAAATTGTGTGCAATTTGACAAGGAGGAGCCACTTTTCACCCAAATCCACCAATACAATTTAACACAGAATATAAGAGAACAATAGAGTATGTATAATACAAAAAACCCTGATGCCAAGGAACTTTCATCCTCAGTCACCCAAGTTCTCTGTGGCATATTGGTTCCACTCTCATATCCTATGGTCTGTAAAGGTGAACGAGAGGAAAAGGGTCCTCCCAGTCGATGATGTGAATAAGAATTGTGGACAGAGAGAAATCAAATATAGACCTGAATCGTCTTTTTCCTTGGGAGGAGGAGCCGGAGCAGACGACGCATCATCCGATTCAGACTCTCTGTTATCAGTACTGCCAGCCATTGTGACTTCTTCAACTGGATGGTGGGTGGAAATCATAAAATAATATATACACATAACAAACACACGCATGCACACAAAATAGCACAGGAAATAGGGGTACAAGAATGGCAAAATGATTGGTAAGTTGTCAGGACCTCTTTACAGATCTAAGGTTGATTCCTCAAAACTTTTGAAAGATTGAATTGCATTTATTTCATCAACCCAATGTTTTTGGCACTCATCATTCATCATTAAGATATCTGTTACAATAACCATTACCTAATGATGCGTATCAATTATGAACTTCCTTTCTTGGGCAGATTTTACCAGTGCTCATAAGCACTTTAGCCATGATGCCTTATGGTGTTTTGTGAAACTGAACCCTAGAAAACAATGAAGCCCTTTTAATCGGGATTTTACTTTTTGTGATAACTTTATCATATCAAGCTCCTGAAAGTTACAAACCACCTTAAAAATTATGAAAATTAAAATGTGTAAAAAATAAATGAGGCATCAATTAAAAACAAATAACATATTTGCAACTTATCTCTCATACAGAAGGAACAGGTCCTGTACATATCAAATTAAGATTTAATGAAAACTGGCACAAAGAAGGCTATTTATAAACAAAATTATTATCTTTTTGATTATATTTTGATAATTCCTGAATAATTCTCATGTTTATTGGGATCTGGACATCTTCTCTTTATGCGAAGTTAGCTCTGTTCAGATAATAGTCAACATGGAAGCCATAAATATCAAGAGATCATAAAAATCACAATTTCATTTACAAATGGTGCACTAAATTCAGTTTGTGATGTGCCTAAAGCTTGACAATTACATGCCGGGTAAAACATGAAAACAATTGTACACAAATTTACAATCATCACTTTCGGGTACACTGAGTGATATTTATTTTTGTTATCTTTTTTTTCCACCTTCAAATAGTATCCATTTCATATTCATACAAATACAGGCATGTCGGCTGTAATGAAATGGATATTTCCAGGAGTGTCGCCATTCAAAAAGCAACTTTGAGCTGCCTAACATACTGTCAATTGAAAAGGCGCTACATCTTACCAGCCGATTGGGCTTGTAAATTTGGAAAATTTTGTAATTTTACCAGCCCAAAAGCAAAGTCACCAAGCATTGGCTGTTGGGTGTATATAAAAGTTCATCCCTAGATAGTATTTCAGAATCACAAGAAAGTTCTTCAAAGAAGTACTCATTATACAGTTTCAAGAATCTCTCAATGTACCCATCCATCAACATGCATTTAAGAAATAAACATCTTGGTGCTACCAATGGTATCATTACTGACATATAATGCGATAGATTGAAATAAAAACATTTTCATTTTTGTAAGAAATAATGTGACACACTCATGTCCAACCATGAACAATACACACTCTTTTCGCATAAAAGAAAGACCAACAAGGCATGAGCTAGAAGTCTCTCATTAAAGACCCATTCAGTTATCCCAGCGCAAGTGTAAAATAATTAAAATTGTTTATAAATTGCTTAAAAGTGAAGGATACGTCATTCAAATTGTCATATGGTATTTTTGAAATGACAAAATTTTTCAAAAAATGAAGAAAACAGCAATACTGACAAAGTTGAAGCCCCATTCAAACTACATGTAGCTAATTTAGATACTGTCAGTATCTTAATTATAGATCCGTGTAAAATGTCTTATTTTGTCTTAAATACACAGCTTTCGGCTGACCCACTCGCAGGCTATGTTAGCACATCTCTGACAATGACAAAGGTACCAAAATCTGAATTTTGATGATTTTTACGATCGTTCGATGAGCAAATCACTGAATGGGCCTTTAATATAGGTCTCCATAGTCCATTGCACAACGTTGTATTCTATTTGTGCATATACTATGGACATACATCATCCAAACTTATGTAGTAGTTTTCACTGTCTATTATTTTCAACACTTTTACATGTATGTATTGTGTTGTAGACAAAATCATCAATACTTCTAACAAGAAGTAAATTGCACTCCTGTTTTTGCAATCAAATTGAATTGAATTCGCTGTCTAGGTGATATAATAATTCACTACAATAGCGATAGGTTCAAACAATTTTTGAATATATCGCGCTGCACTACAAGCAGGTTGCACTCATCACCTGTGTATGTCTGCAATCATAGATTGAATACAATACCGCTCTTTTTAAAGATAAAAATCTTACAGGGGCGAGTGATTAGCATGATATGTATATTCTATAGAATTACGATCCAGGTTTTTATCTCTGCTCTTTGACATCTATGGTTCAATTCAGAGGTACCGCGTGAACATACTAATGCAGCGCGATATATTCAAAAATTGTTTTCACCTATTGCTATGGTAGTTAATCTGATTATCACTTCACTTCGCCGGCGAATTGAATTGAATTGAATGTACAAACTAACCTCTACTTCTTGTCGTCTGGTCCTGCTTTGAGCTTTGCTTTTGCAGATCCCTGAGAGCTTTCTGTGCATGACTAGCCTCTGTTTCCAACTTCTTCTTCTGCTCCTCTACCTTACCTCTATCCTCTTTCTCCTGCTCAAGTTGTTTTAATAATCTTTCTAGTTGTTCTGCAGATTAAAAACAATGGACAGACAGACGAGATGATGTCGATGATCACAATGGTATGTGTGGGTTAATGTTGTAAATCAAAATTCAAACCATTTCTTCTTCTTTAATTGATTTGGTTACAACTATAAGTATTTAAAAGCTGCCATCTTTACTGATCCCCCACTACACTCGCTTCCCAGGTTGTATCGTTATGGGCTATTCCATTTAAAATCCACACTACCCCTGTGGAAGATTTAGCGAAAGTCTTTGACAGAGGGAGTATATATCTTGAATAGAATAGACAATTGGGTAACTTCCATTTGAAATACTCACTCCAGTTGTGGAAGCTATAGGAAAAGCCATAATACAGAGGGAGTATGGGTTTCAAAATGATTTACTCTGACCAATTACATTTGAAAAACATACTCCCCCTGTTTCCAATATTTCCAAAATCTTCCACAGGGGGAGTGTGGATTTTAAATGGAATAGCCCAATGCGGGCATGATCCACAGTCACACAACAGCATGGTTTCATGGCTCTGACCAGCGCCCGAGCAAAGTTATTGGTAATTGGGATTGCGGTCCATCATAGGGCTGGAGAGCGTAGATGGTAGAGCACTAGTCTCGCAAACCAAAGGTCGCTGGTTCAAATCCCTATTAATTGCTCCCCTTCTTCATGTTTTGGTTACAAATTGATACGTTAGTTCTCATTAATTTGAAGGGTTAGATAAAATGCTGGCCAGCTGGCTGACAGCAATATTACGGGCAGTAGGTTAAGGAGGCTGTGTACTCTCAGACATGCATGTAGTAAAAGTGCAATAACTTTGTAATTATTCGCATAAGACATATAAAAGTATACATTTTATGAAGGCAAGACATCAATAAATCTTAATATAAATACAGATTTGGGGTAAAAATAACAATTATGAAGAAAATCACAAAAGAGTGAGTTTTTGGCAATATTTGTTAGGTACATCATAACAAAAAAAACACTCTTTCCAAAATATTTTATTTTGTTTTTAGCTCAATCTTGAGGCTCCATTCCAAAAACGTTTTTTTTATTTTGTTGATATTGGCCTTATTTTTTGAGATATTGACCATATAAGGCATCAAATTGAACTTTTAAAATTCACAAACGCCTATTTGCACAAAATGATGCCTAAAATCGGAAATAGACCAAAATATAAAAAAATGAGAAAACCGTTTCTTGAGTCGATCATTTTTTACTATGATCATATTTGCTTACCTGTAGATGCTGTATTTATTGAGTTATCGTGTACCTAAATCGTCATTTTACCGAGAAAATGAACATTGAAATAATGGCCGTTGAAGTTTAAAGTGGTCACATTTTGCACTTTCATCGAATCTCGCAGGAGAATGCACCAGTCTTTATTTTCTACCTTACATTACATAAACATCGGGTAAATCCACGGCCCCTTGAGAAGTTTGAGCGAAATCCATTCATAACTTGATATTTAAATCGGGGGAAAGAACTTGGAAAAAACCCACATTTTATCAGCTAAAACGGAGCCATTTGACCACTAGGTTTTTGTGATTCCGTGGTGTTTCCATAAGATGCGCCAAGATGCAGATAAGCGTCGGCGTATGCGTAAAGCGTATTTGTGCGTTAACAAATTGCCCGATACGCAACGCGATGCGTTGTTGCGCGCGTGTACCCTGCTGGTACAACAAAGATTTTCTTTCCTTTTCAATTTCAAACACGAGTGGAATAGTGAAATAAAATCCTTAAAATATTGCAGTTGGAGTTTACAAATCTGGATTTTCATTCCTCGTATTTATAAAAAACATAACAAAGTACAAACATATCAAAAAAACTCAATTTTGCGATAGAAACAATGTCTAGAGTACACAGCTGCCTTAAATTGAAATTCATTACTTAAGTAAAAGGGCAGCTATTATGCTTCCTAAACTATTGCTCAGTCCTAATAACAATCAACATTTTTGTCATAAACTTACGTCTAAATTGAGAGACCTCTTGCTCGTTATGCCTTGACGACTCTGTGGCTTCTGTTAGTTTTTCTGCAAATAAATGTGTGCACAACATTATTGTACAAATTAGCCTAGAATCATTACTAAAAGATATGCAAAATTTGTTACCACAAAATAAAAAATATATAAGTGGATTAATATTAATAATAAAAACTAAAAACAGGATAATATTTTTGTGTTATCTGCTATGTAACAGCTTCCATGAAACTATCTATGAAATATTTGAGGTTATCTTCATTAGCCCTTTTTAACATTTTGTACCAAACTACAATATTGAAGAATCTTCCCCAACTTTGTAAAGAGCCTATTGACACTGTATAAATCGCAATACCGCATAAAGTACTATTCACCCCTGTCCCCTCTAAAACAAAGCTATTCTAATTATCATCATTATATAATTAAAGACAGAGATAAAAAGAATTTATCGCGTCTGACGTAATCTGTCAATTAAACTCGAGCACGGTTTGTTTACAAGTGTCATGATGATGACTTGCTGAACGCGGCGGTATAACCGGTCGCCTTATTGTTAATTTTGCACTTTCATACATGCAAACCATCTCAAAAGTCAGGTCTTTATAGTAGGAAACTTTCTTTGGCGAAGGCACCATGTCAACAATGCCTAGAAAAGCTGCTTTTTGCCTTGTAAAAGTACGTAATTTTTTGCCATTTGCCGCTGTTCCTTTTCTCCGATCAGCACCAGATAGATCGGTCTTCCTTTTACGCGCTCTTAACCTGTGTTAACCAATCAAGGATCGTAATTGACAGTGACATCAGACGCGGTAAATTCTTTTTATCTCGGTCTTTAATTATACTAACTTGTGAAATCAAAATTGAAACAAATGACAATAAAATTGGGATAAAATTGCAAATTAAGTGTGCAACTTCTTTTTATCTCCATAATGAGTTCATCCATTTGTGGTATGAGAAAGAATTTGCAAAAGAACTTAATAAATATTTGAAAATAATAATTATGCAAATACATATAATGCACTAATCTAAAAGGTGAATTGCACCTGAACAATTGTCTAATGTCTACAACAAACTACTGTATTTTGTCAAATAGTCGCCCCCCTCAAATAAACGCCCCCACCACTTTTTTCAACCAAGATTTTTCAAAAATGCAGATATTTCCATGCTATCTTGTGTAGTAAGCTTACCAAGTTGCCCACATGGTCGATAATAGCGTCACTTTTTGGCAAAAATCTGGATTGGAAACCCGGAAGTGAACCAGAAATCGGTGTTTCTAGTTCATAGTTCGTCATTTTAGAGTGAGTTTTAAGTTTACCTAATGATTTTAACGGGAATTATCGTTCTAAAATTGACCTTGAATAAACGCCCCACCCCCTTGGGAAAATGTAACCCGGGGCGTTTATTTGACTGAAATACGGTAAATGAAAATTTAATCCTATGCATTAACATACTAAAACAAAACTAAGTTGCCTGAACAGAAATGTTATAATTTTGAGTGACTGTTAGTTGTTGCACATACTTTGTGTATCCTGTAGTAAAACACTTTGCTTCCTGAGGTTCTCCATTTCCCTTGCCAAGTGTTCTGTGTGTGCAGCAAATCAATCAATAACAACAGTGTTAGGCAAAGCCAGGGTTAGTAAAAGAACAAAATCATAACATAACATATGGTATGTTAATCAATGTGAACTAATATGTGGCACGATCAAGGGAAATGAGTCAGATGTCGCTAATATTGATTTTGAGATATTGGCAAAGAAAGTGTTAAAATTCTTTTGTTTTAATTGTGTTCAGCGATTGATAAATTGATGTAACTTTGCAAAGGAAAGTCATATCAACATGGGGTTTTCAGTTTCTGAAAGCTCTAAATGTCCTCTTTAGAAACTTGTGTAAAACTTGACATGTGACTCATTCCCCTTGATCATGTCACATATATCCTTGTGGTTTCTTGATAAAAAGAGGAATCTCTGATTATTATTTATAATACCTATACCATAGAATTCAGTCTACAAGAGTTTGTTTTTTTGATGAAAGGCAGACACCTTCCACTAAAACTTTACAATAGATTGGTCTTACAATAAAATAAGTTTATACAACCGCCTGAATCATAAATATAGATGCTCAAACTCCAAATAATGTTTTTGTGGGGGGTGTCTGCCTCATCTGTTTTGTCAAAAAAAAACCACCTCACTCACTCATTTAGAGACACATATGCTTGTAGGTGGAATTCTACGGTATAATCTGTGCGCGATCTGAGTTAGGGCCCATGCTTAACTTCTTAATCAACTTGCCTGTCGGCATAGATTGAAACAGTTGCTATGGTTCACAACTTCCCAATCAGAATTTCAACTTGCCAGGATATTTTATAAATATTGTTGCTAGATGTATGCCAATGCAGACTGCAATTCCGGCAAATACAGATTTGCATGACAAAACAAAAAAAACCCATAAAATCAAGACATCGCCCATCTTGTTTGGCGCTATACAATGGAACAGTTTATAGTGATCTCCGATTCATCCCTATGAAGAAACCACAACAATACTTAATAAAAATATTCAGGAAAAAAATCTAACTGGAATACTACAGTAATAATTTCGTTTGAATGAACACAGCAGCACATGGTCATATTTTAAAGGAAAAAAGGTGTGTAGGGTGAAAATACTGGTCAACCCAATCAAAAGACATCAGATATACCAACCAATCAGGAGCGAGTTGGATTCACTTACGCGGGTGTGTATACATGCGTTTGTTACGCTATATACGCAAGCGTTCATAATGCTGTGTTCATTCAAAGGAAATTCTTACTGTAGTAAGTTCAATTATGAAATTGCGTATAGTTCAACCGGTGGTCCGGGTACGCACTAGGTGAGGTCTCCTGCCCTTTTATGTGCCAATGGCCGATCATTGTCTTGTTGTCATGACCGTTGACCAGCCAATCAGCATGATTGGTAATCACTTCTGTGTTCACGCTCGTGTACGCTCGCCAAACAGCACACACCACAGAAGTATTAAAAAATTTACTTTTACATTAATACATTGCAATAAGGCTAATGTCATGCTGATACTGGAGCAGTATCCACTCTGAAGCCTCGTGTTGTGATTTTGGCACATGAGATTTGGCGCAGTAGAATTTCCCTTCCAAGTGATGTTTATTAGGCTTTGCCAAAATGACGCCATTTTTGAGCAAATGCAGCATTTGCCTATACGATACAGTCTCCATTTTTAACCACTTAGTGTTTTATATTCCCCCCTTCATTTTGTGCTCTGATAACCCTGGTCTTCTTTGTCTTGCATTGAGATACTTTTGATTTCTTGCCCCTGAGGGTGTTACTGATATTCTCCTTCAAATTTGATGCATGATTGTCATCTCAAGGGGGCTGAGTGTCTGGCTCTCTTTCCTTCTGTATCTGGGCTACATGACTTGCTAAATTTACAGGCAGGTCACCGCATTTCATGCACAGTGAATTTGGATACCTTACCAGTATCACAGTACAGTACTGGTGCTGTATCTTTCAAGTGAAATGAACTTTAATAGCAAAGAGGTCACATTAGTATTAATTTTGAACTCATTTAGATTTTCATAAAATGAAACGAACATAGCATGCAGACTAATTTTAGCGCCATGAAATGCTTTATCCAAATAATGTTATGTGAAAATCTTAAATAGAGGACATTTTTTCCCAATGTGGCTTCCCAGCTATAACGATTTTATTACAAAATCTCTAACAAGTAACAGTGCAGAATTCTATGCATAGCAACTTTTCTATATTTTATATATTCAATAGAAATAGTAAATAGATCATTCATAAATGCAGTGGAAGAAAATTCAGATCCTTGTGGCATATTTTAATTCCCATTGAAAAATCACATCCTATGTGCACTAAAGTAAATTTTTTATTACTTTAGTGGTCCGGGTACGAGCTGGTGAATTGCGATCGCGTAGAAGTGACAAGGTCGCCTACTATGCGCCGCACCGACGACCAATGGGTCAACCGGCTTGTTGTCAAGTGTGTTGATCAGCCAATCAGCGTGATTGTTTATTTCTTCTGTGTGAACACTCATCTACGCTTGGCGCACAGCTTGTACCACGGAAGTAATAAAAAATTAACTTTACATACGGTACTATAATAGACCTATTACTCTTAAGAAGTCTCAGATCATTCAGATAAGTTTAGTTCATAACTTCCCATTCCAAATGTCAGTAAGGGTGTCAAACTGAACAAAATTCTAAGTGAGCTATAACTATTTTGTGTGTGTTGAAGGGCATGTGTTGAATACTCACGCTGTGCTTGTACAGCTTCTGCTGATTTTGATTTGGAGGTCTGCTGTTCACTCATAAGTTGATCTACAAAGAGATATAAACACAATATATAAAATTAAAAATTAATAAATAAAAAAAGATAAATTATTTTCACATTATTAGAATTGTCTTGTATGGTTACATTTAGCTTTCTTGTTAACCAAGCTAATACCCTAGTTAAATGAATAGAATCACAGCAAATTTACCTCTTAATTGTAAGATCTGGTCTTTAACTTCTTTAGCTGATGTCTCTGCCTTATTTAATTGCTCTGGAAAACAAACAAATAATTATGTTAATTTGAATTAAAACATAAACTTACACAGGACAACTGGTTATCATAACCCTCTAGCCAAGAATGGTCACAGACCATGACATCCAAAGCTACCAAGTTGTGGCACTGTTTCACTGTACTCAGTGTTTTTAAACAAACAAGTGAATATGACTCATTCAGCTGCCAAGCAGGCGACTACAAAGTTTCTCCATGTACTACAATTTGAAGCCAAAGTGGTAATAACAACTGGCAGTAAAAAATGGTCAAAGTCCCCCGACAGTTTTTGAACATAAGCAGGCCTTGCCGTTTTAGGCGAGCGATCGCTCTCGCTCGCCACTGCTTGCCCAAACTCGATTTCTAGCGAGCGATGTTCCACTCGCCATATAGACACTAAATATCACTCTCTGCGAAATGCCCCAAATCAGCCAATTCAGCATTTATTCATAAATACATGAGTACCGTTTTAAGACCGAAGCGCTACTTGATAATATCCAAATATTTATGAAAATTCAACCACTCGCCTAGCATCATGCTAGCAAGTGATTAACCACTCGCCTTTAAAATCTAGATGGCAAGGCCTGCATAAGACAAGTAGTGAATATGCATATACAGTGTAAATTATGTTTTTCTTGATATGAAAGCTATGTATCATAACAACACCTTCCTCACCTTGTAGATTTTCCGCTTTTTCTGAGGCCTCTTTAGCTTCTTCTTGCACCTGCTCTAATTTCTCATGTAGATCGCTATTCTCTGCACTTGTGATGCTTTCCTGAATCTCTAGAGATGCTAGCTCACCTGTGAGGATTGAAATGATCAATAAATGATAATCAATAACATGACCTTGTTAACATGCTCAACCAGTGCTTTAGGTAAATGCTATTTAGTCATAATGTAACATCTGGTTGTAACAACTTGGCTATGCTGATAAATAAAAAGTAGTTTGCGTTTATCAATTTGGTGATAGTTGAAATGTTTGTTTCAAATATATACTAGAATTATAAAAAAAGTTGAATTTGAAGTATCGGTACCAAGCAGGACACAACTTGCTAGTCATCTGCTGTGATATTCCATTTACAGGCTTAGCGGCGATCCTGACTTTTAGACCACCGCGCTATTATAGGGCTCAAATATTACTATTTTATCAAGGTTTAATATTCTGACAAGCTTAAACTAAAAGTTTCATCTTAGGAGTCAAGCTTTAAACTATTAAGCAAAAATATCCAACAAGCTAAAAACGATTTTTACCCGTTTTTTAACAAGCAGAATGCAGCATTGGTAAATCGCACACAAAATGATACCCTAAAACAGTTATCTTACTACCTGCCCAGCACTTTCACAATTCTCAATTGGCAATGGGCAAGTGCTAAATTCAACTTCAAGACCTATTATCAAGGTTACTTTTAGATGGGTTTTTGAGGCAATTATTGCTTCCAACCAGTGCCAAATCTGGGACCTGGTTGCTAAATCTGCCCTGTACACAGGCTAACTTATAAACCACTGTGAGGATATTTAGTTCCCATCTAAAATCTTTATTCTTTTTATTGGATAGTTTGATCATTGAGATGCAAGACGTGGTGGCTTCATGTGGGAGAATCTTTGAATGAAAGCTTATATAGGGCCCAATAATAAGTGATTTGGGACAAAAGACAGTGCTTGTTTCTTCCTAACCTTTGACTTGATCAGCTTCCTCTTCAAAGGCATCTGCTCTTTGTAAGGCTTCTTTTAGTTGATCTGAAATGAAACAGAAATCATGACAAAACTTGTGAATAGTCTATAATGAACCAATTACATCAAGAACTAGTAAAAAGAAGAGAAGGGGTGGAAGAGGATGATGGAAATGAGAAAGAAGAAAATGAAGAGGAGGAACAGGAAGGTGGAAGCAACATAATGAGGAAAGTGAAACAACAACTTAAAGCTTGAGGTACATGTGCCTGAATAGAGGTAGTCATTGTGACGTCAACGTCGTCATCTTGTGGGTACAGAGTGCTTTGTTGCTAAGATCACCGCATTGACGCTTGACTGAAGAGGTGCGTCACGCGCTGCGACTTCCGCGTAAGCGGGGGCGTAATGTCTAACGCATGACATGCAGAATGGCTGTATCCATAAGATGGCGGATCCCGCGAAAAAGGCTGACGGCCTCTATAACAAATGCATACTTGTCAACCCTAAAACCTCACAAATAGGGACACATGGCAAAATCGCTCCCTTTTATGCTTTTTGTTTCAGTAAAAATAGGGACAATCTGTATTAAATAGGGACAGTTGGCAGGTATGCAAATGTGTAATTCACTTTTGAAAACATATTTTTCATTCAATTTTGATTTTTATCAACTTCATTCCATTAAGGGGTACTACACCCATTGCATTTTTTTTGCGGTTTTTTGCATTTTGTGAAGAAATGAGAAAAAAAATTGGCCAAAGTGGTATGCAAAATGAAGGGGCAAATCTTCTCGTTCTATTGGTGGCATCGGTATCAACGTAGCTTACATGCTTTTTTAGGTAGAAGCCAAAAGGTGGTACATCACTGGTGTTTTAAATTCACTTCATTTTGGAAAGCTTAATTTCAACGGATTTCGTTAAAATTTTGGATTCGTGTTGCTAACGCATTAGAGAAATAATGTTGATAGGTAAAATGGGAATAAGTGGTTCCTGATGGCTTCAGGAACTTGGTGATTTTCAGTGTTCCACATCTATCAAAAACGAACTGGTTAAAATGCTTCTATTTTCAATGTTGAGCTATATTTTGTATTTTTAATTAGCGACATTATTTCACTGAAACTTAATCAAGCCATAGGTAACAGGTTATCACAACCATACTACAGCAAAATTGAAAAAAATTGCATTTTTCATCATCTATACCACTACATTCCGAAAGGCTCGTTAAGCTTAAAATCCCGATTTTGGTAACTATTTTACCGTTGTTTTCTAATCCATTTCAACTAGGAACTCCAAAATTGATACAGTGATATAATATTTTAAGTGGATTAATGTTATTAGTGTCTTACCTATGATTGTCGCTATCCAAGGCAAATAAATCAAATATATTCCATAGAATTATGCACGTCGCCACGGTATTCCGAATTTTGACACACGCGAATCACCCACAATCCATTGCGTAACCGTCGATCTTCCTTGGTTATAACCAGTTGCCGTGTTTTATTGTAGGCCTATGTATATATTTAGGTATTTTTAAGCTGAAATTCCGGTGTAGGCTCCTATTGGGCAATAGCCTACGGAGCCATGGAGTAGGAAAAAACTAATTTTGGACAAGCCAAGACGGGAGGGGGCAAGGAATTTGGGACAATTTGGCAGATCGAAGGGGGAAAGCGATATTTGGCGCACATTAAAATTTCGTGATCCACAGCCTCATCCACCCCACTTTTCTCAAAAAAAGTTGAGATTTTTATATCACTGGAAACCTCTGGCTACATAATGTTTATGCACAAAATATTTCTTGCAGATTAATTCGTTTAGCAAAGATATCGTGAAATTTGAATTTCGTTCTGGCGCACCAAAACGAAATTACAACGCATTGTCTATGGAGCAGTGTAATGCACATAATCATGCATAATTCGCGAACGCAAAATCGGAATCAACTGAAATTTTGGGAATAGGCCCTATGGTTTTTTCGTGGATATCTAATGCAAAATGACATAGGCCTAAATAGAGGATGCTAGGATCACGAAATACTCCTTTAAATGGGACAAGACTGATTTTTAAATAACACGCTCAAGGTTTTGGAATCACGTCACGCCAGGCATATGCCTACAGAACTGAGTTAGAAACGCAGTCAAAATATGAAATTTCCTGCACGTTATCCGGCATGCTCTATATAACGTAGGCCCTACGCTCGCATTTAGACATTCCATCTAGACAATTTTAAAGGCCTATCCAGTGATCCCAGGAAAGTATAAAAAATCAAAATTGTTTATAATGTCTAAAAGTAAAGGATAAGTCATTTAAATTGTCATTATAGGTATTTTTGAAATGTAGGCCTAATATTCCTAACAGCAGTAGGCCAATTGACAAAGTTGAAGCCCGATATAATGTAGGTGGCCTATAGGCCTAGGCTTAGCTAATTAGATTCGTGTAAAGTGTCTGATTTTTTCCCGGGATGAGATTAATTGTCTTTAATACTCGGCGTTTGGCTAAACCACTAATACTAAGCTATGTTAGCATTTCTATGACACTGTATAACAGCAAACAGGGACAACAAAGGCGATTATGAAGGCCGGGGAAGGGATAAGAAATTTCAGTTGGTAGGCCTATGGAAATCCCCCAGTGAGCCCCTTATCATGCTTATTTCATCATCTAATATTTTAGTAGTGCTATATGATCCCGGGCTATAACCTTTAACTTTCATTTTTCTGTGTTACTTTTAAAATGTAGGCCTATTATTAAATTGCGGAATTGAAGGCCTATACTCGTGCTTTTCACCGCTGATTCAGTTTATAGGCCTATTATCGCAACTCGCCATCTGAGGTGGTGAATTGCTTTCCCCATGCCAACAAATCTTTGCCCTCCCCACTTTGACATGCCAACCCCCCTCGACATACCAACATATATTGCCCCCTACACCTAGACCTATGATGGCAGCCGGTATTCAGTTTTAGGCAGGCCGAGATGGGACAAGCAAGTTTTGGCACGAAGGTCTATATTATTGCAAAAGCCAAGTATTAATATACCCGGGATATAGGCCTACTAGCCTATAATATTTAATATGTTCACTTTTTCTATTCACTTTATTTAAACTATACCATTTAAAATGCATTGTTAAAATGTCTTAAATTGCGGAATTGAGCAAATTTCTTATACGTCCAGTGCCGTACATATGGGGGCAATGGGGGAAGCTACCCCACCCCCTGTGGGAAGTCCGCCCCTTGAATGCGGTCGTCCTGAAGAATTTTACTAGGGTCTTTTTTGTACTTTTGAGCCTATTTTGTTTAGTTAAATTTCCCCCTTGAATGAGGGTTGCCCCTTTAACTCCTTCCTCCCCTAATAAAGTCCTAGCTACGCCCATGATCCCCATGACGCCACTTCACGCACAGGGACGGGGGCACAACATACATTTCTGGTGGGTATGCTCCTAAGGTGTGCTCCCTCTGAATTTAGTAGGTGGTGGGTCCCGGGGAGCGCCGGGGGAGCTGACGGCGTCATGCCGGAAAGGGATATTTTGGAACTATAGAAGGGGGTCTTTTGGAGCTGCATGCGAATAGTCAAAATTGAGTCTTTCTTCACTTTCTGGTTGAATAACACAAAAAAAAAACACACCCAGAAATGTGAAGAATGATCGAGCAATTTAGGTCTTTTAGAGCTGAAATTGTCAAGTTTCCGTGTTTACGTATGCTATAATAGCTCTATTTTGGTCACGGGTCTTTTGGACTGAGCTGTGGAATCCAAAAAATGGAGGGGTCTTTCCGGGAGAGCATATACCCGTATGGTCATTGTGTTAAGTTCCAACGCTTAAAATTCAATTTTAATAAGACGACGGTCACAATCTTGATTTTATCATGGATTTTACCAAGAGAAGGCGCTAGGCATACATGCTGATGTTTGAATCTGGCAACACGAGAACTTTGAACTTATGCGCTAGTCTAGTAGCCGTCGGCCCTGTTCAGTTTTTATACACGCATTTGAATAGGGATTATTTTGCGCACTTATCTAATGTTTATGGAGCACATTTTCTTCATTAGTTTGTCAAGTTGATGTCAAATGTTCTATTCTATGTTATTTGGCAATAGTGTTTTTTTGCCTATAGTACGTCCAAACATGGTCCAAAGTTGTAATTTGTTGTTTTTGATCGCAAAGGTCAGATATTTTTATTCCCAATTTAACTGTGCACCCGCTCGAAGGCTTCGCAATAGTGCAGAATTCGGCGAAAGTTTGACGGTAATTTTGCCTTTTTGGACACTAAAACGCATTCGATCCCTAATTTTATTTCGACAAAATGTCTGATTAGATATAGCATAATGGGGCGGCTACCAAATCTTAAAGAATTATTTTCAAAAGTCTGACCTGTGTATTTCCTATTGGTAATACAAATGACGTGTCAGCCCTAAATATACATAGGCAGGTCGTATTTTGGACTGGTAGCGAGTCTAATACTGTATGTGAATATCGATGTATGTTAGAAGCGGCAGAAACAAACCGGTTGTGAAGGAGACTACGTGGATCGCTAAAAATAAGCGTCCTTAACAACCAGTCAACTTTAAGACAAATATGTGAAAACGGACACTTTTTCGATGTTTTTCATATTTTTTTTATTTCACATGATCAGTGCATATATCGCCTAGCTATAAATGAAAAAATATTTTTTTAGACCAATCAAACCAATATATGGGTGTAGTACGCCCTTAATGCTTTCATTGATAAGACAAATGTTACCATCATGGTCTTACCTTCTAAACTTTCTATTTCTTTGGTTTTCTGCTGCAACTCTTCTGTTAATCTCTTCTCCACAGATTCAACTACAAAGACAAATAAAATATTAAAAGTTAATCATCTACTTTATTCTATTTAATTATTTCAATAAAACTATGAAAGCTTTCAATACTTCAAAATTGATATATATATAAGGCACAATTAGATTACATTATTTAAGAAATCATAGTGACATAATAACCATTTTGATAAATTATCTCAGGTTAATACTAAAGTTGTTTTAGCAGAGTCCTTTCACACCTGCTTATGCCCTTTCATTACATGAAAAGAACATAGTCACGCTGGGGTGACTTAGGGTCACACAGTGTATGTTGAGGGCGCGCTGAGGGCACGGTGGCTCAGTGGTTACGGCCTTGGACTCATAAACCGAGAGCTTGCTCGATGTACGTGGGTTCGATTCCCCGTCCCACCACCGTGTTGCGCCCTTGGGCAAGGCGCTTTGCTTCGCTTGCCTCACCCCACCCAGGTGCAATGGGAAGCTGTTAGGGGTAGTCACAGTTGTTGTACTGATGGACCCTGCGCCACTTGTAGGCTGCAAACGTGGTTCCGACATATTCTAATGACGGCGGAATAAATGTAAAGCTTTGAGGCTGTTTATGGCATAAGGCGCTAAATAAATGTCTGCATTTTTTTTTAAGGTTTGCTTGTGAAAGCGAATGAGATGGCAAAAATTTTTTGTGATTTAACTGACCAGGACCCAACAGCCATACACCGGCAATGTGTGAAAGAACTCTTGATTAAGGGTGAAAGGCTAACGGAATGTTATGTCATTGGATATAATATACACACAGCACACAGAGAGACTGAAATATGTATATAAGTCAAATGTATAGCAAATTGGTTTACAGTCAAACTCAATTAACTCAGGGAACTTTAAAAAAGGTTAAAATATCAATTATGTCAATGAATAGGCCAATATCTTAACTGGTGGAGATAATCAAACCTTTTATATGATTAATTTATAAAACAAGACATGTGGCGCAAGAATAATTAGGATTGACATAATCACTTGAAAAGGAGAAATAACAAACTCAAACAAACAAACAAAAAACAAAAGAAAAAAAAAAACATTTTCAAATAATAAAAGAAAGAATTTAGTAACGCAGCAAAACAAACAGAAATAACAAAATTAATTAATAATTAGATAAAATGGTAGGTAGAAAAGATGGTGAATCCTTTTGTGTCAATTGTACAAGACTTTGAAATTGTTATGCTCTCAACTCAAATCAAATCAAAATTATCACATGGACATTTTGGGTAAACACTAATTTGTTACAGAGTTAAGATCCAAAAGTCTTCATCAATCAACACTTTGCAAGATCACATAAGATTTCAGGCTATAATGGCATCCACTACAACATAATGTCATGATGTGGAGGCAAAGAATGGCTACAAAATTAATTTGGGTAAATTTGGATTTTCTGGCCAAAAGACTGGTGACTTGTCACTGTAACACATATGCAGGGACTTTACATAACTACTGTCATGGGCTTTTAATGGAATGAATACAGTATAAATATAATAATAATAATTCAAAGGATAAACCACAGTTAGTTGTGAAAGAGGAAGACATAACAAAAATAGAAAAGTTATTAAAAAGTTAGAGATATTTTTGTCTGACCTTGGGCGGAGGCCAGTAAGGCTTGTTGATGTGTGGAGGGTTCAATGGGTTCATCTAGAAAATAGTAAGAAAGAAGTAGTAATGAGCAAGCTAGATGTCAATCCACTATGGCACAAAATTGAAACATTTCCCTTTCTTTATTTTAACACAAATTTTAAAGCTTTCTCTGAAACAGGTTTTAAAATAAGTTACGGTCTTGCAAAAGAAAGAGAAAAGTTTCTTTTTGTGCGAGGTATTACAAAATATTATTTCACTCTGTACATTCTACCTATACTTAGCCTATACGGTATATATTTAGGGTATTTATAGTAAATAACACTGTACTAGTTAAGTATAGACTACTATACTTAGCCTATACGGTATATATTTAGGGTGTTTATAGTAAATAACACTGTACTAGTTAAGTATAGACTAGTGTGCTGAAAGAAGCCACACAGTTAGACACGGTTTTATTACATTTCACAGAAATCAAATGGAAGCCTGTCTTGTCTGCATGGTTAGGGTTTCTTTTACGCAATGTTTAATTGGGCTCTGTGCTGTGTTGTTTTTGCAAATATTTGAAGACTGAACATAGAAAAGCACCTGTTTTTTGGACATTTCATTTCATAACAGATTACCAATTCATATTAAATGATTCTCCATTGCAAAGAAACATCCAAAATAAGTTTAACTTTCTGTAAATGTGTACATCCATATCAAAACGATGCACTTGTCGGCTGCTGCATGTGTCTCATTTCACATAATAGTTAGGAATAAAACCAGACTCATCTTCAAAGTGGAGGTCACTTCAAATCATCCCAAGTCACATGGTTTAGGAATACAGAGAACATTCCTTATACAATTTGACTTGGGGACTTGGTGACCTACACTTGATATGAGTCTGGTATTTATTCCTAGCTATTATGTGACATGAGACACATGTAGCAGCCGACAAGTGCATCGTTTTGATATGGATGTACACAAATAGTTTTGCCAAAGAAATAATTATTGCCTGGTATACTGAAGTGTGCCGGACTTAATGAATCTTCTCAATAAAGCTAGTTGTCTCCAAGTCAGGGTCAAAGGTCAGGATTAGGGTTAACTTACCTTTGTCGTTCTCTCCTATATGATTATGCAGCGATTCCAACTGGTCTGGCAGCATGGTATTAAGCAAATTATTTTTATCAGGCATGGCCGTTAACTGCTTCTCAGCCTCCGTTATTACAACTTCTTCTGCGCAAATTGACAAAAGGATCAAATAAACCATTACAGGGTTTGAGAAATTGATCGCCAAAAAAAAGGTTTGGTCAACTTTTTTTTTTTTTTACAATCTATTCATTGGGCTATCCCAGTTGAAACTCATACACTCCATATGGAAGATATCCACACAAGGAGTGTAAATTTCAAATGGAGTTACCCATTCAGGTAGCCACATTTGAAATACACACTCCCTGTGCATAAGATTAAGGGCATGTCTTCCATAGGGGGGTGTATGCCCCAATTTAAACTTCGATCCGATCTACAGGACATTTTTTGGAGTAATAACATTTCACATCCCTATCCTGAATGCATCATCATATTTTAAGAATATTATATACCGTGTGTCGAAAGTCCGTTCCGCCTATATTCCGACTTCCCCTGGAGCATAGCCTCAATATGAAAGTACCCCCTCTGTTTATTTGCCTTTGGGCTACTAGCTGCAATGAACCTTAAGGCTCATTGCAGCGAAAAAATATGTCGGCCATTGTTCTAGAATTTTAGAGCTAATTTTGTATGTTATGGCAAATTTAAAGGTCTGCAAACCTTGATTTTCAATGGAAAAAACAACAATAACTGAGGTTTGCAGACTTTCGGAGGTTATCGACCATAAAAAGACAACAACTTCAAATAAATTGCTAAGTGACATTTATATTAATCCAAAACAATAACCAGTAACAAATTAATAGTGTAAGTTTAATTCAAAACATGTTAAAATGGTTTTCCTATGGGGGGAGGAACAGACTTACGACACACGGTATATTATTGATAATTAAAGGTTTCACCAGAGAATATAGTGCAATTTAATTATTTATTCAATAAGGGACATCAAAATCTTTGGTATAATCCCATAAGGCTTTCTGTATGGATCCATACATGTGTCACACAGATGCGCACATCATTAGCGAACATTGTTACTGCTACCGTGCTTTGCACAGTAACAATGCAATTCGATGTGCGCATCGGTGTGACTTTGAGCAACCTTTATTTTATCAATGTCTCTGTGCCTCATTACCTCTTTGACGGTAAACTAAACTGAGCTCAAAAAGAATCACAAGGTCATATCTTAAAATCCTGTCAATCAAAATGAACCAAAATTACACCCAGGGTTACTTCAATACTCTACTCAAAACACATGTCAGTAACCAAGCAGTTGTCCAACTGACACAACAGCAAAAGGCACTGACACAGAACAGCTTTCTGGACCACTTTCACAGCCTATTATTTGGCACCCAGCACAAGAAATCTGTGCGAATGCATACACGATCCTGGCACAGATGATGAAACGGTGCTGCTGTTTTGTTTTCACACACTTTCTTCACGAAACAGGTCTTGTTCCACACTATTCCACTTACTCTTTGGGAATTATCACATGTGCAAGGATCTTGTACTCATTCTCACAGATTTCTTTTGCTGGGTGCCAATTATTGGGCTGTGAATGTGGTCCAGGAAGCTGTTCCATGTCAGTCCATTTTGCTGTTGCGTCAGTTGGATAACTGCTTGGTTACTGATATGTTTTTAGAGTAGAGTATTGAAGTAAGTATGTGTGTAATTTTTGTTCATTTTGATGGACATGATTTTAAGCACAGATGTCACAGGCTGACCCAAAAAATCCTGAACACGGCCGGGGGTCCGGGGCCCGCTTAAGGGCCCTGGTGGGAATCAGGGGAAGCCCGTCAAGGGGTCGAGGGGCGAAGCCAGATGGTTTCTGTACATTTAGCACCACAGTAAAGGCCATTTCAGAGGGTAAAAAGAACAGTTCAAAGCTCCTGGCTTGTTCTACACATTTAATAAAAAGTGCTTCCTTCTTCCAGAAAACATCTGTTAAGCATTTAGCTCTTGGTCCAGGGCCACTCCAAAAGCGAAAAAAAAAAAAAAAAAATTTTTTTTTTTTTTTTTGAAAATCGGATTTTTTTTTAATCCCCAAAATCCGAAATCCGGATAAATCCGAAATGTGACATCTCTGTTAAGATATGACCTTGTGAAAAATTATAAGTTTCTTTTTGAGCTCAGTTTACTTGTTTTACATTACATTCTCACCTTCAATTATTCTTTGACTTGGTTTAGAGTTTTGCCTTTCCATTTCTAGTTGCACTGTAAATAAAAAACAAACAAAAAACAAAATTAGTACAACAAAATTTGGATCTTCTCTATTATTGTTATACATTCAAAGATATTTTGAACAATGAAGACTCTTAAACATAAATGATAGGCAACTTGCAAAAGTGGTGTCATTCAACTTAAGGTTTCTATAAGACATTTGTTTCCTTCTGCTTTATTTTTCAACTTGAATTTCAAAATAAATTTTTTGAAAAGAATGCAACATTTTGTAACATATTACATAAATATAGACAAAAAGAATATCGACCGTTACAAAGACAAGTGTCCAACTACCACAAATAACATCCATCCAAATAGTAAAATCTTATAATAATCTTTATATCAACATTTGTATATATGTCCCTTGCACCTTGTTACAAAGCATATTAAAATATAGCACATGACTTGGAAAATGCTCAATCTTAATTTTCAATGCTGTCCAAGATGTTCTATAAATTTATTCCCCACTTAGCTGGCATTACCCTCTTTCTTCATGCAACCACCCATCAGCCGATTCCTACTTCTAGTCTATAGTCTTGTACAAAAACCAATGGGACTACATTTGGCACTGTTACACTAGTACTCACCTTTAAACTGTTTTGTTGCATCTTCAACTGCTTTTTGCATATCGTTGTCTGCTTGTTTTAATTTTTCTGCAAATGAAGCAAGAACAGGTGTTTTGATAAGTGAAACTGCCACAAATACCATGTTGACAAGTGACACATACAGCATATTATCTACAATAAGTTTTCCTCTGAATAGTTTCTTTCAATGCATAATTGCAACAATACAATGTCATTAGTGGACAGCACCATTTACAGAAATGTGTGCACGGTTGCATTGCCATATTGCATTATATTTAAAGAGTTGCATTGCAAATAACAACCACCCTATTAGGATGCAAACTCTACATATTAGATTCAGATATCATGGTACTGTTCAATCAAGTTCAGTTCTCCAGACAAAGTCATGACAAATGGTCTGTTGTTTTTTTTAATTACAAGATTATGGGTCACCAGAGTTTGAGGTTGCACAAAGTTCAATTCAGTTTCCCACACCATGTCATCCATCACAAATCTGACTGCAATGTGCAAGATATTTGTTCACCAAAGTTTGAAAACTACAAATTCAGTTCAATTCAGTAATGTTTTTGAAACTATGCCATGGCCAAAGATCGCAGGGATCACAGAAAAGTTTGAAAATGGCAGAAAGTTTCAAAAGTTGCATCACATAATTAACTGCCTATTATTCACAAACATAAACTCTGGATACACTAGCACTATCATCTGGTTTATTTATTTTACCTGTTCAAAAAAAAAAAAGGAAAAAAATAAGAAGGAAAAAAAAAAAAAAAAAAAAAAGGATTTGGTTCACACTTCATATGTCCAGCCATGTACATGTAGTCTTGCTTGTTAGAACATGGTTATTTACCCAAATAAATCAGGTGAGAAAGCTATTGAGGGGAACTGTGCATGCACAATGAGCAATTCCAATTCAAATCCATACACCCCCTGTGAAAGACATGATCTTAATCTCTCACACAGAGGGTGTAGCTTTCATATGGAGTCACCCATTCAGGTAACCCCATTTGAAATTCCATTCCCTGTGTGGAAGATTAAGGTCATGTCTTCCATACGGGGTGTATAGATTTCAAATGGAACAGTTCAATACTACACATGACTGCCTCATTACTTTGTTTGTTTACATGCTTATTCTGTAAAGTCTGTTATTTTGGAAATATTTTTTTCCCAAAATAACAAGAACATTAAGATCAGTAAATACCAGGCGTCTTTGTATTCATTTGAATGCAGTTTGCATGTAGATTTCAAACATAGCTGTGAAAATATGAAATTATTACTTTTTTTGAAAATGTGTGAAATTATTTGACACTTTGAGTCAACTCGCATTTGAGAAGATAAAGGGCTAATATCAGCTGATAGGGAAGTGTGTCATCTATAGTCAAGGTTAAATTTGTTTTGTTTTCTTACACTTTACTTCAACTATGACAGTTTTGTTCTGTCACTTAATTAAAGCAATGACCATTGGATTCTGCAAGTTTAGTTGATGTTGGTGAAAATTCTAAACATGATATCATGGACTCTTTCTTCTGTATTAGCTTCAGTTTTGTCAATTTTGGAAAACAATTACATCCAATACTGTTTTAGTGCATTAAAATGCTGCAGTTGTGCCCATGTATGAGATATTTTTCCCTACTTACAATAATTTCAAATTTACAATGATCTAATAATGTAATTCTCATTCAACAAGCAGATATACATGTGACGTGTCATGTCAAAAGGAGATACTTTTGGGCAGGATCGTAAATAGAGAAATAGCCAAAAATCTGCCCGTGGGTGAATTTTTCATAACTTTGGTTTGTTGCGAATTTGTGATGCTATTAATGTTAAAAATATTGTCTGATAGTTTCAGACCGGAATATAACTGGCATCTTGTATTTTTGAGACATTTTTCAAGGTAATTCCTACTCTCTACATTGTCAATAATATTTTTAAAGGCCGATATCTCAATTTCCAATTTTATAATACCATAACTTATTTAATTCAATATCTTCGCTTAGGAATGTCCGATTTCATTGGGGAAAACGGCGTTGTGGAGCAAAATATGTCTATAATCAAGATATGTAAAAACCTCAAAATTGATAACCTGCCCAAAAGTGTCTCCTTTTGACATGACACGTCACATATAAAATAGTATTTATTTTTAAATAATTATTTTATTGGATCTTTTAGTTATCTGTAAGTCTGAAATCTAACAGCTGCTTCCTTTTGAAATATACACCAGGCACAAAAAGAAACTCGTCAGTTACATTCATCCTTGCTGTTCAATTACTTGATGATTTTGGATTATTCTGAAATATACATTTTGTTAATTGGGCTTTTCTTTCTCGTGTGACACCCTGTTCGTGAAAAACGAACAATAATTGACCAAGATGTGCGTCTCCAAAGCCTCAAACCCCAAAATCAAAAGTTGCATTTTCAACGATTTTCAATGGGAACGCATCGTGGTATTGCACACAAGCACCACGGGCCAATCAATAAAGCACACAGTGTAACAGGCACAATTGAATCGTTAAAATTGCAACTTTTCATTTTGGGGTTTGAGAGTTTGGAGGCGCATATCTTGGTCAATTCTTGCTCAGTGTTCACGAACAGGGTGTCAAATGAGAAAGAAAAGTCCAATTAACAAAATTTATATTTCAGGATAATCCAAAATTATCAAGTTATTGAACAGCAAGGATGAATATAACTGACGAGTTTCTTTTTGTGCCTGGTGTATACACTACATGTAGGTCAACCTGAAAAGCAAATCCTGCTTGGTTACATTTGAGCACAACAATACTTTGAAGATTGTTTTCTCTATGGACTATTAAATAACACATGAAAACATTTCCATTATTTAATTGGTAGACTCAAATTCATGCCATAAACTATTTTGACTAATTCCCTAATATTTCGCGATAATAGACTATTCAATAGTCACTTTTACGGGAACTCTTCGACCCTCACTCAACATCGCAACCTCATCTTAGTGGTGGATAACTCTGACACCGACTTCCAGCATTACCGATTCCTTGTGACCAGATCATCTGCTTGTTCACTTTTTGAGGAGGCTGTGACTGTATAAATATTTTTGTACGTTATAAAACAAAATCATTGACTGCTCCTTATTCGGAAAATGGTTCAAAATATTTCCCAGAGGTGATCTGGAGATTGTGTGCTTACTATGCTATTTTCCCCAACACAAAAATAGTAAGTCCACGGTCTCCAGTTCCCCTTGGGGAAATAGTTTGACCCATTTCCCTCCTGAGCAGTCAATATTTGTATATTATTACATCAGATCTATACCAAATAGATTCACATCTGGTCAAGGCAGTGTCAATATCTCTCCATACTAAACTGAGGCAATGATAAGCCAACCTCTTTGGACACAGTTCTTTAACCCCAATATATAAACACATGTAGTAGCGTGACCTTGTATATACTGGGGTACTGTACCTCATCCTCTCTAACACAAGGTCAATTTGTTATGATTTCACTTTTAAATGTTGCTGGTTACTGAACTGTGTGATTGCGGATGAGGTCATTTCTATTCATGTGTGCCGATTCAAAAACACTTCTAAGCCTTGGTCATCATCATCATCTAATGCAAATATTTGAATAACTGAAAAAAATTATGCTATGAATAGGACAATTGGATGGAACTTGTAATGGCAAACCTGAAAACAACAACAGCTTGATGTGGAGCTAGATAATATGATCACAGTTACTTAGAAATTCTTGTTGGTTTCTCCTCAAAAAACCATTACAAAATTTCTCATCAGAAAATATTGCAAAAATCATTAAAATTCAGTTTTTTTGCACCTTTGTTAGCAGCATAGATGTACTAACATAGCCTGTAAGTGGCTAAGCTGAAAGCTGTGTAATGTGTATTTAAGATTAAATAGGACATTTTATATGGAATTGTAATTTCTCTACATATTCTCTCTATGGGACTGTCTAGTGTAGAATCATATATCCCTAGTTGATTGCAAAGTTATGACACAGATTTTCTTATGTATTTTACTGCTGTTGTTTTGTTTATCAATCTACTTCCACTTTTGTCTATATCTGATTCTTATTTTCTCAATTCCCACCTTCTTATTTTCTCAATTCCCACCTTCAGCCTGAGTGGATCATATCACTTCACATAATAAGAATTTAATATTAAATCAGCTTCAAACTGAAAAAGCAAATTTCAGGAAATTGATCAATTTGGCTTGATCACATCACTGGTAAAAGTGCATGACGAGTTCAGGTCCAAAATGCAAGATACGCTATTGCTACCTTGAGTCATTTTTTTAAAGCAATATTGTTACTGAAAATAGTGTAGTGTTGAAGTTAAACTCTTCAATTAACATTGTTATCGCTGGACTTATTAATATTTTAGAATTCATAATGTAATGATCACAAGCTTTTAATAGTATACCCACACTAATTAGTACTCCGTAATTAGCAATTACAGGCTATTTCATTGCATACAATAACCATACAAAAACACACAACTCACAAGGCAGCCTTTGGATTCATTGCATTTTACATCTGCACTCTTCCGCTTGTACAAAAGTACATGCTTACCTTGTAATTCATTAATTTGACGTATACTGTCTATGGCCTCCAGCTGGGCGGCTTTTAACTCGGCTTGAGTCTGTAATAACTTCTCATGACACTCTTGGTATCTTTTCTCCGATTCCACCATTTGAACTGATTGAAAACAACATTGTAAAGGAAAACAAAATTGTGGTTAGATAAGACTTAAAAAAACCCAAAAAAACAACAACAACTAAACAGCACAATGTATTTCAAAAACATTATTACCGTATTGGTCCGAGTATAGTCCCACCCGTTTTTTAAGGTTTTTTTTTTTCACAATTGGGGGTGGGATTATACTCGAAATTCAAAAAAAAAATCTAAAAAAAAAAAAAAAATGCATGATGTTTTGTGTTTTAATATGAAAATTGATCATTTGTTTTCATGTCATACTCTATTAATGATATCAAAATGCATTGAATTTGAATGCATTTTGATATCATTAATAGAGTATGACATGAAAACAAATTATCAATTTTCATATTAAAAACACAAAACATTGTGCAAAATTTTTTTTTTTTTTTTTAACAATGATTGATCCTAGCATTTAGGTCTAGGTCCAGGGACACTCCAAATTTCTGGAAAAATGGGGGATCATACTCGAACGTGGGACTATGCTCGGACGAATATGGTAATACCAGAATCCTTGAAAACCTTGATGGGGCAGAGGAGAATAGCAAAATTACACAACACCACATGAGTACTATTTCAAACAACCTGACTTCATAACATGCTTTTCTGCTTTTTTTTTATTTATTCAACCTGGGTAAATCATTAAATGGGCTATTTATTCCATTTAAACTCCACACTACCCCTGTGGAAGATTTCGGAAATATCTTCCACAGGGGGACTGTGAATTTCAAATGGAATGAACACATTAGGCACCGACCTCAGAGAAAGATTCAACCTGAATCTTCCACAGAGGGAGAATGAATTTAAAATGGAGCTGCTAATGTGTCCATTCCATTTGAAATTCATACTCCCCCTGTGTGGAAGATATTTCCCAAATCTTCTACATGGGTGGTGTGGATTTCAATTGAAATAGCCCATTTAATGCCAGACACTGTTCTCCCATGATGCCCAGGGTATGGTGTACAGACAGTCAGGTATTAAATTAGCCTGATCAGTACTGGCTGTGAGGTCTTTGTCATCTGTCCCAAAATTAAAATACAGTAATGGTGAGAGCAAGCACATTATAAAATTTTGATATTTGCTTCCACCAGGAATTGAACTGGGGACCTGATGGATCCGAGTCTTGTTAATGTGCTCTCGAATTACCAAGTGCTGTCAGAACTGTATGTTGTTTGCAGCATTACATGTGATATAGCTACATAGGGCTAGGAGCAAGCCTTGAAATAAGCAGACTGGAACCAGGAGCAATTTGTTTTTACACATTACTCCTGGTTCATGTGAAGGACCAGGAGCAATTGGTGGCTTTACGAGAGCAAATTTGCTCCCCGCACCTGCTTATTTCAAGGCCGGGCTAGGAGCAAGTATATTCTCTGGTTTCAAAACTTAACAGATCATTTCTCTATAATATTTTCCTCATGTATATTACTACATTGAATCTGAAGATAGCACTTGCTAGAGTTCCGAAAGCTCAGGCCTCTGCAAAGGACTTCTCTAGGGAAATATTAAATCTTACTTATATTGAATCTTATCCATATCCACCTACTCTCACATTCCCTTGTCGAGAGTTTGTACATAGGGGAGCACCCATTAGAGTCCAGAGTCCGAAAAGGTTTGAAGGTAGGGTTTAGGGCATGTTAGGCCTAGGATAAGTATTAAGCAGTGTTTAGGGTTAGAGTTAGGTTTAGGGCTAGGCCTTAGGTAAGGGTCAGGGTAAAGATTAAGGTTAGGGTAAGGATTAGGGTTCATTATGACCCTGATGACCCTTTGGACTAAGATGCTGTAACCTATACACAAAGTGATTAATTTCCATGGAAATCAGCACACCTCCCATTTTTTTGCTTAATCATTTCACACCTGCCAAATCTATATAGGGAACATATCTTTCAACTAGAATTAGCTATTTCCAACATTTGAATAAAAATAGAGAAGCCAAGCCAGTTTTGGTTCAAGTCCTTGCTATTTCTCCTTTATCATACCATCGGTATTTATGGGTAGGAAAAAAAACCCTGCCCACTATTTCCCAGGCTATTCCTTTCCAAAGCTGACCTATAAACAAGAAGATTTCCCCTTCTCATGTACAATAGCTACAAGGAGCTAGGTTGTAAGCATACTCTGGCCTTGTCCACATTATATACACAGTGATATTATTCATGGAAATACGCTTGGCTCCCATTTGTTTTGCTTAATCACTTAACACCTGCCATGTCCATATGTTATTACATTACAATTAGAATTGACTATTTCCAATATTTGAAAAAAAACTGTGGTTAAAAGCCCTTGCTATTACTCCTTTATCGTACCATCTATATTTGTAGGTGGGAAAACCCCTGCCCACTATTTCCATGCCTAGGGCTGACAAAAACAACAAGATTTTCCTTTTCCCTACTCATGACCCACAAAAACTGACCCATACGACATGATGATGCACAAAATGACCCAAAGTTTACAGACATAAAACTAACCGCTACAAGCCATTTCGGTCTTCTTTACAAGCCTGTCTGACTGTGAGCAATACAGGAACTCTGTCTCAACCTTAAAGCCTCCAAATATAAAGTGGCATAAAGATCCTGATGTATCCCAGTATAAGCTTAAAGCTTATAAGATCTCACTGCCCCCAATGACACACTATGCTAACATACAACAGACTCGGTATTGCTCTAATTATGCAACTTAAACTTTGTGCTGCAGAAGGGAAGGCACATTAGCTACATACAGCAAAGTGACATGCTGAACTTAATTTTGGTAGTTTATGAAGGAAACAAATAATGAAATTGACAATCTTTGGAACTAATTGTTTTAACTATAATGCAATCTGAAATGCTGAGTTAAGGATCAACAATTTAAAATATTTTAGAACAAAAGTTCAACGCTGTAGCTGACATCGAAAACAACAATTGGAATCATCGAAGTTTGTTCTTCAACTGGGTTGTACAAATAGTCATACTGATGATTTGTACACAAATATGTCAGAAACCACTTTGCTACAGCGAGGCAGATTTATATCACATCAGTATACATTCTACTCCCCATTCCAGAAAAAAACAGCACTCATTTTTTTGGATTCAAAAATATTATCAAAGTCTACCAAATGAAACATAGCTCAATTCTAATCAATCATTCAGTACCAACTGGAGATAAAAGAAAAAGTTCACTATTTTATTAATTTATTGAACTATAGCATTCAAAATCTTTGGTGTATGCTGAAATTTTGGGTTTATTTTTCACTTTTTTGTATTACTTTTATTAATTGATTGGTTATAAAAATGAAAAATTTGATTCCAAAAATTAGAATGCATAAACTGAAATTAGTCTTAGTACAAGTCTTTGGCCCTTATTTCCAAAAATTGTCCAAATATTAAAATTATGACTTATATTGCCAGTTAGAACTAACTAAAGGATTAGGATTTACCTATGTTTCATTTGTCAAAACAAAATGTTTTTTAGTCCCAAAAATTAGTGTTGTATTTTTATGGAATGAGGAGTAGTCTGTGTAACAGCACAGTGATCATCACAGGTAGTCATAGATGTGACACACCTGTCAGGTTTATCACCCTGTGATTAATGTACTTAATTTGACACACATGAAGCTCAAGTTCGCTCTACTGTCATTCTGTTAAAATGGAACCTATATGGAAAATACCCTTGGAAGAGGCTTTTGCAAACAAGTAGAAAGACAAACTTTGTGTGATTTATGTAACTTTTACACTTCATTGATAAGTCAGATTTCTTCTTCTTACACAAATCTGTAACATCCACACGTCAATAGCATGCCAAATACCAAAGTTGAAAACCTGACAACCAGCTCACCATAACTAAACTCCTTATTAATTAAATTAATTTAATTGATTATCACCCAATAAAGATTAATTATCTATTACCAAAGAATCAGATTATTTGATTTCATCACATAATTACCCATCAAATAATCAGATCAAACCTTTATGATCTCTCAATTTCTTTCTAATATTACACACCTACACGCTATGTGTTGACACACATGCTTAACTGACAGGAAGGAACCCTTCGTAAAGCTGGCTTCCCCCGTATAATTAACCGAGGTCCCCATATAGGTTATCCCCAGCAGTACTTCGAGGATTATAAGGTTTTGATTTGGGCTTGGTTTCAGCGATGACTACAGAGAGACAGTGGCTTAAAATAGACTATCCCACACACAATCAAGGTTGCTGTCTAGGTCTGCTCTTACAACTGACCTACATATAATAAGGTCAAACGTAAATTATCTCTGCAACTTCTACGAAAAGGATCTTGCTGTTTCCGAGAAACTAATTTTATTTAAATAGCCAAATAAAGATTTCACAGAAGTTTTTGCATGGTTGGAATTGCAATGTGTTGTCAAATAACTCAATCACCAAATGCAATAAAAACAAAATTGAAAATATTAATCTTGCATATTATGCAATCTTTGATTGATGAACTTGTTTTTCATAGCTACCCCTTGTGTTTCAATCAATTCCGGATTCAAAAACACTTTGAGAGTTATTGTAGACATCAGATATGTCTGTCAACAGACTTGCCGCTAAAGCATTTGCATAGCCAGCAGACAATACACTTCAACAATGAACATAAAACATCAACAACATAATGAAATGCCACTCATATATCAAACTACAATTTCCTTCTTGTGTTTTAACTCATTTCAAAATCTCCTTCCTCAATAAATCGTTATACAAGTTTCCTTTTTATCAATCCCATCTTCCTGGTTCAAAACTGTCAAAATTCTGTATAGCAGGAAATTTTCGAGAGGTATTTATTTTCACATGTTTTTTACGGTTAATTTCAGAGCCTCAAATTTAAAAGCCCACAAAAATAATTTACCTGTAGGGTTTAATTAATTTAATTTGCGAAAAGTGTTATCTGACCATGAACAAATGTCATTTTTGATTGTTATAATTAAGTAGACGTGATTATATGCCAATTTTCCCTCTTTCCTAATCCTTTTTAATAGGACTACTTCCAGGAATTACAAAACAACAGCTAAGGATTAAGACGCTTGTAAGTTGTGCTCCTTTCCCCTAAGTGACATCAGTATTTCTCACTATATTTTGATGTTTCCAGTCCTAGTATCTGTTATATACCACATACATTGATTCTTGTTGTTTGATTGGTTAATACCATCATCACACGGCGTGAAATTGTTTAACTATTCCTTAGTTAAAATACAGGGGTGTGAGAGGCCTCAGACAAAAAAAGAAAAAAATTACTAAAAAACAGTGTAAAATCAGGGCAAAACTGCAAATATGGGCTGAAAATAAAAGAAAACGCATTAATTTTGGCAATAAAATAAGCTGAAAGCAGCTTAAAAGCTGAACTCTCACACGCCTGAAAATAGTAGTACTTTTTTCCGCTGTCATGGCAACAACCTAACTGTATCGCTGTACGCACTGCTGACGCGTGCCATATGCACGTTGACTCAGTTGTGGCTTGTGTGTGCCATTCCTGAAAATAGTGGTTCGTTGTGTAAATATTTGGTAAAAAAAATCTATGCACGAGGTATATTAAACAAATATTGACTACCTTTTAGTGTATGGTCAAAACTATTGTTCCTTGAGATCTCAACACCGTACTATTTTCCCTCAACTTCGTTTCATGAAAATAGTACAGTTTTGAGATCACTGGGAGCAATAGTGTTGACCATTCACCTCTTGGCCAGTCAATATTTGTATATTGGCAAACACTTTGCTGGTGTTTTGAAATCATGTATCAAAATATGAAAAACAGGGAAAGATGGGACCATTAACTTGACAAAAAAGCACGAAATAAATCTATTTTACATGTACACAGTTGTCAAAAAAAGAAATATGTTATGTTAATAATCCTTTGTTGAGATTTTTCTCAGTATAAGAACAGAACAAAGTAGCCAGTTTATATGTGATTCCAGATATTTTTCGTAATTTGTCAATTAGCTCGGGGACAAGTCCAACAGATGTAAGCACCACCCATGCCACCCTACAGCTGAGAAAAGCATTCATTTATTTCAAATTCTAGCATGATCATAAATTGGATATGATTTACTTCTTTGAATATGGGTATGCTATCATTATCAATCAACCTTGGGGTTCTAGCACAGCCCTGTCTGTACCCCCATCCATTACATCCACCTTAACTTGACAAAATGATGCACTGGTGAGAATAATTAATATGCGCCTCTCCATATAACAGTATTATGACCAACACACATCATTTGAAGAACATCACTCCTTCACTGTAGGAATGGCTAAACTGATAAACATGCTGAAACCACATACCCGTATAATACTTGTCCACCATGTGCAAGTTCATCTGATATTTCTTTGCAATAATTCTTACCTTTATATCTGTCCATTTCCTCTTCTAAATCTTGCAACTCTAGTTCTCCATTCTGCTCAAACACTGGTATACCTAAAGCAAGTAAATTGAAAAAATTAATAACATAACAAACATCGCTAAAATCTGTCATCTGCGGTTGACTTATAGGTCTGTTTGTTTAAACGGTCGCTCCGTGTGGAGACACGCTTGGGTCCAAACAAAATGCTCAAACCAGGCTAAAAAGCCTATATAAGCATGCTGGCCTATATAGAAAGAGAAGTGAGAAACTGATTTGAAGACAAAGAACAAGATGGGAATAACACAGGTTTATGTGTTGCAAAATGAGGGTATAAAGTGTAACTAGGCTCATTATCAGAACCAATGTTGCACGTTTTTAAACATGGAAGTTGGGTCCCTATTGAGTGACACACTGAACAAAATTCTCAGCACCACCTTTGCAGAACAACCAAAATAGCACTGTGTTTTCACAATGTGACCACAGTGTGACCTCAATCTTTTCATGTGTTAAAGAGGATATGTATGTTGGCAAGTATGACAGGACTCTTTTCATGTGTTAAGGGTAGACGAGGTATTGTTGGTCGAAGCAACCTAAAAATCCATTTTCCGTTGTCTAGATCAATATATTATTGAAAAATAACACCTTGATGTTTTGCAAAAGTTCATTCTACAAATCGTATACTTTGCAAACTTGCTTAATTTATTGTTGTTAAAGTGAGTTATGTAAGTTTTACAAAAGTGTTGTTGTTTCAGCCCTCTTTACAACGTAACTCAAGAACCGCATCACCTATAAAAGTATATCTGTGCTATTTTAATTCTTCTACACGCTCGCTATGAATTAAGCAATGCAGTTTTTGCCAAAGCTCACTACCATTCGTAAGATGTTGTGAACTACCAAATCACAACAGTTTAAAATAATTAATAACCTTAAAGAGGATATACCCGTCTGCAAGTGTGACAGGAATCTGCCATAAACAAGTACTACAACTACTACTACTCACCTCCAGCTGCTTGGCCATTAACTACAGTAACATTTGCATTAAATTTATCCTCCTCACTAGCCCTAGTAGTTGTGTTGAGGTTATCCGGAGAGCCTGTTATTGTCATAGTAGGTAGCTCGTCATCGGTGGTAGGCGTCTTCTCCGTCTCCCCGTCAGCGTCGGCTTCTTCTTCTTTACTTGTTGACCCGTTTTCTGCAACGGTAGTGAGTAGTAGAGATCATGACATGGTTACACATTAAATAGAACAATCTGCTCATAATTTGAGAACATTCTAAGTACGGAAGCATGTTTATCAGTGGATAATTAAAAGCGTCAGATGTGTGACCTTTGATAAAATCAGAGCCACCTGTTGCAACCAAGCAAAAATGAAATTTTTTGTTAATGTTAGAATATTGGAAACCCCATCAGAACTGGACATGGGACAACAACGGTGTCATAGCTAAGCCCCTCTCCTAATGTGTGTCGGCATCATTTAATTTGACTTATCATTCTTGACATATGTGCAATCATCACTGAACTTCAGAGGAGAAATGTTCAGTGGAAGGCTATTAATTTTTTGCAATGCTACAATTTAAATTTTTTTATATTTTGCAGTATGTTTTATTTTGCAGTATACACGTAAAACCATAAGTTATAAATATTTTTGCATAAAACCATACAAGCTATAAATATTTTTGCATTAATTTTTGCATAAAACTATACAAGTTATAAATATTTGTGCCTAATTCTTTGGGTATGAAGTAAATTGTGAACAGGGTGTATAAGGCCTCATGGACTACACAGTATCAATACATCTTTTTTGGTCCTATAGTGCTATCGGTGACCGAAGAGGTACCGATGGCATTTGTTTTTTATTAAAATGAAAAACAAGAACACTATGCAACTGTTAATTATTATGCTTAATACAATTTATTACATCTCCAGGAAGTGACGTTAAGAGTCATTGGTACCTAATCGGGCACCAATAGTTCTATAGGACCACATTCGATGTGGTGCCTAAGGACATGTTCATTAGACAATTATTTGTAGAATTTCCATTAAAATATCTGCATGCAAATTCTTTGGACAGTTTGGTGACAATTCTACAAAACCCATTCTTTTTTTTAAAGCAATGTTTCCGTATTCCCTCCCCCAAATTCACCAGTATTGTGGTTCATAATTTATATCATGCATGCCGTACCTTTCAGCTCTTTAGGTGATGATGAATCAATATCATCTTTTACTGATGTAATCGCTTCATCCTCAACATCCAGTGGTTTCTCCTCTCCATTTTCCTTCACTTCAGTAATTCCTTGCTCCTTTTGAATTTCCTCTAATTTACCTGCGAACAAAAATCACAAACGACATTAAAATAAAAGAATAACACAAACCAGGTACACAGATTCAGCTAAATTTCTTTATACTTATAGCAATGAAAAACTACAAATTCTCCCTTCTTCAAAATGTCAAATTTTACCTGAAATTAAATTCTATAAATATCAAAATCTTGTAACATTAACCACACACAATATTATATGCATAATAGTACAGTTCAGACTATGAACTAATTCATTGATCCTTTCAACATCCTCCTGCAATGTAAGTAGGGTATGTCCATACACACCCTTTAATGATATAAGACAGGCAAGCAACATATACGGTCCACAACTTATAACTTATTTTAAAAGTATTTATGGGGGAACATTTAAGTTGTAGACCCTATATTTACCATGTGTATGATGTTTACAAGGAAAGGTAATCTACTTCAGAAATATCCAGTTTTTGATCAACAGTAGTTATTCCTTTACACTGTTAGAATTCTGTTTTATCCTTCGTGCAAATTTAGTGCAAAAATAATGTATTGAAGAGTTATGCAGCTTTATTCTGCAAGCTGCTTAATTCCACATTGGAATCTTTACACTAGTCTAACTCATGAATATATTAACACCAGTGATATACCTACAATTCCTTTGTGAATCTTTCAACTGATTCTTGTGCAGATTCTCGTACACTTCGCTGTATACTTCACTTTCCTTTTTTGTTTTTCATCTAACACTCTTTTTCACAAAACTATTCCTCTTGAAATCCATACATCCCCTATGGAAGACATGACTGTAAACTGTCCCACATTCAGGTAAACCCATTTGAAATCTACACTCCCTGTGTGGGAGACTAAGGTCATGTCTTCCATAGGGGGTGTATGGATTTCAGTTTGAATAGCCTATTATGAACCCACCTCCCATTTTTATAACCAGTCAAATCTTAACCCACATTATCAGCCTAATTGACAGCCTATAAGACGTATTTTGATTGCTAGCTATGTATTGGGACAAACAGTGATATTCTTAGGCTGAAGAAGATCAGGCTTAAAACTCATAAGGCCAAAGAAAAAAATAGGTATGTCTCAAAGCTCGCGCGCGCATTTGTAAAATCATGATATTTGGAAAAAAAAGAAATGCGGATTTTTTTTTTTTTTTCAAACAAAAAAAATTTTTTAGTTTTTCCAGAAAAATTCAAGCGAAAATCAGTTTTTTTCTCCAAATACCATGAAAAAGTCGAGAATAAAAAAAAAAAAAAAAAATAATTGCATTTCGCATTTGTTTTCAAACCACTCGTGAGCTTTGAGACAAACCATTATTTTTTTTTTGGCCTAAGACATTTTGATTAGTTACACTGATGATTATATCAAGTAAATCAACCAATCACAGACACTGTAAGAAATGTGGTAGTGCACATGGGGCTAATTACTATGCATGTAACATTACTGTGTCATACTGTCGAATGATTTCACCCAGAAATGCCAAATGTGTGTAAGTTTGTTCTACTTGGGAATCATATTTATTACTAGGATCAGATTAGGATAGAATGGACTTTCCAGTTGGAATTTATATACTCCCTATGGAAGACATGACCTTAATCTTCCACACAGGGAGTGTGAATTTCAAATTCAGGTAAACCCATTTGAATTCATACTCCCTGTGTAGTCCATACTGGAATAGCCCACTGTCCCATGTCTGTGTGGATCCACTCTTTGCACCTCGCCATGTACAGGTAGACTAATTCCAATCAGCCGTCTACACTTCGCATGTACTATGTATACTTCGTAGTGACGACTGATTATCTTACAGCCCATATCATGACGGACTTCTGAAAACTATTCAATGCGACTTTGGTTGTGGGCCGTCAGAAGCGACTGACTAGCGGCGCCCGTGTGCAGCGTCGCTGTACCAAGCGCTGCTGTGACAAGATCGCTTCGAAACTTCTAAAACAACAAACTCTGTCAAAAGGACAATTTGGACACAACTGCGCATGCTCTATGCCACAGGAATCCTGTTGCAAAATCTGTCACTTTTTTTCCACAGAGCTTTCTCAGTCGTCAATCCAGGCGGTTGACGACTGAGGGCAGCAGTCTAATGTACAGGTTCCTTGACTGCTGATCCCCCCCCCCCCTGGTAACTACAGTCAAAATTTCATTTGATTCAACACAGCAAGACGACCCCCCTAAAGCTCACTTCTGATTGGTCTATATTTCAATTTTTAAGATTTAGGTAGTCTTCCACAGAGGGAGTATAAGTTTTAAATAGAATACACAATTGGGTAACTTCTATTTGAAATACTCACTCCATTTGTGCAAGATATAAGTAAAGCCATAATTGCTTTAATTAACTCTGACCAATTACATTTGAAAAGTATACTCACTCCCCCTGTGGAAGATATCTCCAAATTCTTCCACAGGGGGAGTGTGGATTTCCACCAGAATAGCCCAATAGCTCACCTTTCATGGAAGTCATCTGCTTCCGAGCAAAGTCGTGCTCAGCCTGGATCTCCTCTATCCTCGCCGTTAACCTTGTTGTCTCTTTCTCCGAATCCTGTAGCTTCGTCTCCAGCAGTTTCCGCTCCTTGGTGATCTTTTCCACCTCTTCTTGGTTATTCGTCTCCATCTCGGACATTTTCGTTGACAGTTCTTTGCAGTTGTCTACTGCTTGTGTGTTTTTCTCCAGCAAAACTTGCTGTTCTTTTTGAAGGTTTTCACACTGTTCTTTTATATGGCTACATTCATCTTCGGAATTACTTAGCATACGCTGAAATGAATAGGGTAACAAAAAGGTAAGTCCATCAAACAATAAAATGAGGGTGGTCTACACCTATTGTGGGTGCAAATTAGGGTTAGGTTACACTATTATTAGGACCCAAAGCTTTAAGGGGGTACTACACCCCTGCCCAATTATGTGCCTATTTTTGCATTTTTCTCAAAAATTAAGATATGTATATTATAGGGGCAAGGACTGCAACTAATGCACTGGAAATTTTATTTCAGCACAGACAACAGTTGTGGAGTTACAGTCAAAAATGAGGAATATTTGGGGTGTAGTACCCCCTTAAAGAATTTCTGATTCTTATTCTCACTGGACAAATTTACAATCTCGCTAATATTTGGAGCTGAAAAAGGGTCACTTATTCAAGTATCACTTGCTGATCAGGAAATGTGCTGGGGATAAAAAAGCCTTTTCGGTGACTGCCCCAAGGTTTTGGAATGGCTTACCATCTACAATCAAGAATGCCATCAGACTGGACTCATTTAAGTCATTGATCAAAAACATAATTTTTGCTACCATCGCTTTTTGAATTTTTGAATTTTTGAATTTTTTCTCTTCTCTGAAAAATAAGACCCTGCTTACACACGGCCTTAAGTCAACTTCAGTCAAACTTGGACTTGACTTCATTTAGGTACAAACAGGGTCACCATATTTTGAACTTGACCCGGGGAACTTTTCTTTTCTCTTGCGTCTTGAATCCCTAGGCAAAGGCGCATATAAATACTGGTTGTTATGTTATGTTATCAGGAAGCAGAAGGCATCCTTCAAAATAACAACAAAATCTTCATGTTTATAGCTTCTTTTTAAATACATCATACTACATCAAACCAGCAACCTCTTATTTCATATTGAGAATGTTGTACTTCTCTTCTTAGCTTTCAAAATACTTATTTATTTCAAATAAATCAATTTCCTGTTCACATTTTCCCCGAATGAAAATTACAACAACTGTGTTTGCAGCATGATTTCAATCAATTCAATTTATTCAAAATGTATGCCTTTTTTATACTTTTCAATCTTGAATTCAATATCATTTTGAAAAATTGATTACTAAATATGTGTTGAACGTTAGTCTTTTTGATTTGTTTCTTCTTATCTGAAGCTAAATCGGCCCTGCAGGGAAATAAGTTGTACACCCCTGCCACCGGGGTTAAATGGATACGTATGTGGGAGTTCCTAAGCACAAAAAGATTGAATAACGTTTTACACGTGCAAGCCCTATTGGAAATGTCTCTGATGTAATACATGATAGTTATTATATTTCAATCAAGAATGAAACACTCATGAGGAACAGTGAAGTAGTTATGATGAAAGCTACTTCCCTCTTACAATATCATAATACATTTATTAAAATAATGTAACAAATTGAGGTAGAAACAATATATATCTGAATGACAAATTAAAACTTTTGTTTCAGAGCTCTTTGCTTAATTAGAGAATAATGAGTTTGATCTAGTTAGTAGATACTTCTGATCAAAAAAAATACCCCCATCCATTATGTATTTGTTCACAGAAGCTGTCAAAACTGCATGGTGTTATGTAACCAATACCACTGAGCAATCTTGTGACTCACACCAAGCAAAGGATACATTCTTAGGGACCGTTCACAAACACTTATTAGGGGGGGGGCTGATGCAAAAGGGGGGCCCTGAAATGTTTTGACCCTCTTAAGGGGGGCTGAAAAAATGACCACAAAGTTTCCTGGAAAAATTGAGTTTATATGCTTTTCTATGGGGTTGACCCATAATTTTCATGTCAAAAAGGGGGGCCCTTAAATTTTGAGGTCTGTAAAGGGGGGGCCTTAGGTTTATAACCACAGCATATCAACATTGTTCATTGACTTCTAAAGGAAAAGGAAAGCAAATCATACACTTGCCAAACATAATACTCTCTGTACCCTGTATTTTAGGGTTACGGTAAATTATTAGGGTTTAGCATTAAGCCTTAATGTACGATTTCCATCAAATTTTGATTTTGTTATTCTTTATTCAAAATGTTGAAATAATATTACTAATAACTGATGGGAAGGGTTGATGTAGATTTTAGTTGAAACAATAGGGTAGAGTGAAAGAAGCCCCACTGGATATTTTGGCCATTTAACACCAGTTCTATGGGAGGACATATCATAATTTTTAAATTATGATAATATGTCGAACTTTGCTCTGTTGACCTACAAAGACAACAAATTTGGCTTATTCCATTTAGGTGCAAGTTGGGACATGTGAAAACATTACAAATATGCAAAAAAAAATCAGGTTTTAAAAAAATTAACCAATTTCATATTATAAGATCGTATATTATGGCTTTAAGGGTTAGGGTTAGCAGGCATGAGAATGAGCTGGCATGAAAAATCCTGAAGTGTTTGAAAAAAAGCCTGAAAAAGTGCATGAAATTGGGCTAAAAAGGCCCAAAACGGGTTGAAATTAAAAGAAAGTCAGAAATTTGGGCAACAAAAAAGCCTGAATTCAGGTTTAAACCTGAAAATTCTCATGCCTGGTTTAGGGTTGGGGTATGGAAGGTATTCTTTAAATTATTCCCACAATGGTCCTTGAGTCCCTCTGCAATGACTGAATTGACTGGGAGTAAAGTATTAGGGATAAGTAGGAGTACACATAAATTGTTAGGGTTAAGGATGGGGTTAAGTTTGGGGTACTAATACTATTGTGTTCCACAGCAATGGTCCTTTTAGTCACTCTGCAGTCAGCAGGGAGGCAGTTCTTTTCACCAAGAGTATAGTTGCGCATATATCTGCAAATATCTCTGAAACCCCTGAATCATGCTACGATGTGCAAGCCCTCTTATCTCCACATCGGAGGTCTACAATGCGCAGGCAAGCACTCTTACCTCCATATCTGAGAGTTTCCGACAAGCTTCTAATTTCTCCTCCAGAGATCGTTTTAACGACTCCTTAACTGTCGTCTCATAATTGTGTTTATCTTCTTGGAGTGCTACAAGCTCTTTTCTTATACTTTCTTCACTGTTTGCCTGTAAGGGTGAAATATTTGAAGGGGAAAAAATAAAATAAATGCAAAAATGGTGAGATTACGATTGATTTGAAACATAATATTGTTGTACTTAGTCACACCGCCACTAGATGTCACATTTTGGCTTTGATTTGGATATAAAAAACACTTTTAATTAGCCATTGATTCTACAGTCATTTTGTGCTTCTCTTTCAAATATTCTCTCAGCTGATATATAGAAAATATTTTACTGGGGTGAAAGATTTCAGGGAAAGAATACTTGAAATATTATTATGAGTACATGTTACAAAAGTCCCTGGTAAAATAGTAGATTAGTTTAATAAAACATGTAATATATATTTAAAAACTTCAAGAATTCTTGAGCTGATCGTCCCAATGGTTTCAATATCATGTCATAATACGGCAAATTGACACATTTTTCTTTGCGCTTCCTGCGTTGGCTCTATCGCTATGCTGTAGGGAAATAAAACTAAATACATATGATTACCGGAGGGAACGCTACAAGGCTTTCAACACCGCTTTCTGGGTGTGCTCAATTAGATTTCAAACTTGAAAAATACTGTTACTAAATCTATTGATCACATGTATTTGGCAACTTATTTGCAAGTATCACAGCTATAATACACTATCAAATGACTTACTAAACAGCAATTATAGCAAGCTTTCTGTTGCTGTATTTATGTTTTGGGGGTAAATTCTTCACCTTTTACAGAATTCATATCAAAACTATTATTTATGCAACTTGGATGTCTGCAACTGAAATGCATTATATAACATTTTCATCCATTTCATTGCAAAAAAAACTGAGTCACATTGCATAACTTTCACTAGAATTCTGCGGTTTGTAGTTACGGTGCCCCCCTTGCATAACTTTAAAAAGTCAATTAAACAAGGCTGACCTACAAGCTACAGAGAGGACTTACATAACAACTTCATAAATATTGCACCCGTAAGTTCACACTTGTAATTTATATGGCAATAGCATAGCGACACCATTTTTGTGACTTTCACACATTATAAGTAGTACCAAATGGATCAAAATATTTTTGTGGACATTTAAATTCACACTTCCAAAGTTAATCATACGCTATGCAATGCATCAATAAAAACCTCACATAAATTTCCCCCTTTTATACAGTACAAAGTATGTATCCAAACAACATCATCTGCCTTCAATCTGAAGTACTATTTGATTCCCAATATTTTGCCAGTAGCAGCACATCTACAGCTTGATAAAGTTTCTCGAGCATATGGTTCTCCTTTCGATAAATCAGACTAATAAAAAACACTTCACATAAGGACATTTATAAATGAGGGTCGTGGAGGATTTTATATGCCGTCGAAATATGCGTGCTATTTGCCTTATCAGAATATGCCTGTAAAACCAGTGCGTGCTCTGCTAAAACCATGTCATCTACAACATATGCTTGTCAATCGGTCACCAACTTCTTGATATTCCTATGGCTATCCGATCACACTATTTTCATTACTTTCCCCCCGAGTTATGCTTGTTAAGTCCCGGTTAAGTCAATCTATAATCTATGCACCATTTGTTAAATAAACACCAAACACACAAATAACAAAACATTTGTTATATTAATATACACACTCATGACATGACATATTCCTTTATAATGCTCTTTGATGCCCTATTATCAGATGTAACCGATTCAACGTCAACCTCGCATGAATTATGTAAAAGCCAAAGTATATATGTAATTAAATCTATTCAGTATTCTGGTTGTGAAAATCTGCCGAGGACCCGTGAGAGTTAGCCAACCCTGCGTGTACACCATGTTCATTTCGTTTGATTTCCCATCCCATTAACGCTAGCCCACGGTCATTGCCAGCTCTATATATATTCTATGCACTCCTTGGCAGACGTGGACCTTCCTCTCTTTGTTTACAGGCATGTAAGAGCAAAAATGCTTTTACAAAGGAAGATAGCTAGGTTAAATTCTGACATATGTGAAGTGAATGCCACACATAATCATAATTGTTGTCTGCTTGGACATCTTTTCAATTGCTGCTATTTTGGTGCTGTTAGGAGTTCAACTTAAATCAAGGGTTCAATAATTATTATATCACTCATACATAAATTCTAGACAGTTCATTGGTTGATTACCATTTATCATTTTTACCATCACCCTCTCCGTGTGATAGTCTTTACCATCATAGTGCTCTGCCGTAGTGCGCCTGCGCCAAGCCGTGCGCTGACTCTTGGACTCGCCGATTTAGTTATGGGTGGACCCCAAAATGTGAAGTATATCAAGGCAAAACGGGTGTTATGTTAATGAAAAAATGTATTTCCTACCTTACATAGTATTTTAGTAATAGAATTTATGCATGAGTGATATAAAACAAATATTAACTGTCTTATATTCGTGTAATGGTCGAAATATATAATCACTCGGTGAAAGATGTATTGTTCCATTCCACTCGCTGTTCCGGCTTGTGGAATGGAATCAATCCATCTTTCACCTCGTGATTATATTTCGACCATCACACTCATAGATAGTTAATATTTGTATAATGGAAATTACTAGGACACAAGAGATGTACTTGAACAGCAGTTCTACAGCAAATGGTTGTTATGGCTGGTAAAATTGCAAACTATACACAAGCCTGACTGGCTGGAACCCTGCTCAATAAGACCCTGCTTACACACAGCCTCAAGTCAACTTCAGTCAAACTTGGACTTGACTTCATTTACGTACAAACAGGGTCACCATGTTTTGAACTTGACCCTGGGAACTTGATTCTAAATTATAACCGGGTCATGTTTTTTAAAATTCAAACTTATCTTCAAGCAAGACTTTGCAATGTAAAGGAACACGCAATTAGAATAATGGTTACTCTAGCATCAAGTGAGGATTTAAACGTCTAAATTCAATTTTGTTTTAAAGTCGACTATATGTGACACGATCAAGGGAAATGAGTCGGATGTCGCTAATATTGATTTTGAGATATTGGCAAAGAAAGTGTTAAAATTCTTTTGTTTTATATTGTTTTCAGCGATTGATAAATTGATGTAACTTCACAAAGAAAAATCGTATCAACATGGAGTTTTCAGTTTCTGAACGCTCTAAATGTCCACATTAGAAACATGTGTAAAACTCATTTTCGACCAGGGCCGACATGCGACTCATTCCCCTTGATCATGTCACATATGTGACGTTCCCTGCTTCGTGTAAACACTCCATCAAAAATAATTTATGCTAATTATTTAAAATCCTTTGTCACAATTTTAATTTTGATGTCGCAAATCACAATCAAATGTATACATGTTCTTAGAACTGTTACAAAAAGGAAAGAAAGAACCCTCCCCCAAAAAAAGAACATGTATAACTGTTGTCACCCTTGTTATTGGGTTCCCATACACAATGAAATCAAACTTCTTACTCTTTAAATATGGGTATAATACCGACCTACCCATAATGAGTGCTGACAACTACCAGTTTCAGGCCAATGTTATATCGGTCATGTTTAGCAATTTTACACAGCATAATCTGTTTTTCAATTTGCAACCTTTTGGATGGCGTCAGTTTTCATACAATCGTTTTAAATCTTGCATATAGATCCTGAGTGCACATGACATGTATCAGATTGCATCAAGCCACATTTTTCACACATATACAGCTTTATAGAGCAACCTTTTTTCAATAATTTCTAATTTATTTATGTGAGAAACCCTAAAACTCACACACGTGTACACACTAGTGTGACATTTAAGCATTATTGCTAAACAACCTTGTATCCAGGCTGACAAAAACATGTTCATTTTCTAGAAAGAATTTCATTCACAAACAACATTTCCCCCCACCAATATTTCCCAGGAAGGTCTTTCCAGGATTCCCACCTTTTTCTAGCCTTGCTTGTTTTAACAATGTTGTCTGACACTGCTCATAGGATTAGAAATTTCGACAAGAATCTGCGAATTGCATTCTCCGTATCTCTGGAAAGTTCCCCCAAATGCCAGAATTTCCTAGGAAGGTCTTTCCTGTATTCCCTCCTTTTCTAGCCTTGCTTGTTTTAACAATGTTGTCTGACACTGCTCACAGGATTAGAAATATTTTTGACAAGAATCTACAAATTGCATTCTCCGTATCTTCAAAGTGCACACCTGATAACTTGCGATTGCGAGAATTATTTCTGCAAAATTATTTCCTAAGAATCCTGATTGACTTTGCAATTGAATCCCCACCATAGAATCTAGAACATCTCTCCATCTACCATCTATGCTAGGGGTCCGCAAATAGCGGTGCACGTGCCACATGTGGCGCGCCGTGGCTTCCCGAGTGGCGCGCTGCACCATTTAGATTTGAAAAAAAATTAAAACAAAAACGAATCAGACCCTTTGATCAAACTTTGCAGGAATATCTCCAATATTCTATATTTCAACATTAAACAATGCAATTCCCATGTTCTCCTTGTAAAGACAGGCTAAAATAGTACAAAATGTTGCACCAAATGGCATCATTTGCACCTCAAATTTCAAAAAATCAATAGCTTCACAGGGGGACACCCCCCTCTGACTCCCCCTCCCCCGGCGACTTCCCAGCCATTGAGTGGCGCTTTGCAGTTTTCCTTTATTTCATGTGGTGCTTCAACAAATCTATTTGAGGAAGCCTGATCTGTGCTCATACCACTCAAAGAACCCTCACCCTTCCTCACTGAAATTCAAATCTGAGAGTGAGGAGAGGAAACCCGGCGAGGAAACTTGTGCCATTCCATTTGAAATCCATACTCCCTGTGGAAGACATGACCTTAATCTCCCATGCAGAGGGTGAGCATTTCAAACAGGGTTACATGACTGGGTGGCTTCATTTGAAATTCACATCCCTATGTATGAGACTAAGGTCACATCTTCCATAGGGGGTGTATGGATTTCAACTAAAATACCCCAATTGTCTTCAAAACAGAAATGTCTCACAATGGAACGACTCCTTATTGTACAACCTCTAGAGCAATGGTCCGATTCTGTCTTCTTTACTTACTAGCTACAACTATATCAACAATCTCAAACGGGACTTTATCCCTGAACATCTGTCAAAACATTTGCTGAGATTCTCTGTGCAACCTAATACACCACTCTATAAGAACATTGCACCATATCATATCAAAGAGATTCAGAGCTATTCAGCTCTGATGAAATTAATGGTAGCATTAATCCAGCACTATGTGTCGCTGATATGGTATTATATAACCGATGTTAAGGTGACGCTAGCCCGTTTCTCTGTCCACAGAAATGTCAGCATTTGATTGATGTTTAAGGGAGTATTTTAACAAATTGAATTTGGCAAATTGCAGGAAAGCGGGAGCCAGGAATTGAGCAAGATTTTTGAGAATGAATACTCATAAAGAGAATCCGATTATATCCTCATAAAGAGAATCCAATTATATCTTCATTCTAAAGACATTAGGTAATTAGGTTCATATACACTTGATGGGAGGAAATCCCCAGATTGTCATAAATTTCTTCTGCCGATGTGAAATGGATTCTTGCAGTATGTAATGAAAGTCTAAACTTGGAAAGCTATACAATGTACACTACACTCCTGCACTCCCAAATCACCTTGCTGGCAGAATCTTGCATTTCATAGACATGGCCAGGAAAGTAAACAACACACAGGATGACTTTTCACATCAAAATAACCTCTTGATATGATTCAAGATCATTTCTCTGAAATGATAATATTCTCTGCCTGCAATACCGGGTGCAATACCTCTCTGGAAACATACACAATGCTGTACGACTGAACATCAAAACATGGTAAGTTTTATGATGATAAGGAATAGGAAAATACACTACCTATGTATGTCTCAAAGCTTGCAAAGATATTATATAACCCAATGGGGAATTCTTCTTTGTTGAAAAAAAAAAACTCATCTAACACTAACTTCAATCCCTTGAAAGTCGATTTGAAAGTCAGATTCAGACTCCACATCGCGGCTGTGATAAAATCTGAGCTCGGTGTTGAAAAATCTCATCGCGTGGTGGAAATTTAAGTAGCGATGAGAGTTGAACTTTGTTTTTGTTTTTTTGCAAAATTTTTTTTTCAAGATTTTTCTTGGTATCCAAAAGGAGCGGATAGATATAAACTTATAGTCACTTCAGAATCTATTAAAGATATAGAAATGTGTAGAAAAACAATGCATTTTTAGATCTTTAGAATATTATGAAGAGAACACAAGTTACATATCTGCCCTTTTTGTATACAAAATTTAAATTTTTTTTGTATTTTTTAAAAATCAACCATCAATGATTTCAGCACATGGCTTTAGATCCAGGGCTAAAAAAAAAAAAAAAAAATGAAATTAAAAATCGTAAAAAACTTGGCCTCCAAAATCGTGTATTCTTAGCAGGTGGGTGACCCGTTAAAGATGGGTGACTTTGGGTGAAATAAGAGGGTGACTTTTCCCTATCAAAATGGAGATTTTGGCATCAAAAGAAAGCTCATATTTTTCCTAATTACTAAAAAGTAGATGTTATGAATGAAAAGGTGATAGCCTCATCCCAATTGTTGTATACCACTCATACCATTCTATGGGTCATTCTGAATTATGGTTTTACTTCTAATATCAAAACAGCTAGTGCAATTTACCTCAAAACTTTAAAATTAGGTTTGTGGTACTGGCCTCAATGGAAATGTCTGAGCTCAAAAGTTTTTGCAAAAAAGGTTAAATTATGGAACATGGGTGACGGTAAACTAAGAATAAACTTGCAAGGGCCTAATGAAATAGTTTGACTAATTTAAAGTGTTAATTACATTTATAATTATTCCAATAAAAACAGATAAATGTATGTATTCATCCAGCAAATTTCTCCGAGTCTAAATGAGCATCACAAAATAAAGGTGCGTGTTAGCTTTGAGACATGCATTTGTTTTGCTAATGCAAAACAAGAGACAATGTTACTTCCCGACTCAAGCCAGATTGGGATAATGTACAATGAAATTCAATTTTTAATGGTACCTACATGCAGATATAATTTATACATTACATTAGCAGACCTCAAATCAATTTGATGTATCGGATACTTTCTCTTTTTTTTTGGAAAATGTGTACTTAGTTCTGAGGTTTTGGTTTGCAAATTTTTCATATTTGCAATGCTCATGTGTGGAATTTTTATCAATGTTAGCGTATGTTTAACGTCGGGTATAACTCAAAATGTGAACACTAAGTGCACTGAATACAAATCTTGCATTAAATTTCCAGAAAACAAAACGAAAATAGTCCACTTTTTGCTGGCTGTATGATTTCATGAATATAAGCATTTGTGTAAACAGATTTGTATTTTACTGCTACTAAGAAAATTCATTTTCAGTCTTTTACTTTCATTAACTCATTTAAAAATTAAAACATTGATGATAAGTGTTTTATGGATATTAAAAATCATTTGATCTCACTGTTTTTCAATGAAAAAAGAAACTTCTTTTCAATATATAATACAACAAAGGATGTCCAATTATTATGCTCTATATATTTTTCTCTTTTGAAATACATGTTTTATCTAGGTCGAAAATGCAGCTCTCACATAATAATGTACACATTAACAGATTGACATACACAGGCATTTCTTTTGTTTCTTTTCTTCTCGAAAAGCTTTCAAACGATGCCAATCCAACGATTTTGACCGTGTTAAAATCTATTTAATGAAAGTCAAGTTGTCAACTTGGAGCCAGACATGGACCTATTTATTTGCCTTGTTTGGAAAAATAAGATTAATCAAGAAAATTGGATATTATTATTATTAATTAAATTTGCATAGCCTTATGAAAACTTGCAAACATTGCTGATAAAATTACTTGTAATTTGTTGAAATTATTTGAGATATATAAGAAGTCTCTACACAAATTGTACACCAAAATCAAGTTTGTCCTAAATGTAAATACAACGCAGCATGTGTCTTCCTTACTAATGCAATAAAGAGGTCTTTTCCCCTCAAGCTAAAACGATAACCAATATTTATTTTCAAGACACCTCGTGTAATTTTAGCCCAAAACACTTCCCGTTCATTTGCCCATGTTTGTGAACGATTACCTCCAGACAATGTTGCTGTTAGGAATTAAACAGTAATTTCCAGGCCCACAATGTTATTTTTGGAGACCAAAATTAAACGTGGCCTACTTGCTACCCAGACAGGGGTATTTTGTTTTTATCAGACCACTGACATACAAAGTCAAATTGCTCAGATACCAGTTTCAAATAGGTGCGTATTACAGGGTGATTTTCAATCCCACAATGTTATTTTTGGAGACCAAAATTAAACATACCTTCTCAGCTATATGTACACAGACAGGGTATACATGTATTTTGTATATTAGAGCGCTGATATTACAAACTCAAATTGCTCTGATACCAGTTTCGAGTAGGAGCATATTAAAAGATCAATCCAAAGTCTGGTGTGTAAGTAGGGTATTACACTTTACATCAATATCTGCAGAAAAGTTCATTTTTCTTTCAATACTAACTGCTATTTTCAATTTTCATTGAGCTAATAAATGAAATTGAATATAAGGCTTGTTCAGACGATCGCTTGTAAGGTCGCTTGTAACTACATTTGAATGTAAACTTGCATGTAGTTGTAGTGCCCATCTAAACGCACTCGCATGTAGCTACATGCAAGTTACAAGTGACGATTTTACATGTAAGATATCTTACATGTAGCGAGCTACATTCAAATGTAAGGCCAGTGTGAACAAGACTTGCATGTAAACTCGCTTGTAAGCATGACCTTGATGACCCAATCCTATTCTGATTGTGCATAATTATGGCATAATTTACCAGTGAAGGTCACTCTTTAATACTTTTGAGTTGGCTTACAAGTAAGTCCTGTGTGGGCACACACTCACTTGTAGCATAGTTTAATTGCTGGCTCGCTTGTAAGTTACATTCAAAAGTAGGCTACCGTCTAAACACACCTACTAATAGGCAAGAATAGAAGCATAGAACCTCTCAGATGGCTGTTAACATTTGTTTTTTAAATTTTCATCAAAATATCTTGTTTTGTAGCATTAAATGTAAAAGCATGAAAAGGTTCACGTGCATGGATTTGCGACATTTCCAGGCTCACACATTTGTTTTTCCTAAAGGTCTTTTAAAAGGGGCTTAAAGGGCATTTCGTGATCCACAGCATCATCCCCCCACTTTTCTTTAAAAAAAATTTTTATACCACTGGAAACCCCTGGCTACATAATGTTTATGTACAAAAAATTTTGTGCAGATCAATTCGTTTAGCAAAAATATCATCAAATTTGAATTACGTTCTGGTACACCAAAACTAAATTACAACACATTGTCTATGGAGCAGTGTTATACACAAAATTGGAATCAACTGAAATTTTTGGAATAAGCTTTTTTCATGGATATCTACTGAAAATGTCATAAAAAGATGATGCTAGGATCACGAAATACTCCTTTATGATAATGTATGAATTTTTCGAAAACCACATGCCACAAAATTGATGGTTCTTTTCAAACCACGAAAATTTAGTGCCACGAAAATATTACGCTTTACAGTCATCTGAAACAAAATTTCAAAACATGGACATGGACTCTGTGAAATCTTGCTCAGAGTGAACCTTTCACATTTTAAGTACATAATGATCGACTGAGAGTTCAAAGTAAATTGGTACACTGTATTGTGGGTGGCTTGGAATTTGACACGTAAATTGTTCTTTAAATTCTTTACTGCATATCATAAAAGGCTGCTTGAAATTGTTAACTATAAACCAGAATTTGCAAAACGGGGACAATTAAGGTACATTAAATATATTACTTTTTGTTGTCACTATAAATTTTCTTTAGCAGAGTTACCTTAATAATCCATATTCGTGATTGCAGCATTTTACGCTACGTTCAGTGGGCAGTGTTACTTTACTTTGACAGTACACATCACCTCAAATACTGTGCAAGTAGTTATTTTCATGTTCAGATATTTTCACAATTTCCAGCACAGAAGACTTTTGTGTGTGTTGATATTTTAAAGAAATTCATACCGTACCAATTTTATCAATTTTAATTTTATTTTACACTTGTACCGAGATAATCCAACAGGGCAATGCGTACAGTATCTATAATCTAAGCAGAAGCAGAAGCATGTAAATAAGACTAAATATCACATTTGTGTGATGTAAAATTCGCGATATAACCTCAAAAATGAAACCCTGGCAAATATTACCACTTATACAGTACCTAAAATATGAGTAATGCTCACATAAAAAAAACTTTTATAGCTTGAATTCAGACACACTGATTTGTCAATGAATAACAAATCATTTTGGTAACTATCCAAAAATCTTGCACATCAAATCCTTTTCTAATGTTAATTAATTATAACTGCGTTGTTTATTTTTTAATAACAAATTTAGAAGGATAAAAAAAACACCTGTCAATTATTAACATGCTATAAAGTGGAGGTTATTTTGAATGGTTTAACCAAGTGATCATATTGGCTATTTATATTGTTTTTGTTTATTTGTTTGTTTTGTTTCATGAAGCAAAACAAGCATTCCTACGTAGAAACAAGGCACAACATCAAGAGCAATAAGCAGTTAAGTAAATTTATTGAGAGTAGGGACTTGACTTGCTGGCTCAACACATAATCCACCAGATCACAGCTAATTATGCATGAATTCCTCCTCAGCCCAAGGGGTGGAATTGAGAGGTTATGGAGCACTCACTAACACACATACAAACAAATACACCATCACACAAACATACAACAGCACACATCATGTTTGACATTCTGGCAACAAATGGGCTATTCCATTTAAAATTTACACTCCCCTGTGGAAGAGGGGAGTATGAATTTCAAATGGAATGAGCACATTAGCCAGCCACGTTTGAAACTCGCCCTCCCACTGTAGAAGATTCAGGTTGAATCTTCCTCAAAGGGTATATGAAATCAAATGGAGCTGCCTTATGTGCTCATTCCATTTGAAATTCATACTCCCTCTGTATTTCCAAAATCTTCCACAGGGGGAGTGTGGATTTTAAAGGGAATAGCCCAATTATGCATGACTTCATTCACAGGGAAAGGGAAGAGTTGCTCCACACTGACACTTACGGCAGCTGATTCAATGTGCACTGATGTTGACATAGACGAGACATTTGAATTGTTGTCGTGGTTATAGATAGTAATTACGCATAAGAATAATTCGTACCTGGTAAATCTCTCAAGGTCGCTTACATGTACGACCAATGTTAATCATTTAGTATAGAGTACGGAGTATTTTGTACATTTGTAATTGCCTTGTTGAAGAAGCCACCACATCTGTGCGGTACTTCACATTTTGTTGATTTGTACACATTTCATAAATTAATTAGCTTATCCACTGGACATTTTTATACTATTTTATATTATTTGATCGTAAGTACATTGCTGTCATGGGCAAGGTGGACAAAAAGTGTGGTTCTTATTGCTCTGACATAAATTTAACTAGACTTAGCTGTGGTCTAAGACCACGAACACAGCCGTGTTTTGACGCCTTAATGACCTTTGACCTCAAAATATATAAAACGCCCATATACAATGGCTAATGTCAATGTATGGGTGCTAGTGGCACCACTTTGCTATGTTATTTGTGGCAGAAAGGGGCATTTTGAAGGTTTTTCGTCTCAGACCGGAAGTGACCCCTTAATGACCTTTGACCCCAAATGAAAAAATACCACATGTACAATAGGTAAACACAATTCACGTCTGAATATACCATCACCCTCCAATGTTTTTCTTAGCAAATACAAAATTTTGAAGGGTTTTCGTTTTATACCGGAAGTGACCCCTTAATGACCTTTGATTCCAAATTTGTGAGGACCCCATAGACACTGGGTAATAACAATGCATGTGTGCAAGTGGTGTCACTGTCATACGTAATTTGTGGGAGAAGAAGCATTTTAAAGGAATTTCATTTTATACCGGAAGTAGCCCCTTAATGACCTTTGACCCTAAATAAAAAAATACCACATATGCACATAGTAACTACATTTTGTTTGTGAACATACCGTTACTGTCCTATGTTTTTCTTAGCAAATAAAAATTTTTGAAGGTTTTTCGTTTTATACCGGAAGTGACCTCTTAATGACCTTTGACCCCCAATCTGTGAGGACCCCATAGACACTGGATAATAACAATGCATGTGTGCAAGTGGTGTTATTCTCCCACGTAATCTGTGAGAGAAGAAGCATTTTGAGTTGAAATAACGTTTTTGACCCCTATGACCCCTGCTTGACCTTTGACCCCACGAGTTTCATATGACATGTAGGGGCATGGTCAATGATGGTTGTGACCAAGTTAGGTCAAAATCGGTACAAGCATGTAAGTGCTAGAGCAAATGTAGTGGTCGGCAGAAAGAAAGAAGAAAGAAGAAAGAACCTGTAAGAAAAAAGACACAGCCGTGACTAACATCACGGCTGTGTAATCATTTCATAAAACTCATTTTGAACAAAAAATGTGCATGATGTCTCAAAGATTTCATATTTCTAAGTACCGTAACCACCCAACCACTCGGGTATAAGCCCACCCTGCTAGATGGGCAATTTCACTTCAAAAATGGGGGTGGGCTTATAACCGGGGAGGGGCTAGGGCTAGTAGTTTAATTTAAAAATAAGAACAATCTGCCCCATTTGAATATGCCCAAAGTACTAGCAATTTCTATCATCTATATCATTTTTTTAAAATTATAAGTATGGAATGTTAATTTTTAACTGATATTTTTTTAAATTTGTTCTAGAATGTGAAAGAAAAGCATTGACATGATTTAAGAACTAAGCCAAAATTACCACTGGGCTTATACTCGAGGGCACCCTTGTTCTCAGAATGGTTTGAAAAATAGGGGGTGGGCTTATAGCCGAAGGTGGGCTTATACCCGAGTGGTTACGGTATTATTGAAAGGTGCAATAAAACACATACAACGCTTGCCTTGTTTATCAGTGCATCAGTTCTTGGGAGTAATTTGCATTATTCTGTAAACAGATCTTAAATTTTTTTAAGTGAATGAGTTAACGATCACATACTGCAGCCAAAGTTGTTTACTACATGTGTAACCTTAGTACATGTACTCATTTAATTGAAGGGCAGGCCTGACGAGTGCTGAGAATTTATGTTTTGTGTTCCTGCTTGCATCATTGGTTATTTGAAGTGCGTATTTCATCTCATCACTTCATTAGGATCACATACATTCTAATATGTCACTGTAAAGACAATTACTTGCAGAATGACCTTTAAATGAGCTGGCTACAAATATTTGTCAATTTCTTTAGCTTTTACCGATATGGCTCAAAATATGCTAAGGTGTCATATTATAGCCATATATTTTGACATCTTTTTAAAAAAATAATAATTATAGAAATGGAATATTTGCTAGTTTAGTGGCAAGTTTAGGTAGTAAAGACATAGCATACACAATTTAAGTAAAATCCTTTCACTCTAAATAATAAAAAAAAATAAAAATAGCTGTAAAAATGCCTATTTTACACTTTTATTTGTAACATGCCAAGAGACGCCTTTTTTCAACAGCTTTTAATTTTTTTTATGGATCCTTATAGAAATTCATGTGACCTGTTTCCCAAAATGGTGCAGTAAAAAAAAAAAAAAAACAGAAAGAGGCATTATGAATTATAAGTTAACAGATCAAAAAAAGGATTTAAAAGTTTGCCTTGCGTATGTTACTATTGTCTGTCAAACTTTTGATTGATTTTGAAGTCCCTCAGTTTTTTATAAACAAAGACTTGAAGCATAAACTAAAGGGTAAATCTATTGTAAATAACTTCATTTTTCCATATTATAATCAATTTGTAAGTGGCTGCCATCTTTTTTGAACATATAACAATTTAAAATTTTTTCTTGAAATGTCTGTCAAATGGTAACATACGCAAGACGGTGCTGTAATTCCTAGGGTGATACAGCTAATTATGCTACATGTACATGACATAGCATTTAGCTCCAGCTAGCTTTGTGGCACTATCACTTTGTGAGGAGAAGCTTTTTTGATGACACAATCCATTGTTAAGTGTTTTCTGTCAAACATTTGTACGCAAGTTTGTACGCAAGATTTGTATGTGTCTGTCAAAAGTAACATACGCAATACGTTTAAAAAAATTAAAAATCACTTGATGTACACATATGATGATAGTTTTAGAGTTTATAAAAGTGTTTTAAAACATGTGATTTATAAACTGCATGTGATCTTTATTCAATTTCCCATCTTGAACTACTGTTTTTGCCAAATTATTATTCTGTATGTTACATTTAACAGACATCTTGCTTATGTTATGGCTTGACAGACACACATATTTTATTTATAACAATTTATCCTCCTTATTGTAATATTTGGACACATTTTTTTCCACAATCAGTTGCTGTACATTGTAGGTCCTACACCTAAATAACCACAAAATACCTTATGTAATACTTTATAAATTTTTATTTGATTGCAGAAAATCATCAAAATTGTGTCTGTCAAATATAACGCATGCCAAAGGGCTAGAAAATTAAATTTGTGAAGTAAATGGTCTATAACTTATCTTTCTTTTAGTGTATTATGAACGATATATGTGCATACTATAATTTAAACCTGGTTGGAGACCAAAAGAAAAGAGCTGGAAAAATAATTGTGTGTTACACTTTTATGACACCTTAGCTTATTTTGAGCCATATACATGTACCGTAGAATTCCATCTAAATGCCTGTAAATGAGGGCTTTTTTTTGACAAAAGAGACGAAAGACATGCAAACTCCATGAAAAATTATTTGGCGTTTGAGCAAATATTACTGATACAGGCGGCTGTACAACCATGTATTACTGTACGACCAATTTATTGTGAAGTTTTTGGGGAGCGTGTCTGGCTTTCGTCTCTTTGGTAACAAAAAAGCCCTCATTTTACAGAGCTTGCAGATGGAATTCTAAACTACGGTATTGTATGTCATTGAAACCGAGACCATTTTGACTCAAGATGAGTCTTCAGGCCCTTAACCCTAACACTGACCCATGCTTTTTGGTATCGGAAGTCAGAGAAGATCCAAATTTTTCAAGAAAAGAAGAATTTTGACTTGGCACCCCGGGATTCAACCTTTGACCCCTCGCATGCCAAGCTTAACGATCGCGGACCGGTAGCTGCTCGGGTTATTGCTGCCCGCCAGCAATTCCGTGAGCATATCACACCGGGTGATTGCGCCATCGAGACCCTGGTATTTTGTGGTTTTTACTGGTGTTAGGGTTAATATAATTCTACTTGACACTAAGAAGAACCATAAGGACTCTATATACCCATTGACCAAACTCCATTGGGGTCATCAATGACTCAACTTGTCACACTGCCACCTGGGTAGTTCCTCAACTATCATCACTATTGTTTATAAACAATGAATAAACTGATTGCTTTATCTAACATTTACCTTTGAATATGCCCTGAGTTGATTTTCTAGCACTTCTAATCTCGACAGAAGCCTATCTTCATCGATGAGTGCTTGCCAGCTGTTTTCTGAAGCCTCCTGTGTGTTAGCTAATACTCTCTGGAGCGTGGCCAGTTTCTGCTCCAGCATCTGCTCTCTATGTTGTGCTTCCTGGAAGGTAAGGTTAGGATAGAGAAGAACATAATTATCTATCACAGTTGCTTTTTTTCACTTGTACAAATAGACAAGATGGGATCTAGGCACAAGGATTCTGGATTAAACCCACCTGATCTCTTGGTACAGGGTTTCTCAATAGGCGGCCCGCGGGCAAGATGCGGCCCGAACACTGATTGTGGTTGGCCCTGGAACAGCTCTTAAAATTTTAACAGCACACTCACAGGGAATATATACTTTTTGACATCCCTGTATAAATTTTTGGCAGTATCCATCTACTTAAGGTATAATGCTGTTCGAGATCGATGGGCAAATGTGATGCATGCTGGGAATGAAAAGGGCTCAAAAGCTATAGACCACTTGACATCATTGTTTATCAACAAAGGCGAGGGATTGGTCTGTCGATATGCCCGAACGAACCGCTTCACTGTTCAATGGATTTCTTGTACTATATGAAATGTGGTGGGAGATTTAAAATACACATGCCCTGAGCAGACTATGATGCGCACGCGCACTGCAGGGCAAAGAACAATGGAAAGTACCATAATGCGTGCGCATACTGCCGGGCAATGACGTCACATGTCAAGTGGTCTATAGAATTTGTCACCTGAGATCATGAATTTGAGCCCTTTTCCCTCCCAGCATGCATCACTTTCGCCTATCAATCGCTATCAGCAATATACCTTATAGCCAAAGCCAGTTACAGAGTTATACACTGCCACAAAGTTTCTTTCTTTGTTCAATATAGATTTGTGTTGATACAAATTTTAAGCAAATTTCAAACATTATCTGCGATGAGATTCTCAAAAGGTACCAAATCTCAATTTTACACTTAAGGCAAACTCGGTATCACTCTTATTTCAATGATACACTCGCACTCGCAATGAGACTTTGCCATCATCAAGCAGTTCCCCCCAACCTCATGTACGCTGAAAGCAAACAGTCTGAAATAAAGTGGATCACCATGCTGGTATACTGATTAATTCTGTCAGGTGAACACATCCCTTGTCTATTGCAAGTCTCTTGCAATTAACTTCCATTCTCTCAATATAAGTCATGACTCTATTAAAAAGTAGCTCTTCTTATTGTCTCTATATGAATGATCACTGAATGAGTACACTCATTTTCAAATACTGTATAAGTGGTAATTTTCGCGTACAGTTATTTTCGCGATTTGGAGTGAGAGACACATTTTCGCGAATGTTATTTTCGCGATTGCCCAGTCCTTCCCTATACTTGTAATACATTATTGCATACATTCGCGAGGTGTTATTTTGGCGGTTGGAGCTCTAATCTCGAAATTCGCGAAAATAAAACCCTCGCGAAAATTGCCACTTATACAGTAGTACTGTATCAAAATGATTGCCTGGTACCCAAGCAGTTTCTAGTGATAATGGATACGATTGCCACATCAACATGACACGTAAGATTCATCGTATTTGTGACCGACAAATCGTCCACCACAAACCGCTCGTAAAGTCGGCAAATTGTATTCTGAGTTACAGTGCAAAATGTGCATAACGGTTGTATTCATATGTACCCCAAGTTAGTGCTACTTGTTTCTCATTTTGCTAGTGCCAGTCAAACACCTTTTAAACTAATCATTAATCCTATTGTTGTATGTATAGAATTCGTAAATAACTCTAGTCTTTGTTTGCTTTGGCTAAATCCTGTTCAAGTGGTGGGTTAACCAACAATTAACAATGAGAAGACATTCCTGAACCTCATTGACTTGGGATGATTTGAAGTGACCGCCAATTATGACCATTTGATATTTAATGCCAGCAATGTGGAAAAAGAGAAATAATGTAGCACCGAAATAATGTACCCTCTTGCTGAATGAAGGAGCAAAGTTTAACAAACCATTAACTCCGCTTCTAGATATCGTTTGAAGTCAAATGATATATCATTGTAAAGCTTATGATATATATTTTCTAAACACAGAAGAAAACAAAATTGACCAGGGGCCAACTTTACGAGCATTTCATGGTGGACGGTCACATTTGTCAATTGAAAATGGTCATTAAACTATAGAGTGCAGTCATTTCAAGATGATATAATGTTGCATTTTGGTAGAATCAGGCTTATCAATAAACATCAAAACTGATCACAGTGGAAACTCGTTAATACGAGATCGCTTAATGCGAGAAACCGCTTACTACGAACAGAAACTTGTGGTCCCGATTTTCCCCTATTATTTACTGTACAAAATAAACTGTTTAATACGAGGTAAATAGTACGAAACCGCATAATACTGAGCACTTGCTGTCAGTCAAAGCTTTTGTTTTCTATTGTTTTTATGATGGATAAAACGAGCTAATTTCCCAAGGTAAATTTATGATGTAAATCATGTGAGAAGTTGACAAAATACTCGCTCGAGACATCACTTCAGCGGCAAATGAGGATTCCCTTTCCTATTTTTAGATGTTATAAAATCAAGTCATGACGAAATTTGCCATAGAAGGCCAATTATTGCTGACGACATATCAGACTATCCAATCGCAAACGCGGAAGTCCGCCCTTGGATCGAAAGTGGGAAACCCTTCAAGGCATGTTTACTAGCTGCTGGAAGTAGGGGAAATCCCGATATCGCCGTATAATTGTTTTATTTGTTTACGATAATCAGCCTGAGAAAATCATCTGAATTTCATCAGAAAGCAGTGAGAAAAATGCCTCTTACCGAAAATCAAAAACAATTATTAGTCTATCATACCGATTGAGGGAATTTCGAACTGTGACATTGCTCGGAGGCTGCAAATCTAGTATAAAATAATGAAGACGGCTATGCAGACTCGACCAGTGAAGTTTTGCTTGTACAGCCCACTGAGCCGACATTAGGCTTAAACACATGCAGTCTTCCGACACATATTTTGTACCTGACTTTTAAAACGAACTCCGCTTAATACGAGCTAAACATGCCGACCCCGGCGATCTAGTATTAACGAGTTTCCACTGTACCAATGATTTTGATACAACCTGTAAATGCATTGTTACCAACTTGTTTTGATGTTTGTTGAAAAGCCAGCATTTTCAAAATACACCATTAGGTTAGAGTCCGAAGTTTTCCGTTTTACGGAAAATGGAAGAAAATCACGGAATCGGAGGTACAACACGGAAAATGACATTTTTGTATGATGTGACAAAAAGAGAAATAAATGTTAAAAACAATCATGAGTTGTGTATGTCAATTTTTATGATAAAAAATACTGTTTAATAATACCGAAATAAAGGTATATTACCAAGACATGAACCCCCTATATCCCTCCAAACATCGTAATAGTCGGCCTATTATCGTGAGAATATTCCAATCAGAGCATATTGATCGGGATATTGAACACTTTATTATGACATTAATATCATTGTTTATACATTTTAAGCTTTATTCATGACACGGATTTACAAATTTTACAACACGGATTACAACACGGAAAATGGATTTTAGAAAACGGTAAACTTCGGACTCTACATTAGGTTCTCTTGAAATGGCCAGAATTTGTAGTTTTACAACCTCAATAATCTACAAATTAAGTGAATCTTATGTTCCACTTTGATGTGGGTGTCTTGTCCATGATATTAATATATATTGTAGCAAAACATTAATTTTGATACAGCCTGTACATCAGGGTTCAAGCTGTTAACTTTTTTTATCAAGTTTCTTCTGGCCCAGATCGGACCAGTTGCAGCACTTTACTTTAGGTCTAAAACTGGCCCCACATCATATCAAGTTGCCCGGACATATTTTTTGCCGATTGCATGAACATTCACACTTTCTTCAACAGGCCAAAATTTACAACTGGACACTCCAGGCAAATAACTTTGTGTTAAAACTTGCCTCAATAGTCAACGGGCAAGTACCAAATTCGAGTCCTGCTACATATGCAATCAATCACTGTACAAATCTTCTCCAAATTGTTTTCTCTTTCTGTATCTAGTTCGCTACTATAATATATCTATATTATATAGGAATCATTTGAAGGCAAGTCTTCCGTCTCTCACAATTCAGAGAGCAGAAATCAATATATATTATATATAACATGGCACAGCACTTAAATGCTGTTTCCTCTGTTGTATGATGAATGGAACCCTTTTGAGGGCACACAAGTTTTTCTATCCCACAATGCATTGGGTGAAAAGAGAATCAACGCCAAAATAATATCATGTGAGACAACACTTGCACACAAGCACACAGATGAATTCTGTTTCGATACACCAAGCATGTCAGTACTTGCACGGCAAGTGTCTCTGATGAATGATCGCTGATATTCTATCCCACAATGCATTGGGTGAAAAGAGAATCAACGCCAAAATAACATCATGTGACACAACACTTCACACAAGCACACAGATAAATTCTGATTTGAAACACCAAGCATGTCAGTACTTGCATGGCAAGTGTCTCTTGATGAATGATCGCTGATACATCTCTCGTATAATATCACTATGTGCATTTGTGAAATTGATAAATGCAAGTACCAGTAGTGCTCTCACAGAAATAGTATTGTGATGTATAGCCTGTGACAAAAGTAGGGGAGGCCATGTTAAGGGGTCCCCATCATGTATTACTAGAGATGGGGAACTTAACCCAATTTGATTCAACTTCAGGATGCAAGTCTCTCACCGGGTCTTACAAATAGCTGCTCTGGGTGAACTGGGGGAAAAGGTGCACATGTTCCACGAAGGAAGTAATTCTGAAGGGGATATGCAAGTCTTACAAAAAGCTGCTTCGGGAGAATCAATCAAATTCAATCAATCAAATTTATTTATTTTCCATCAAAAAATGAACACCAAAAATACAATATCATAAAAATTAAACACAATGGAGGAGGTACAACGATAAGCAGAGACTAGAAATGTTGCATTCCCTATAATTAAATTACATAATTAAAACAAAACAATCAGAGAAAAGGTGTACATGTTCTAAGTACGAAGTAATTCTAAAGTGGATATGCAAGTCTCAAGAATAGCTGCACTGGGAGAATTGGGGGAAAAGGTGCACATGTTTAAAGTAATTCTGCTCAAACAAAACTGCTGTTTTCATAATCGTGTGACACACGTTTCCTACAATTCACAGTGTAACATACACTCTCAGTATATGGCCATGATGAGTGTTTTAATGTTATTTTATGATATATATTTTCTAAACACAGAAGAAAACAAAATTGACCAGGGGCCAACTTTACGAGCATTTCATGGTGGACGGTCACATTTGTCAATTGAAAATGGTCATTAAACTATAGAGTGCGGTCATTTCAAGATGATACAATGTTGCATTTCGGTAGAATCAGGCTTATCAATAAACATCAAAACTGATAGGTACCAATGATTTTGATACAACCTGTAAATGCATTGTTACCAACTCGTTTTGATGTTTGTTGAAAAGCCAGCATTTTCAAAATACACCATTAGGTTCTCTTGAAATGGCCAGAATTTGTACTTTTACAACCTCAATAATCTACAAATTAAGTGAATCTTATGTTCTACTTTGATGTGGGTGTCTTGTCCATGATATTAATATATATTGTAGCAAAATAGTCCCAAACAGAAATGTTTGGTAGACTCATAACCGGTGCGATCTTACCTTTCCGATGTTGATTAAGATACTTCTTGCATCGATCCCGAGATGCGGAAAAACCAATAGTCATTTTGTCCCACATAAATGAATAAATAACAAAAACCCCGATCCCCGGTGGACTCACCCAAAAGGTGACGTCACACCATATGATAAATCCCTTATCCGACTTGGGATCCCCTACCGGACCAAACTTGTAGGGGGTGGCGGGGTCGGGATAATCAACATCGGAAAGGTAAGATCGCACGGTTATGAGTCTACCAAACATTTCTGTTTGGGACTAGACTCAGTACACCGGTCGATCTTACCGTTCCGATGTTGATTAAGATACTTCTTGCATCAACATCTGAAAGATCGATCTAGCAAGTAACCGACGGATGGAGGTACAAGATTGGTCAGCATCTGATCAGGGATCGGGAGCGGGTAACGATGGTTTTCGCGAGGTCAGAAAATATTTTCCCCCAACGGTCGGGAAACAAAAAAGACCACGCGATCACAGACATAAACCTCCTTACTTAATAAGTTTGGTGGTTAAGAATAGCGACACTGGTTCTTACCATGCTGAGTATTCTGTATAGTCTGAAAACCTGGTACCCGTACACCACCGTATTATGATCGCCGAACAATGTCGGTAAACCTCCCGCCCGTCTCTGATTACTAACGTAAGCGGAAGTATCGAGAGAAGGGCGAAGGTGGCTTCCGGGCCACCGCCTGCTAGATCTCCTCAAGGGACAACCGAACGGTATACCCAAGATGATGAGATAGCTCGTGTCGAGTGGGTCGTGGGACGCGAAACCTTCGCGATCCCCGGACCCCACCAACACCTGGACCAGCCATTGCGACAGCGGCTGGACCGAAAAGGCTCTGTAAGGGTGATGAATGCGGTCGTGAGTCCCTCGCAAGGCTTGTGTTCGGAAGAAATAGTGCTGCAGCGCCTTATCGGACACCCCAGCCTATCTTTGGCATGCAGGCTCAATCGTGGTGGCCCGGAGTCCCCTTGTCTGTTGGGGTAGGCTACCACGGTTGTGTTATCCGTCAGGACAACGGTATGTGATTCCACGATCACCTCCTCGTAAGTGAGGGAGGTTGATGTGAAACTCTGTCTCTATGGCCCCCATAGGCCCGAGACGGAGTCTCCGTGGATGTGGACCCCCAGCCCGTTTGGCGCTATGGTCGTCACTACGTGACATACCGGGGTGCAGGAAACCTGACACCCTGGGTCAAATTGGGCTGATGGGTCCACCACCAGAGTTCCTCTCGCGCGATCTCCGACAACGGAACCGCGAGGGATATTGGTGACGACTGGGCCTGCAAGCAGGCTAGAAGGTGTAGTTGGGTAAGCCTAACGTAGAAACGGCAGTACAGTACGAGGTCTACCATACTGGCCATTAGGCCTACCACCTTCATCCATGCCACAGCGGGTTTTGCCCGAGACTCGGCCAAGAGTCAGGCACACCGCACCATGTTTCACCCGCTCGGGTGAGAGCACCGCTGAACCCCTCCGTGAGGGTGATCTGGGCCCCTACAAATAGTGGTGTCTGCGTCGGGACCACGCTGGACTTTTTGAGCCGATCAAAAATCCAGGATCCCGCACCCACGGACTATCAACCCCATGAGACCCGTAGTCTTCAGTGGAGTGCGTCCGTATATGAGCCAAACGTCCAGGTAGCAACTGATGTTGACACCCCTGTGCTTCAGGTACGCTGCCACCGCTCTGACCAAGAGTGTTAAACACCCTGGGAGAGATGGACAGGCCGGATGGCCGGTATCAAAACTGGTAATTTTGATCCTGTACCTAGAAGCGCAGATGCCTCCGATCTTGGGAGGCGATTGGCATATGCAGATAGGCGTCCGAGAGATCTAGCGATGCTGTTCCCATGCCCCTGATGGGGCAGGCTAGCACCGAGGCGAGAGTCCCCATTCTGAACCTCTTGGGCCTGAAGAACGTGTTCAACAGCCTGCGGTTCCGGATGGGGCTCCCGTCGCCTGTCTTCCTTGGAGCCAATGGCTCCAAGATCACCCGTAGGACGGGGGGGAGACCGGGACAATCGCCCGCTTCGTGAGAAGCTGTGTGATCCCTGTCAGTAGTGCCCGCCGCTGGGGGCCGTCTGACGGCACTACTGTGGACCTCTGAAATGTGCAGGCGAATGTGGGGAGACTGGGTTGCCAGTCTGTAACCCCCACTCACCACTGACCATACCCAGGCGCTCAAAGAGATGGTTTCCCACCTCTGGGTGAAAGCCATAAGCGGTCGTCCAGTGGGAGAGCCCCCTGTGGAAATACCGCTGAGCCCCCCAGGAATGCTCTGCCTAGCTTCCCTTGGAAGAGCGCTTGCTCTTCTTCGGGCTTGCCAGCTGTTCCTGTGCTACCCTTGCGCCTCCCAGAAATGGGTGCTGCAGAGGTAGTGGGCTCGGGTACTGTTGGTGGTGCACGGCCTGCTGAAGTCGGAGCTCCTACCCATGGTAAGGGCAGTTTCCGACCTCTTCAGAGTGCTCCCGTTGGTAGCTTCTTTGCACGGTCCTCCGCCGTAGCGCAGAAGCATCCAAAGAGAAAAAGGACCCTGCCTTTCCATCGCGTTGAGCGATTGGAGTGGCAGGCCCCTCCCCCCGGCGCTGAGTGGAAACCCTATGGGCTAGGCCCATGGAGCTCTCGTTGAGGCTAGCTGTTAGCACCGCTAATAGGCTCACCTCGCGGAAGAGCTCAGATGTTGTCTGAGCGTGATACGCTTGACGACATCTGGGTCCCTCTCGGATCCCCTCAGGTAGGTCCGTGGTCCTCCCGCGTTACACGCAGAGGAAGCGTGCAAGCACGGCGCCATAGCTCTACTGAGCTCGACAGCCCCACGATATCTACCCGTGAGGTTTGCCGGGAATGAGAGTGCAGGCGCCCCCTGTGAGGAAGCAGCAGCTGAGCATCCTACTGAAAGGATCCCTGGTCCTCCTCCATGGACTCCCCTTAGGGGGTGTCCGGAGGAAGATCAGTGCTGTTTCCCTCTCGCGGGGCAGCGGGGAAGGAGATTGTAGTGATGTCACTACCGGACTCAGCTTCCGACTCCTTTCCCTCGCCCACAGTATCCGTATCATGCTCCGATGATGACGGTAACTGAGGACGGGCATCTGAAAACGGGTAAGAAGGCATAACCACTGTGTGGCTCGCCGACTACCTGCCAGCAGAAGAGGGAGTACTCCCGCAAGACCCTGAGGTATCCGCCATGGCACCACTGGGTCCGCATGCTCTCGCAGCCGTCGTCCTAGCGCTAGCAGCACTGGGCCTACCCTGATCAAGATCTGGGTTAGCCCCATGCCGGCTGGCCTGGTCAACAGCTGATGTTGGTACTGCGTGGCCATCGCTAGGCGACACTTGCCACGGTGCTAGGCCGTGGAAGAAACACCCTGCGGCGGGTACCACGGGCATACCCAGCCGGCAGCTGACCCTGAAAGGATCCGCCACCAGGGTAACCCCATGGTACTGCAGTACCAGCACCGCCTCCCCTTGTTGCCACAGAGACTGTGGCGACTAAGGCGGGTGCTGCGATACCGGTGCGGTATCAGCGTGGGTACCCGTGAGGGTTCCCAACTGTGGACCGCTGTACCCTCGCCACACTGCGTTCCCTGTTTGGGGATCAAGCTGTGTGCTGGCGTGGTACCGGCGCTGGTACTAGCATGGGTACCCGTGAGGTTCCCGGTTGTGTACCGCTGTATGCGTGGTTCCAGCGTAGGTGCCCGTGAGGGCTCCGGCTGTGTACCACTGTACCCATGCCTCACTGCGTTCCCCGCAAGGATCAAGCCGTGTATGGGTACCCCGCTATACCGGCTGTCCCTTGGCTAGAGGGAGCTTGCCTAGTACCACGGGTAGCTGGCGTGCATACCCCGATCAATCACCTCGCCACCTGAATAGGCAGCGTCAATCAATGGAGCTATGCCCTGTTGATTTGACAGTGATCGATCAAGAGAGGGTAATTGACCCATTGACGGTAATGGATCACCCACGCTCCGCTGGCTCTCGAGGACATAAGTGGGTTGTTGATCAGCTAGGCTGTTCAAGCTACTTACTGTACCCTCTAGAGCTTCGCCCAAGGCCGCTGTGTGTGGCGGACCACTCACGGCAGCTATGGGCGGGTGCATAGCGGCTACCACTGAAGTCACGCCGTAGCTCGTCTTTGTAGCTGCCACCGAATGCACCTGGGTCGCTGTCCCGTGAGAGACTGCGAGCCCAACCCCTGAATAATCGCCAGCCAGTCCCTGTGGACAGCCAGCAGCTATTCTAGGGCCCAGGGTATCACTCGGCGGTCCCGCCATGGGACGCTGCCGTGTGACAACCCCAGGTGGTTCTGCTAAGACTACACCCACAGCGTTAGCGGTATCGTCTCTGCTGAACCCATGCATGCTAGGGTTCAACCCAGGCAAGCCCGGGTACCCTTGCATGCTGCTGCCCGTCGCTAGCTACTACTGTGGCTGTTTGAGCCCGTGAGATATGCCTGCAACAGACGGGTGTCCTCCTGCTAAACCCGTGAGGATTTTCGCTAGAGGACTGGTATCCTCCTGCTACAAAACCCGCTAGGGTTTTCGCTGGTGGTTACCGCTCTGCTGCCTGCTACTTTGCTCCGGACGTATAGTCAGTGCTTTCGCTGGCTGCTGAGCCTTTGGACGCGCTTAGCAGTCCCGAAGGAACCGCCTGCTTGTCCGGGACCGGAGCCCCTTAAGCAGACCTGCCATGACCCATAGGGGCTGTCACAGCAGAATCTACCGTGATCGACTGGTATCCTCCTGCTGCAAAACCCGCTAGGGTTTTCGCTGGTGGTTACCGCTCTGCTGCCTGCTACTTTGCTCCGACGTATAGTCAGTGCTTTCGCTGGCTGCTGAGCCTTTGGACGCGCTTAGCAGTCCTCGAAGGAACCGCCTGCTTGTCCGGGGACCGGAGCCCCCCTTAAGCAGACCTGCCATGACCCATAGGGGCTGTCACAGCAGAATCCACCGTATCGACCTTACCAGTGCCCTTGGTAGATTTCTTCTTCGTCTTATGGCGATGACGGAGCCTATCCCAATCGTCAAGCTGGAACTCGGAGAGTCCTAAGCAAAAGAAAGACATCTAGAAGATCGTGAGCACTCCCTGTGGGTGAAACAGAGCGGGTGTGGGTCCCGCTCCGTCACCAGGAAGGGCAAGCCCGACAGGGCCGAGGCGAGGAGAAAAGGGAGGGGCACTACCCCCCAACACGCGACTCAAGCCCAGTAAGCAAACCTGAGCACGGAGGCTGGTCGCTAACGTTAGTGGTAAAGTAAGGACTGGCTAACTTTATTACTAAAATGTCAGACGGGTCCCTACCAATCCCCACCGTATGAATATCTGATTAACTCGTCTTTATTGGACGGTAATGAAGACATAACGATAGAGTAATCACCCTAACATAGCAACAATAACCTACCGTACATGAAATACAATGTGTATGTACAAACATCTATTGTAACTTACAGGCTGCAATGGTTGTTTTACGTGGGAAACAAAATGAATGGCGTCAACGAGCTGCCATTTTGAATTGCTCGTGTGTCCCGTATACAAACGGAGGCACGATATGTAGCTAAGTTTTGGATCGTTTTTGTCACTTTTTCGCCAGAAAATGCCGTCAAAACTATCCTCAGCCGAACAATACCGGTTTGGTTTTACCTAGGTGTGAACTACAACCGTATATTTCGCCTTGGTCGAGAAATTGATACACAGTGCTATGAACAATCGATAGGCACGTCTGTGTCAGTCGGAGACCAAGGAGGATAAGGGCGATCATATGGTGTGACGTCACCTTTTGGGTGAGTCCACCGGGGATCGGGGTTTTGTTATTTATTCATTTATGTGGGACAAAATGACTATTGGTTTTTCGCATCTCGGATCGATGCAAGAAGTATCTTAATCAACATCGGAAACGGTAAGATCGACCGGTGTACTGAGTCCATTAATTTTGATACAACCTGTACATCAGGGTTCAAGCTGTTAACTTTTTTTTTATCAACTTTCTTCTGGCCCAGATCGGACCAGTTGCAGCACTTTACTTTAGGTCTAAAACTGGCCCCACATCAAATCAAGTTGCCCGGACATATTTTTTACCGATTGCATGAACATTCACACTTTCTTCAACAGGCCAAAATTTACAACTGGACACTCCAGGCAAATAACTTTGTGTTAAAACTTGCCTCAATAGTCAACGGGCAAGTGCCAAATTCGAGCCCTACTACATATGCAATCAATCACTGTACAAATCTTCTCCAAATTGTTTTCTCTTTCTGTATCTAGTTCGCTACTATAATATATCTATATTATATAGGAATCATTTGAAGGCAAGTTTTCCGTCTCTCACAATTCAGAGAGCAGAAATCAATATATATTATATATAACATGGCACAGCACTTAAATGCTGTTTCCTCTGTTGTATGATGAATGGAACCCTTTTGAGGGCACACAAGTTTATCTATCCCACAATGCATTGGGTGAAAAGAGAATCAACGCCAAAATAATATGTGAGACAACACTTCACACAAGCACACAGATGAATTCTGTTTTGATACACCAAGCATGTCAGTACTTGCACGGCATGTGTCTCTGATGAATGATCGCTGATATTCTATCCCACAATGCATTGGGTGAAAAGAGAATCAACGCCACAATAATATCATGTGACACAACACTACACACAAGCACACAGATGAATTCTGTTTTGATACACCAAGCATGTCAGTACTTGCACGGCAAATGTCTCTGATGAACGATCGCTGATATACCTCTCGTATAATATCACTATGTGCATTTGTGAAATTGATAAATGCAAGTACCAGTAGTGCTCTCACAGAAATAGTATTGTGATGTATAGCCTGTGACAAAAGTAGGGGAGGCCATGTTAAGGGGTCCCCATGATGTATTACTAGAGATGGGGAACTTAACCCAATTTGATTCAACTTCAGGAAGTTGCAAGTCTCTCACCGGGTCTTACAAATAGCTGCTCTGGGTGAACTGGGGGAAAAGGTGCACATGTTCCACGAAGGAAGTAATTCTGAAGGGGATATGCAAGTCTTACAAATAGCTGCTTTGGGAGAATCAAATTCAATCAATCAAATTTATTTATTTTCCATCAAAAAATGAACATCAAAAATACAATACATGTATCATAAAAATAAAACACAATGGAGGAGGTACAATGATAAGCAGAGCCTACTAAATGTTGCATTCCCTTTAATTAAATTACATAATTAAAACAAAACAATCAGAGAAAATGTGTACATGTTTTAAGTACAACGTAATTCTAAAGTGGATATGCAAGTCTCAAGAATAGCTGCTCTGGGAGAATTGGGGGAAAAGGTGCACATGTATAAAGTAATTCTGCTCAAACAAAACTGCTGTTTTCATAATCGTGCGACACACGTTTCCTACAATTCACAGTGTAACATACACTCTCAGTACATGGCCATGATGAGTGTTTTAATGTTATTTTATAAATAACATTGGAGAGTAAGCCATAAATTTCAAAGTTCACTGTCCATCAGCGTCCAGACAAGCTCTGTCGGTGCTCCACAAACGTAAGGGAAACAGGAAGTTCCCTTTGAAAAACTGGCACTCATCAGTACAGGGGTCCCTGCAGAATTCTAGATCCTTGCAATCTCATTTTGATGCAAAGTGTTGTCATCTTTTAACTTATTGACAAAGTTAACTTTGAAATTTAGACTTTTTCATTTGGAAACTGCAATAAACTAGATGGTGTTTGTGCAGATTGTGCATTTTACTTGCCAATTTGTAATTGCCCATCAGCCATCAATGGCAAGCAAAGACACCTCAAAGATTCTCAATAGTCACTAGCCATGACACAGTTCCATTATGGACCACAAGAACCTCATCCCAATGGCATAGTCCAATAACCTCAATTACATAATCATAGTGCAAAATTTGACCTCAAGTTGCAGAGTATGAGTTTTTGTACCCAAATGTTCAAAGGTCATTCATTGAATGTACAATTGTATTGGGGTTTAAGAACTGTGCCCTGATAGATGAGCATGTTGTGATATCTTTGTACATTTATAGAATCACCTTTGAATGTATTAGGTACAAAAACTCATACTTCCTAACTTGAGGTAAAATCTTGAGATATGTATTGTTGAATGAAGGTTAATGAACTGTGCCACTGGAGATGATAATATTTTGGCTTCATAGTTAAGGCAGATGAATCACTGGCTATTGCCCTGTCTGTCTGCCAAAATAATGAATGATTTCACTTAATACAATGCACTTACCATGCTAGACATAAAGTCCTTAAAAACTCATGCAAATCGTTGGTAAACAAATACCATACTATAAATACTACAGTATGTCCACATAGAAGTACAAAGTAAACAGAACTCGGAAACTATAGGTATGAGAATAATTATTTCGGCACAATAATGCTTCTTTCGCGAGCCAACTGCTGCGTGATTAGTACTTGCCAAGCGCACAACGCTCTTTACGTGTCACATTTTTTTAAAACACGCACTACGTGTGACGCGAAGCATCGACCCCCGATGCCACAGATTTGGATTGTACTTCTATGTGGACAGACTATATGGTACTAGTTAGCATACATGTATACAGTACGCTGCCAACCTACCTTGAGATAGTGAGCTAGCTGATAGAGTTCTTGTGACGGGACATTGTTACCATTCTGTGGACTGCCATAGGGTAGGGTTGGCATAGGGGAACTGAAAAAAAAGGAAGGAACAATGATTGGAATCAGTATGAGATGACTGTAAAAAATTTTCTATGGCAGAATTTATAATGCCATATTCTGTATGTTATTGAAAACCGACATAGAACATGTAAGAAATATTATGGATCAAAGGCAACTTACAAGTCCCAGCTCAGCATTCCTTCATAGTATTTTTATGCGACATGTAGGCACAAACAGCCTAATCCTTTTTTGAAGAGCATACCTCAAATCCAGTATCACTTTTTGTTTGTTCGTTTTTAACTGAAAAATTCTGGAAATTTGAATGGAAGATGCAGATTTCAAAGTTGCACCTATGTAGCATTGGCCATAGCTGGTATCGCAGAGCAAAATGCTACTAAATTTTGATCACTTTGCTACACAATTTTGGAAATGTCTTCACGCCCAATGATGCACCTAAGTCCAATTGAAAATTTGAAAGGATGGGGCTGATTCAGAAGTTGCACTTAAATCCAATTTGATTTATAATGGAAGAGGCAGATTCTGAAGTTGCACTTACATCCAATTGGAATTTGGACTTTTTAGTGGACGAGGTTGTCCAAAATTGCACCTAAATCCAATTGGAATGTAGTACACATCTTTGCAAACTGGTTTTGGTCAATACTAAAATAAGAATGTGTATGTGTATGAATATTTCATGAAATCCATGATTCACAAATGCCATGGACTCATGTTTACTATTGGTGTTTTTTATACGGAAAGGTATATTTCACACAAATTTCTTACCACTAAAATAAGGATGCTTCCCCCCATCTCAAATATTTGTTGCTGCAAAAATATCTTTTTAAACTTACACCCTTGACTTGAAGTACTGTACCAGTAACTTAGTAAGTAGAACTCCAAAGAAACATACCAACTATTATTAAGCTTAGCTCCAATGACTGTGTAAACGTAAGTATGACACACTGGGCTTGGATCTATGAATGACATGTTTGACTTTTTCAGAGAGTATGTTTGCAGCCAACTATATCCAAGTTGCTTTTCAAAAGATTTGATCTTTAAATAATGGCCTATAACCTAATTGTTTACTGTCTGTTCAATTAGCTTAGATTCTTGTATTTTTAAGATATTTGAAAAGATACAAAATTGTGGTCAAACTCATGAAAGAAAAGTGTTAGCACAGCCTTAGACCCAACTTGATTTACACTTTTCAGATTCCAAAATTCAGTATAAAACCCCATTTCTATTCAATTTTGCCTCATTTTAGGCAGTTACTTGGTACCACCAAAAGGGTTCGCGACCTTTTCACAAATCGAGTGGGACGGTCCATTCTCAACTTAGGGCATAGACCCTATTGAAAAATCTGTCCACCAATGCAATCTGTCCTGCCATTTCAATTGTTATACCGTTCGGTTATTGGATAGAGTCTATAGGTGATACGATGGTCCACCGGTTTTTGTTGCACGAAATTAGGTGAAGCTCAGTGAGGTTTCTTGCTGATTACGTTTTATGCATAACATTATTCGAGCATTATTTTTATTTTTCCTAAACAATGACATTAAAATTATGGATTTCGTTCTTATTTCAACTGCATTCATCGATAAAAATGTAATTGAGTTTTGTTTAATACCACCATTCTTTCCCAAGAACAGCATTTGCTTGACATTTTCAGATACAGTGACTTTGCAAGAATTGTTTTCTGTAACCTAAGTCATTGTTTTAAATAATATTTTCTTGTACAAAAGTTCTTTTGTTTCCAAATCTTCTCATAGTTTGTATTCAACAAACAAAACGTAATAACAAATTGAAAATAAATGTGGAGTTTTATAATAGGCCTAGGCTCACACCTTCTTAGATCCATCCACACAATCAATCAATCAATCAATCAATCAATCAATCAATCAATCAATCAATCAATCAATCAATCAATCAATCAATAAATAAATAAATAAATAAATAAATTAATTAATAGCAAGGAATGTATTAATATAAGCTGGGCCTATTCTGAAAACCTTAGTGCATCTTCACATTTTTATGATAATGTTCCAACAGCGGGGTTTCAACACGAAAATAGGCCTATTGCTGGACAAGATACATTCCGATGCGGATGGTCGAATAAATACTATCTCAGCGCATCTAATTATTATGACAATCGTCCCCATTGCACAAAATGGATTGGTTCAAAAAAGTTTATGGTACCCGACATTGTACGGCTTGTTATCAAAATATCGCGGGAAAAGATCAAAATTGAAAAGAAATGGGGTTTCAAATTGAACTTTGGAATTTGAAAAGTATAAATCACGTTGGGTCTAAGGCTGTGCTAACACTTTTCTTTGATGACTTTGACCACAATTTTTTATTTTTTCAAATATCTTAAAAATACAAGAATCTAAGCTAATTGAACAGACAGTAGTTCTTCCTACATGTATAACCTATATATTTATACATTTGTACCATACAAGAAATAACATGTCAAATAGATGTAAAATTTTTCCATCAGATGCATTCATGAATAACTTAACATTTAAAACTTTATTTATGCATTTATTTTTTATTCATCCACACACTGTACAGTGAGATTTTTTCGCTGGGTTATTTTTTCATAATTTTATCAATTCTGGACAGTTTAATAGGTGTTTAATTGACTTTTCCAAATATATTCACATTAAGTATTAAGTCAAGTGTAATAAATAATTTTGCGGGGTTAAAAATTTGCAGCTGCCTGTTGGACAGCGAAAAGCGCGAAAATTTACCACTAAAATTTACCGCTATACAGTATTTCATTTTCATTCAAATCTTTTTCATTTATTCCTTTATTTTATTTACTTCATCTATTTATTCAGTAGTAAACATTTATGAATGAATTAATAATTTATCTATCATTCTTATTTTAATTTCATAATAATTATAATACTAAAAAAGTCCAGACACATAAAAAATAATAATTGAAGAAATAGCTGTAAACACAATTCACATGATCACTTTTCACACCATGCAACTGCAAAACAGCATGGTCGACATTGGTCGTCATCAGAGCTAATTAAAGAAATTATTTTGGTTTGCTAAAAGCAATTAATCTAATTTCCATCCATTTCGCACTTTGGTGATGATATAAATAAAATTTAAGAAACCATCGCTTAATAATGGTTGGCGTTAAGTGTGATACTAGAAAGCAGGTGCACAACATACAGTAAAGGTTATCACTAATTACAAGATTTATCTTGCCACACAATAACATCCTCAACATTGAACATCGTTGATGCTCTTAGGCAATACATTGTAGTACATGTATGTATTGTATGTATGTTCTTTTATTTAACTGCGATATTGGATGAGGTTCTGTCCATAAACATTTCGAGCAAGGTTCCCATTTAAATAGACCAAAATCACGGGACAGTTTGTTGTGACAAATGGTGCCAACATTATTGAAATCGATTTCCTATGTTTGTTTACCAAAAATCCGGGCCAAAAATGTAGCTTGTTGAGGAAGTAATCATCAGCTTTGTAAAGCTTGTATGACCAATTTTGTTACCATTCAAAGTGACCATTTACTGATCAAGCGAAGTGCAGACCTACAAATAAATGTATTGCTATACTTCATTTGATTACTTTTTCAGCATCGATCTCAGAAAAGACTAAATTTGCTTGCTTTTGCTATTTTTACATAGCAAAACATAGCATAGAACAAATGAAATGAGGACAGTTTTGCCAAGTTAAAATTCTTATTTTTTCCATAATTTAAGACACCAACATCTTTAACCAAACCCATCACACTGGAACATAGTAGCTGCCAGACCCCTTAAAATGAAAAGGTGTTTGTACTCTATTTTTAACATAAAACTCGACTATTTGTCACATTTTGATGAAAACATTTACTATTTTTATTTACTTCATTTATTTTTTATTTTGAAAAAGGTTTCAATTGCAAAAATCTCTAAATTGACTTTCAACACCATTGATCATAACCTGATCACAATTATCTTTCTCTTAAATATTTGAGAAATTAGGTTAATCAATTTTGTTAGTTTACCTTCTTATAGCCTCCGAGCCATCAGGATTATAAAGCATCAGCTGGGCCACTATACAACCATGGGTCACTGTAAAAACAAAACAGGTAAACAATAGTCAATGATTGATAAAGCTAATTGTCAACAACCATCCTAGTGCTCTATTATAATGTTGCTATTGACCTTCAGACATCGGCAATGACAAGCACTGCACTATGTATACTGCACAAACACTATAAATTTTGCAGCAACTTTTTTCTGCAAATTTGCAAATGTGCGCTAAATTGCATCATCTATATTCCTTGTAAATGATCATTTTAGAATACATTGTTATGTAAACCATCATTATTATTCCAAAATTATCATAAACCAATTTGCACACAATAAAATAAAATTAACAAAAATAAATTTGCTCTCACAAATTTAATAGTAGGTTAACATGTTGACAGTATTTGTATTTGACATAAAGAAAGAGTTAAGTATGCTACAGGCAAGATATCTTCCCAACAAGGGTTTTCCTGTTGGTAGATAGTGCGGTCATGTTAGTATAATCTTTGGCTTTTCCCACACCGCCCAAGGTGTTACGGATTCCAAGGCATGAGCATGGACGCTGAAGAATGGTCATGTTCCAGTTCCACTGGCTAGGCATATAGATCATCAAATATATGGGCTAGGCCTCTGTCCATAACAAATCAATACATTGTACTTTGTAGGTTGCTGTCTGAAACATAATGTTGGGTACTCGTTTTAACATAATACATCTAACCAGTGCCGTAAGTGAGAAATCAGTTATCTGAAAGGGGCACTTGATATCTACTGGGTTTTCAAAGTCAAGAAATTAAGGTCCCTGAAAGCAGACCGAGATGAAAAAAATGTTACGGCATACATTTGTGCGGGCTGAAAGAAGGAGTGGTGCTGTTCACATGATTCATTTCTCAAAAGTTCATCTAGAGTTGTATTTTAAACAAATTCAATTTATATATGATTTGAATAAATTACACAAAAGAACATTATATAATCAAAATTGTCAAAAAATTGTCACATGCAGAGAAAACCAAACTTCATTTTATATAGCTTATATTTTTAGGGTGAAGTTAATTTATAGCTAGCTTCATTATCATATATATCCTCTCCCATAAATATCCACATGCATTTCATCTCCTACTTGTACATGTAGATCTTCTTGAATCCTAATGGTCCGTATCCCTTTCATTTATCATACATTATCCATAAATATGAACCCTTATTACCATATTCAGGTACGTATACAGAACTTCAGCAACCGGCGGTGGGGGGGGGGGAGATTTTGTGGTGAGCTAAGAAAGGATCATGAAACCTGTAAATTTTAAAACATATTCAAGCTTAATATGGTCGTATATGGTTTAAATTGAAACAAATTAGTGTGAAGCACATCTAAATTTGCTTTTTTAAAAGCCGAAAAGGTCAAATATGAGATTAATTTGGTCAAAATCACATGCACACAGTCGTTTCTCTTCTCTTTTTCTCCAATTTCTCTTCTCTTTTTTTGATAACAGGGGTATGCTCCCATTTAACAAGGGCTGTATTTATAATTATATGCTACAAAGCAACAGAGGACAAAATGGGGGGGGGGGGAATAATGAAATGATGATGCCCCATAAAAACATATCCCTAATTTGTCCCCATCTAGTCCCTTTGTCTTAAAAATAATTACCTTTCACAGGTCTGAAGGTAAAGATAATCTCACAATACCGAAAAATATATTATATTAATTATTATTAATCTTACTCGTAATGATCCAACTAAATTCACACAGACCAATGAACTTGACAAATAGCATGACAAAATTAGTCACTTGACCATTATGAGGTTATTAAACTGAAAGCATTGACATCATCATTACCACCACCATCATCATCATCATCACTGCACATGGAGCAAGCAAACATCTGAATACAAAGCAGTACTAGAGATGCCTCGATGCAATGAATTTCTCCCTCGTGGTCAGTCAACAAGATATGGAGCACTCCAGAGCAATATTTGGACAACCTAAACTGGCATTTAAAAGCTGGCTTTACGTTTAGTATCTCATTTCCCTGCACCATTACAAGGTGTTTATTATGGTCATCTGTGAAGTTTATGAGCTAAGAAAGTCGCCTCTTATTTTACAACCTGTTACAGGTAGATGACTAGGGGGTCTCCCCATCAGACCGAAACACTGTCAATCTGAACCCCCCGTCAGTCCGAAAACCCGTCAGGGTTAGGGTTAGGGTTAACCCTAACAGGTTTTTGGACTGCAGGGGTTCAAATCGACGGTGTTTCAGACTGATGGGGTGTCCCCCGATGACTAGATAGATGGTTGAATGTTTGAAAATATAAGAGTTTTGGGGTTTTGATGTAATCTTATATTAGCCAGGGTAGAGGATGAAGGGTGGATGCCTCCTCACAAATCTTCCAAGGAAAGAATCTCCCCCTCAAATCTGACCAAAATCCTTAAAATTCCACCCAAAATCCACCTAAAATCCTTAAAATTCTAACCAAAATCCACCAAACCCCTCAGATTCCACCTAATTTTGTGTGGCACCCCAAAAAAGTCAACTTTGTCCAAAGCCCCCCCCTTCCAAAAAAAACCTCCTGACTACAATGTATAAGGCTGCTTACAATATGAGAGGTGGTGTCTGGTACAGGTGGTACATGTAAATAATTTGCAGGTTCACATGATGCTCATTGCAATTGTTTTGTGTAGACCAACATTTTTTCTCAATTTTCACAGTACTTAAAGGAGTACATTTGCAGCACATGAATTCACATTTAAATATTAGTTACAAAAATAATTTAAATTCTTTTTATAACAGCTTAGTAGGGCATCTCTAAACTTGGATTTCCATGTTTATGTTTATAGGAAATTAGATATGAGATATAATCAAGCTATGTAGATGAGTCATTTGTGACACAATCTGATCCAACAAGACTAAAAAGTCAGAAATTTTGAAAAGGTAGTTATAAATTATTAACATGTAGAACTTACTCAGTGCCTACATGTAAGCTATACCGTGCACAGTCCCGGCATATTTTGTTGCAAAGTTATGGTTTATGTACATTTTCTTATGATATTTATTGGGTTTTTTTTGTTCCTTATATTTTGCCTACATCTCAATTTCATTACTGCTGAATATGATCTGATTGGATCAGACCATGTCACATTATCATGATTATTGTTGTCACACACATTTTTCCACGTACAGAAGTACCCTTGCTCATTACATGTATATACCACCAGGCTACAATATACCTGCTGAAACACCTTCCAAATATTACTCTTTTACCAGGCTAAAATATGCTTGAAATAACTCAATCCAAATTGGATTTTGCCTAAATAATTTGATGCTCCAGACAAATAATGCAAAACAAAAGCAGTTCAACATATCTTTCCACTAAATCTCAAAATTAATTTTATCGATAAGCATTTGCTTGATTTCATCGCAAAACAAAATATTTATTCCTCATCTCCAGGATTCAGATTAAGAGGAAATGATATTCCCTATGATTACATTGTTTTATTTTCACAGATTTTGTCAGTAGAACTCAGAAGCGATGTGGAGACATGAAAATAACAAGCAAATATATTGCATATTGAACATGAATTTCATGATATAAGCAAGTCTTGCAGTTTTGCGTAAGTCCAAAATCACAAAAAATTATGCATCAGATAAAAAAAACCAAATCCAACTTCACAGTATTCATGGTATTGGTACTAAAAATAATTTTCGAGCTTTCGAAATATATACAAAACTATTATCTTAGTGAAGTAGCCCTAAGCCTAAGGCCGTGTCGAAAATAGCAAAATTGAAAATAAATTCAGGTAGCTCCAAAATTACCATTTTCATATGCGTACGTACGTGATGTATTGTGTGGAGGCAAATTGCACGTAGGACAACAAATTTAGCATTTTGTCCAACTGATGAGCAATAAAATTAGGGTTTTTTTTTATTACCATATTGGTTCATTAAATTTCAGTGCAATCATAAACTGCAGGCTAGTTATGATATTATTAGTAATGTGTGCGACAGTGTTACTGTCGCTATTTTTAGCTACCAGTCTTATAGTCGCTTCTAACGTCAGACATATGGATATTTGTTGTTTTATTTCTCCTGTGTGATGCGCCAATTACTTCACTAACCCGGTAAGACGCGCTGACATTAATATTACGTCGGCCAACAAATTTATGTCACCCTGGGATGAGCCAGGATTAAATTCTGAAATTGCTCCAATAAAAAGCAGTCATAATGTGAGATTAAAACGAGAAATCACAATTTGTTCCAGTGAGTTGTAAAATGACATGGGAAAGCACACAGACACGCAGGCATCTTTAAAAAATAGTATGAGTCATAACCCCGAAATGGAAGTGGTTGGAGTTGACTGTAGACAGCATTATATTGAACAAGTCGCTTGCTTGGTTGCTCTGTCGCACATACATGGGCAAAACCAGCAGGCAAATAAGGCATGGAATCCGTAATAAGCATTCTGACACCAACTTGGGACCCACCGACTGACTGTTTACAACACTTTGGTTGATATACCTATCTATCCGTCTATCTATCTGGGAAGAATGTTTTAATAAAATCGCTGCCTGCCTGCTGCTCCTGACTGTATGGTTTGCTGTTGTTTGTTCTCTATCACCTGCGATATTTTCATTAGTTGATTCAGCCTTGAGAATGTCACTCCAAATTGAACTTGAAATTATTCTCAAAGGCATGCAATTTGGCACTGATGCTTTCAATTCTTGTCTTCACTGAATACTCTATGCCCTAAATTTGAACCCTAAGTTACTTCACTTAAGGGCTGTACTGTTAGTATTAAAGCAAATCGGAGATCATCCCAGATAGTGATGAATTTGTAATAGCATACTTTTTGGATATCTGTATTTAATTGAACATTTATCACTTCCAATATGTCACTAATGCTAATACTAGATGTATCTCCACATGTACAACTGTACATTACACATGCAATAATAACAAAAAAATATTTACACTGTTCGTTTATTTTTTCAAGGTCACATAACAATTGACCATGACTCAATCATTATCACAAATTATGTTAATGCTAGCAATGGCTTGCATCAACATGACTAAGTATGTATGTTTGATGGAACATCAACAATATTTTAAAGCAAAGAAAGAAGACAAACACACCCAAATTTGAATCCTTATTTTATTTTCAGAAAATGTGGCAAAAGATTTTTATGGCAACCTTCATATTTTATATGAAATATACCTCATTTGTTAAAAAAACCTCATATTTCAATATCTTGTAAGGTCTGCTGTTGTCGTTTTGTAAAATCAGGGATATGGTAAAATAAACCTACATTGTGTCCACCAAAAATAGCAGCAACACCAAATTCAAGGCACACTATTTGAATCTATCACGCACATTGACGTAAGCAGAAATTCTGGCTCAGGACTTTTCATTTGCATTATAAGTAAAAAACGAAACACTACAGAAAAAACAGGGAAAGGGCATGCTTTTTCAATCTATCATTTAAATTGACGTAAGCAGACATTTTCATTCAAGACTTTTCTTCATTTAATATTAGTGAGCGCTAAAGACTGTTAGAAAGAAAGAAAACATAGGGAAAGGGGAAAAACGACCTCAACATTCTTTTGTTCTGAACCGTGACGATGCAATTCATGATCTAAGACTACTAGAAATAGAACTGCCTTAAGGCATAATAGCAGTAGATAGCGTACTCGCAGATATTCCCCCTTACTTGCTCGTGATGACGTCACTGAATTTCTATTTTGAGCTGATGCAGTACTAAACAGGTAAAGCTAAATGAAGCCCGGCTGACCTGGTATAACCCAAACAAAATTGGTGCATACATGTATATATTTTTTTATTTCAATATTGTCTACATTCTAATGGTGAAATTCTCATCAACATCACAACAATTAAAAAAAAAATCAAAGATAATATTCTCAAATTGACAAAAGCATGATACTAATATTGGATTAGAAATAGGAAATTGTACAAAGCATCATTGCTAAGTGACAATAAATGAGAAAAGATAAAAATGAGCTAATTTTCTTAGTTTGTAAATCTTTATTGGACCAAGAAAACGGTCAGAGGCCTCGGAAAGTCAATCTTGACTTTCCCGTTTCATTATTTCTGAAAACAAGTGAGGCAACTTTTTCATTACCCATTATTTTTGTGACTTTCATTATATGACCAAACACAAATGTGTAAAACACATTGTTATTTACCACTTGCTCATGTAAAGAAGGATGTTTAGCCCAACCATTAACTGAGTTGCCCGTAGCAAAGTGGATGTTTTGATATTGATTTTTCCACTAAAAATGCATGGATATTCATCTGGGTTTTTTTGTGTGCAAAAATGACCAGTTGTGCGGGCCCAAAAATGAAGTGGGGGCGGCCGACAGGAAACTCAAAATCAACTTCCCAAGGATCTTGGAATAGGGGGTCCCATTCTTTGGAATTCTTTAGCTTCAAAATCTGTTTAGCATTTCCGCAATCAATTAAAAATAAAATCTTATCCACGAGCCTTTCCTTTTGGTTACTTCCATTTGATTTTAGGGAAAGGCTAACTTTCAGGCCTTTTTGGTCTTTCAGCCTTTTCCTCCATGTATCGTGTTTGTATATTTTTTGATGTCTTTTATTGTAATTAAGTGGGAAAGGTAATGAAATCAGATGATGGAATCTAATGGAAGTCAATATTTTAACAACTAAAGCATTTTCCACCCTGATGTGGCAGTGACGTCAGTGCGCATTTCATTGGGCGCAGCTACAAATTGCTAGTGTTCGCTCAAAGTGCTGGCGTACACACGCACACGCCTAAAGATGCTGCATAGATGCGCACAAAACAGCTGCCTCAACAGTGGCGTAAGTAGGGTTGGTAGCGCCCGGGGCAAGAAACAAAATTGGCGCCCCTACCCCCACCCAAGAATATCTTAAACGCAGGGTGTGGGAATGGCATCGGCATATTTTTTTAAGTGAAGCCGATTTGGCGCCCCCTAGTGGTAGCACCCGGGGCACATTGCCCCCCATGCCCCCCCCCCAGTTACCCTGCCACATCAGTGTGGAAAATGCTTTAGTTACTTCATTTTACAAACAAGATGTTCCTTTAAAATTGAATCACAAAATAATCATTCTTAAGGCTGATTGCCATTCATGTACATGAACTTGCATCAACCACCTCTATAATCTCCCTCACTCCCCGGCTAAGTCAATACAATCAGCACAATCATGCTGTAATAAAATTTGCCTCAAGTTCAACATGATCAATTGATCTGTGGGGTAGTGTATAACATGTAATACACAGAACAGAGCCTAGTGGATGTGTTATAGACGCAGTTTTAGATTCTTTGCATGAACCTGGAGAAGGTTCTAAATGCTATTTAATGCATACCATATTTCGTCAAATAGTCGCCCCCCCTCAAATAAACGCCCCCACCACTTTTTTCAACCAAGATGTTTCAAAAATTCCGATATTTCCATGCTATCTTGTGTAGTAAGCTTACCAAGTTGCTCACATGGTCGGTAATAGCAGCAATAAATGGCGAAAATCTGCATCAGTGTCCCGGAAGTGAACCAAAAGTCAGTGTCAAAAGTTCATAGTTCGTCATTTTAGCGTGACTTTTAAGCTTACCTAATGATTTTAACGGAATTGTCGTGCTAAAATGACCTCTAATAAACGCCCCCCTTGGGAAAATGTAACGCCCCCGGGGGCGTTTCTTTGACGAAATACGGTATATGCATGTTTCTTTTTAAATTGTCTTATCTTTAGATGTGCAAAGCACCAAAATGCTAATGTAAAGCATGTACACACACATTAATTTAAGCATATGGGGGCACAAACATACTTTGTACACAACATGTGAGATTACAGTGAGAACCCCCTCATTTTGAGATTACTATAACACAGGAGGAAAATATGATTTTGGAAGCCAGAAAATGCACCCTTGATTTTCCAAAATATGCTCAAAACATGATTTCCTGGGAAAAAACGACCTTAAATTACTTGTTATTAAAGGTTGGAACTGCAGAAACACTGCACCTAAAAAATATTAAAACTTTATCCACCTTTTTCTTATTTTTAGGAACAGTATTTCTCCAATTCCAACCTTTCAATTTTCCTCCGGTGAGATTACTACGAAAAGGGGCCATCATGTTTGCCTCTTATAAATAATTTTATCATAGGCATAGATCCTGGGGGGATTGTAGCAATGTGAAAGTAACAAGCACTTTGCAGAAATTTTAAAATATTTCAAAATATTGCACAGTCAAGATTTGATTCTTGGGATATATGGTTATGGCACTAGCCAAAAAAGACCCAACAACTAGTGATTTGAATTCCGTTGGGGGAGATACTAGGTCAAAAGATGCCATTGAGCAGATGAGCGTGACTGTTAAGTTTTTCTTTAATTACACCTAACCTATCTTGTCGAGTATCAATATGGTGGTTTATAGATGCTCATCAGTACTCCATTTGACCTTACTGCAGATGGAGCGGCTGGTCATCAGCGGAGGAAGTAATCAATACTCGCTGGACACTTTAGCGAAGAATTTTAAAGTGTCAAATGTCATATCCTTGTATCCCTTCGGATGATGTCTCTATCTTACCGTTGGGTTGGCTATATATTATTGCACCTCGAGTGTTAGACAAGATACATGTCATGGAGATAACCATGTTTATGCAGTGCAAAATTGACACTGAAGTTACAGAAGTGAGAAGAATTTGCAACATATAATTATAAATTGTGATATATTTTTTGCCACATTACTTAAAACTTGGGCACTGATTCTGGGCCGTCAGGGCCGAATCTGATTCAGCGCATGCTCAGTGTATGCCAAAATCGTCTTTTCAGTGTAGTACATTTATGTTAACTTTTTTTCCAGTTGAAATCCATACATGGAAGATATGACACAGGGGGTGTGGATTTCAGATGGAGTCATCCATCAAGTAATCCCATTTGAAATTCACATTCCGAAGGTCATGTCTTCCACAGGGGGTGTATGAATTTCAACTGGAACAGCCAAGTTTTCACTCAATCTAGAATCGTATTTTGGATTTTGTACATCTGTCTCAAATGACAATTCTAATATAACTACTTTGAATTTCTCTAAAAAAAGTCACATTTCTGTAAAACTTTTTCATAGGGCATGGGTATCCTCTTGTGCCAAATCTAATTTCCACTGCGTCAAAATTGTGACGTACATCCTATTATGTGAATACTGCTTGTGACACTAAGCGTTGTTTGAATGCCCTCATTTTGAGATACTTTTCTTGTAGTTTCATCTAATTCAGTTTCAAGTGCACACACTATCAGCTCTTGATGTTTGATCTGAATTCCTATGGTATATTTATAAGAACTGTATTCGATCTAATATATTCAGCATCCCGAGCGCTTTAAATGTCAGTCACTTTGAGGGGGTGGTACATGTACTTATGGAAATGATGAAAAAAATGCAAGTAGACACATTTCGGAAGTCAAAATGGTGATTTTATTTTGACATTTGAGGGAATTTAGTTGCACTTGTGCATTGAAAAGCGGCCGATTAGACATTGGTCACTTGGGGCGCTTACATTGTATTAGGGGAAGGTATTGAATATGCTTAAAAAGAATAGGCCTAAAAGGTAAAGGGGAAAAGCCTGTGTTCACAGGCTGATTGCACATCTCTCTTTCTAAGCGATTGGGCCAGACTTCTCCATGTCATGTTACTGCGGACGGCGGAATCACCACCTCCTCTTCTGTTATCTTCCCAGCATTGAATAATGCGGGCGACACAGCAGGGCCTTGAACCTACAACCGTAAGCAACATCACAATTAAGAGTTGAAATCTTGACCGCTGTGCTACTGTGCCCCCCCCCCCCATATAGGCCTACATGTACCACCTCTCAATGTTGTTGGTGTGGTGGGCCACATAATATACATGTATATATATTTCATGATTGACAAACCCAGAAATTAGGCTTCCTTGCACGATTTTATCCTTCATATTTAACATCCAATGAGGCAAGTTTCTTTTCCTTTTTTCTTCATTAGTGTAACGTATAAATTGAACTTAAATAGTGCATCTAACTCTCATAATTTCTCCAACAATTTGCCTGCAAAACCTTACACCTCCTCAAACAATTGTGTCTGAAATACAAGCCTGCAATCATGCACATGTATGCAAGATGCAAGGAAGCTGGCAGTCTACTTTCAACATCTTTTGATTTTTGAATGCAATTCATGTACAATGTAGATCACACAAATACATCCCACCCTTCCAGCAAGTCATGTAATTTTATTTCTAGAGCTTCATCCACATGATCAATGCACATTGTAATTTGGGTACGCAAGGTAAGATATTGTTTACAACAGAATAATCTAGCATTGCAAGCCTATGGGAGGGCATGACATGCATGCACCGGTAAGGAGTGTACTTCAACCAAATATTACAGTTAACTGACAACGACTGCCTTGAATGCAAAGAGGGAGGCCCTGTACACATAATCCTTGTTAATCATTATATTCATTTGAGTTCAGAACTCAAGGAATGTAAGATAATAATATAACAATTGGGTAAAATATTGTAATGGATGTATAATAGATGGCAATCTCATCTATATGCCCTGTTTAGATCTTATCATGTAAGTCAAATGTAAATGTATAGCTATTTTATTCTGCACAATATGGAAGTCATAGTCGCATTAAATAATTTACAAGCTGGGTCGAATATTCAAGAATGGATCAAGATTACATACATCCATGGATGTAATAAAAATGTTTCAGTAAGATATGTAAATTTAAAGGGGGTAACCCTATTGGTTTTGGATATGGATTGTCTTTAAAACTACATAATAATATCAAATATCGTCTCCTTTATGCTGCTTTTTGAAAAAACGAGAGCATTTTCAGCGTAAATGTGAATAAATAGCAAAATTCGCAATCCAATACCTTGGTATGTGTGAATTGCATTCTGGGCAGGCAAGCAACAACAACATGTGCCGTAATTCCCTTCGTCATGTGCAGTGCGTGCGTGGTGCACTGACATGACAATCAAGCACCACTAGTCACGTTCGATACTAAGCAAATGCTAAGTTGTGACACTAGTATTAATAATTATAATAGGCCTACCACTAACCACAACCAGTTTCGTCTTTATATCGTTCATGATATATTTTGTGTATAAATGATGGCAATAGCCATGCTATTATCGACGAAAACAAAACAGACCTGACGACAATGCTGCAAATGCACGTATTGAACGGATTTTGTTTTTAACTCTTTTTCGTACCATTTCAGAAAAAAAAGGAAACAAAATATATTTCCTCTTGCAATATGTACATTTCAAATGAATGTAAAAAAATTTTGGGTTAAAAATGGAGAGGAAAAAGAGAACTGTTACCGGGTATTGAACCGGGTACCTCATGGGTAAAACATAACACGCTAACAAATTGAGCAATTTAGCCCGCTTCGTCCATGACGGAATTTTTGGAGCTATATACTACCGCCGTAAAGCTGGAGTCTCCCGGGGAGTCTCCTCAGCAGTTAGTGTGGTTCGCTCTTTTCACAGAATGTGAATGACGCGAAACAAAAGTAGCTGTTGAGGAGACTGATTATTCATTCATAATTCCCTACCCAGAAATCCGAAGTACTTTTAGTATAGAAATTGGTAGCCTGTAAAGGCCGATGTTTTCATGATTTCTCCGAAATACATCGACTTGGGGCGTCAAATTTCAGGATAGTAATGAGAAAAATAGTATCTATTATGTGATACCAAAACCTCATCAACAATGAAAAATATCGGGGGGATGATGCTGTCGATCGGGTTACGGACCTTTAAATGCATAATTTTCCCCCAGGAATATTTCGTATATATATCATTAGAGGTGTGTGACCAGATCCACAGCCTCATGCCCCATTTTTCCTTATCAAAACTGATTTTTTGGTATCAGGAGAAAGCTTATAATTATATTTATCTCAATATAAAACCGAGATGTTTTAAAGATGGTGTGTATATAAACGTAGTAAAAATTGGTGTCACCGGAAGTATCGTACATCATTATGGGCCTTTGTTATAAATATTTTGCATATTTATACTATTTAAAACAACTGGAATAATACGACTCAAAAGTTGAAAACAGAATGTTTTAACCCTAACTTCCTACCTGGTTTTTCACAGTAGCCACCAGGGCAGACAAAACAATACAATACAATTTCACTTAAACTCTACACCATACAAAAGCATACAAATTTGCTTACAGACTTGCAACAAATTATAACCACTACACCATACAAAAGCATACAGGCATTTAAGTGGGAAACTACTACACAATACAAAACCATACAGGCATTAGAAGTAGTAAACTACTGCACCATACAAAACCATACAGGCATACAGGCCTAAAAATGATAACCACTACACCATACAAAACCATACAGGCATTTATAAACTAGTAAACTACTACACCATACAAAACAACACAGACATTCACCTAGTAACTACTACACCATACAAAACCATACAAAGGTATTCCAGTAAGTAACTACTACACCATACAAAACCACACAGCTGAATTGAGCTGATGCAAAACCATGCAGGGATTCCTAATGGTAACTACTACACCATACAAAAAACAATACAAAGGCTAACCCCTACAGTAGCAATATCCCTAGCCATTTTCTTTCTACTGTAATGTGTAGCTGATAAGCCACGGCGCAATTAGGGTCATATTTATACCGTAATGTCTAGCTGATAAGCCACAGTGCAACTAGGGTCATATATTATACTGTAATGTCTAGCTGATAAACCACAGCGCAACTAGTTGTAAATACTATGTACTGTGTCAGTGAAATAAGCTGCAGGACTTTTGATGTTTTATGTTAATTATTTGTGTGTGTGGGATTTTTTTTTGGGGGGGTAATTAATTTGTAATTAATTCAAATTTAATACGTAATACTGTATCTAAAAGTTTATTATGCTCCATTTTTTATTTTGTAAATTGTTTTTGTAGCCCAAACCTGAAAATTTGAACCAGAATTACTATTTTTGGATTTGTTTGACCTATAAAACAAGAATCGGCAAGTTCATTATATACTTCCTTCTGACATCCTCATTGTTATACTAAGTACACCAAATTCTAGTGTAGTAAATCGTTCAGGTGTTATAATGGTATTAGTGACCACTAACTTACATACTAGTATTTTGTAAGAAGGGAAAGAACAGCATTTCAATAATAAGATGTAATCTTCTCTGGTTAAATCCAGATCTTAAAAGTCTTGCTTCCTTCAAAAGAAAGATTATGATTTATTCAGTGATTATGATTTAAATTTTACAGTCTAATTATTTTTGCATTATGTTTTTTGACATGTAGGCCTAAATCTATAGACCTAAATTATATTTACACTAGGAAATCCCTTCATGTTTGTTTACACTAAAAAGAAGACAATTATAATTTAACTGCTCCCAATTGTAGAGTGTCAACATTTTAATATAAGCATACATGGCTTTAGAGGCAAAAGGACTGAAACCTTAAGCTCTCTCATTCAAAAGGCTAGTGGGAGGGTGGTTTTTTTGGTTTTTTTTTTTTTTTTTTTTTTTTTTTTTTTTTTTTGTTGTGTTTTTTTTTCTTTTCCAAATCTTTGTTTTTCAAGAGTTTAAACATTAGGCCCCCTTGACCTTAAATGTTCATGCCAGTGCCTGTGACAGCGCCAGCATAAAAACATCTTGCAAACCGCACATCCCATTAGGGTGAGCACTAGACGCCCATGTTCCAAGCATAGGACACAAGGATGAGGCCTTCTAAATGTGAAGCCTCCAATCCGCTTTGTATCGCTGGGGAACTTGCATCTTCCATGTGCAGGGTGTGCGGCTGGCACTTGCTCGCTGTGGGCGTCCATGATAAAATGATTTCCACTATATATTTTCCACTGTTTATATAGGCATTTCTCCTGCCATATGCTAATTTTCAAGTCATGTGATGTGTAGCATAAAAGAGTAGACCCTTTCCCACTAAGCTAATTTTCAAGTCACCTGATGTATTCAATTCAATGTTATTCTGTAAAATGAAAGACCCATTCCATTTATGCTAATTTTCTTCAAGTTACATGATTTATTCAATTGAAAACATGTAAATTCAAATTCTTCACTGAATTCAATCTATCATGTGACTTGGAATGGTGGCAATGATTACATAACCATTGCCGCCATTCCAAGTCACATGATACATTGATGATTTACATGTTTAAAGCAGATTTACATGTTAAAGAATGTTATTTAATATTATCATCCCAATTTGCATATAGCGGAAAATAGTCCAATAGCAATGCAGGATACATCATGTGACTTAAAATGGCGGGAAAAAAGTATATATATATAGGGTCCCAAGCTCAAAATCATTCCCTTTCTTCGTGACTCTCATCCAGACAAGTCAAGATGTCTGCTTGAGCTTAGAGACTTGCAATCAAACTTGCACAACAACGAGCAGGAGATATTCCTGGATGAAGTTCTAGGCAAAAAGCGAGAGAGGAGAGTGAAGAGAAGTCGAGAGGAAAGGGCAATGGAAGATGTGAGTGAAGAGGAAGAAGCTTCTCAGGTGGAGAAGAGGAAAAGAAGAAGAAGAAGCAGCAGGCATGCTCACCGCTCACAAAATCCAAGATCTGTGGGATCATACAGACTGCAAATAAGTCTAAAGAAGATCGGGAGGAGGAGGATCGCAGAAGAAGTGCTGCAAATTGGGAAGCCATTAGAAGATATAATGATTCTGTCCCTGGTGATAGTTCAGTGGCTAAGAAGAAGACAAAGAAGACGAAGAAGTCGAAGAAGTCGAACCGGCCAGCCACAGATTCTGCACGTGAAGAGCTGGATCTGCCTGCAAAGAAGGCTAAGAGGAAGACAAACAGGCCAGCAACAGATTCTGAGAGTGAGGAGCTGGATCTGCCTACTACAGATATTCCTCTGAGAACACAGCTACAGCCAAAAAAAGAAGAGAAGAGTTGTTCCACCAGCATCTTCTGTTCCCATTAGTGATGATGATGGCTGGACGGCAGATGGGAGCTATGTGAAGGTCGAGGACTTTGATGGGCCAACACCAAGGGGACCAACCTTCAAAATCACTGAAACATCTTCACCAGCAGAGCTGTTTTTGAGATTTTTTCATCTTGGCTATTTATAGAGATAGCCAAGTGGACCTCAAGCTGCTGAAGAGGGCCGGGTTCAAACCTACAACAGAAGCCGAGATCCGAGCTTGGTTTGGCCTGAGGATTGTGATGGGCTTGGTTAAAGTTCCGACACAAGGGGACTACTGGTCATCACACCCAGCCTACCACAACCAGCTGGTGTCAAGGACCATGACACGGACACGGTACGAGAGACTATCACAATGTCTGGCGTGCCAGGATCCAGATGAGTCCCCTGACAATATAGAAGACAAATCTCACCGCTACTGCAGTAAGAAGGCTCATCCTCTGTTTCATATTCAGAATGTCTGGGACGAGGTGAACAGGAACTGCCTCACGCCGCTCAATCCTGCATCAGACCTTGCTCTGGATGAGGCCATGGTAAAATATAAGGGGTTCCTTGCATGGTGTAAGAAGTTTTTTATGCCTTTGAAGCCCATTAGAGCTGGGTTTAAGCTGTACGCAATCTGTGAGTCGGCATCTGGATACATGTGCAATTTCATGATCCATCCAACATCTCCAACCAACACAGCAGTGAAGATGAAGGATATTGTTATGGAAGTAACAAGTCCTTATCTCGACGTCTTCCATCGGCTTTATACAGACAAGCTTTACACTAGTGTGGCTGTTGCTGAAGAGCTGCTACAAAAGAAGACCTACATCACTGGCGCTGTGAAATCAAACAGCAAGGGGCTGCCACTGGCTCTATCCAACAGCGCCAAGAACCCAGACCAAAAGACCATCACCGCCATGGCAAAGGCAGATCGGGGTCTATTCTATGGCAGACAGAAAGGACAGCTTACCTGTGTGATATGGAAAGACAGCAAGGTGGTGCAGTTTCTGTCAACTGCTCACCAACTATATGGCAAACCTTCAGACACCCTGACCAGAAAGGTAAAGGAAGATGGGCAACAGAGACGAGTCGAAAAGGCGGTTCATGCACCTAGACAGGCGATTAGCTACACACAAAACATGGGTGGAGTTGATCGGCACGATCAACTGAGATCGTACCACACATGCGCCCGCAAGTCGCAGAAATGGTGGAAGCAACTTTTATTCTTCCTCATGGATGCAGCCCGAGTGAATGCTTTCATCTGTTTTAAGATGACCAGAGATGCAGCTAATGCAGCTACTGCAGCAAGGCGAGCACAGCCAGCAGGGACTTCCAGAAGTCATGGTAACACCCATCTAGACTTAACAGTTCTAGATTTTGATAGCGACTCTTCCGTCAGCATTGACTCACAGGACTCAGCAGATGATTTATCGGACAGCGATGATGATGATATGAGCTCATCCCATGCCGACTTTACACTCGATCTTGCGGTTGGACTGATCGCTGGATTTGCTGAGGGCGTGCCACAAAAACAACAGCGGGCATCTTCTGTTGCACCAGTTGCAGCTGCAAATGCTCACGGTGGTCATGGTGGTCTTGTAAGGATGGACGCCGAGTATCCAAAGAGATGCTGCTGGTGCAAAAAAGGTGGGCAAGACGACCAAAGCAGGAAACCCTATCGTCTCACGATTTGGTTGCGCTGTTTGCAATGTCCATTTCTGCAAGGGTACACAATGCTATCAGCTGCATCATGATGCTCCTTGGCTTGATGTTGAGACTACCTCTGAAGAGTCAGATTAAATGTGATGGAAGAGCAAAGAGGACCAGTCATTTCACAGTGCACACTGGTTAAATGTGGACTGCTCCAGGACTGAGCATTGTGTGTCAGGTTGTCTCAGTGGGAGGAGACAGGTCAGCTAATCTTTCCTTTTACTTGTTCTCATTTCTTCACCAAATCAACTCCAGTTGGCAAGGGTTAGTTGTGATTCCAGCTACATGGTAGGGTTAGAGGCGCTGGATGCTGTCAACTTACTACAGACTAGTTTGGTCATTTGGATCTTCCATTTGACGTTGACCGGCGTATCCCCATATGGGCAAAGTGTCTTGCTTTGTCGATTTATAACCTAGTATGGGTGCCAACTGGTGCTTGATCTTCTATTATTAGCTGACCTGTCTGGTGCATCCTTCATCTTTAGGCCATATTCATGCCACAATTTGTATTTTTGGCCACTTCTTTTTCTGTATTTGGCAAAATAATGTGCTGTTTTTTTCATTACTGTGGCATGCATGTATATATTATTGTACCCGGTATTTAAAAAGGTTATTAATTGTCTTGGGGGACTTAGATGTGCGTTCGTCTTGCCTAAGCGCCAAGACAGTTCTTAGCTAAAAAAAAATTTAAAAAAATAAAAAAATGTGCAAGTGATAGATTGTCCTGGGGGACTTGGATGTGGTACCCTTGCCTAAGCGCCAGGACAGTCTTGATGCCACAAAAAAAAGCACAAAAAAAAATATCCAAAAATATGGGGATCAAGGTAGAAGCGTTCCCGCTCGCGGTTCCCGAGAGGTTCATAAGGAAGTATAATGAACTTGCCGATTCTACCCCAACATTAATTGATTTAAAAAAAAAAAATCAAACAATTATCCAAAAATAGTATTCTGGTTAAAATTTTCGGGTTGGGGGCTGCAAAAACAATTGACAAAAAGTGAAGCATAATTTACTTTTTAATATAATAAAAGAATTAATTACGAATTAATTACCACCCCTGCAAAAAAACCACAAATAATTATATGATATTTTTTATAACATCAAAATTCATTTGTAGCTTATTTCAATGATATTGCATAGTATTCTAGTTGCACTGTGGTTCATCAGCTAGACATTACAGTAGAATATATGACCCTAGTTGCACTGTGGTTTATCAGCTGGACATTACAGTATAGTATATGACACTAGTTGCACAGTGGTTTATCAGCTAGACATTACGGTATAATATATATGACACTAGTTGCGCTGTGGCTTATCAGCTAGACAATACAGTATAATAAGTATGTCCCTAGTTGTGCTGTGGTTTATCAGCTAGATATATTGGTGTAACCCAACCGACTCTAAAATTAGGCCCGACCCTAGAGGTTTTTTTTTTTTTTTTTATTCAATTCAATTTATTATTTTTTTTATTTTTTTATTTTTAGGCGTAATATATGATCCTACATATAGTATTAGCACACCATACAAATCCTACAATTGGTGAACTTGTTTGTTACTGGACCATACAAAATCATACAGTTTGATTTGTGCAGAGTACTACACCATACAAAACAATACACTACTTTCACTATTTTCTGTTGTATGGTTTTGTATGGTGTAGTGGTTTCTGCATGGGTCCATATCAATACACACAGAGCCAAATATCATTTCAGTACTACACCATACAAAACAACACAACAGTGAAACATCTGGTTCTATACCATGGCCTACAAAACAAGACACAGCTAATATATGTTAAACACTACACCATACAAAACCATACGGTTGGTGAACATGTAACTACTAGACCATACAAAAGCATACAGTTTAATTTGTGTGTGTAGAATACTACACCATACAAAACCATACACTATTTTCTGCTGTATGGTTTTGTATGGTGTAGTGGGGTTAGGGTTAATGGTTGGTAGGCCTGAATGTAAAATAGAAAACAGAATACGCACAATGCTGACCATGCACCTTTAAGTGGCTCTGTTTACCTCAATGCTGACCATGCACCTTTAAGTGGCTCTGTTTACCTCTACATGTATGCAGGTGTTTTGCTGCTCTTTCGCACACCAGCCCAGGATAATGGCACTTTAATACACTTGCACATGTACACAGGGACAGGTACGCACAATTAATAAAGATCAAAGAATAATGCATTTAGATCCAGGTTACTTTCAGTGCTTTGTCAGTGTATAAAGTCTGATTATGGAAATCTACTATTTCCATGGTCTGATATTACCCACAGTTGAAAAACATTGCCGAGTGAGTTTTGCACCCTGACTGGTTGTAAAAGTACAATTTATTTTCATGCACTAGTAATTTTCAGTACAGAGACACAGAAAAAGTGCAATGATGGTATGGTAAAATATTAGACTAACAAAAGGGTACCAAGGACAAATTATGTACTACATGTATGTGAGAATTGCTGCATATTTTTCATTTTCATTAATTCGGGCTACTGGTGGAAATGGGAGTATAAATATGTGACAGAATGCAATCATAGTCCCCGGCAATAGTCTATAGATCTAGTAAGGGGTGGTGCAATAATTATGTGTACCCCCGGGGTGGTGAATTATAGGCAGGGGCAAAGATGTTTTGGCAGGCCAAAGGGGGGGGCAAGCATTTTTGGCAGGTCTAAAGGGGGGGGTCAAGCGATTTTTGGCAGGTCAAAATGGGGTGGCAAGCGATTTTGGGCACTGTTTCTATATTACGCCGGGAATACGCCAGGAACACGTTCAAATATGCAAAATTTCCTGCTCGCTGCGCTCGCAAATATATGATAAGACAATTTAAGGTTTTAAATTCAGGTTCCCAAAAATCTTGCATGTGTAAGGGGGGAAGGTTTTTGGCACATCGAAAGGGGGGCAAAGGTTTTTTTGGCACGTACAAAGGGGGGGCAAGATTTTTTGACACAGCCAAGGGGGGGGGGCAAGCGATTTTTGGCAGACCATTTTGAGAATTCACCAACCCGGGGGTACACATAATTCTTGCAACACCCCTAAAGAGCACTGCACTAGATTCACAATCAATTAACTGATGATACTGAGGTGGTGGGTAGAGAGCCCACGCTTCTTCTTGACTTTGCGCTGCGCGACTTTGTGTTGGCACTTCGCACCTCTGCTCATGCTGATGCATTTGCTGTTTGGACATCGCGATCCCAGGGAACTGATCAAGTTCTATGGCTACTATTCAAATATCTATATGGCTACTACCAATGACTACCATATCCACCAGCAACATTGCATTCAAAAATTGTTGGGAGATAATTATATGAAACTTTTATAGCCAAAAGTTACCAAAACTTATTTGAATTATTATTTTCAAATTGACTTATTTTTGTGCATCCTATATGAACATATGTTTACTAAAAGTGAAGCATAAATGAGTTGAAAGCATATCCTCCAAATTTGATACATTTACATATGGTTTCAAAAAATAAAAAAGTTATGATAATTTTTGTAATTAACATCAAATTTGAGAAAAACGCATTTGAAAATTGATGTTTACATAGATGCCTGTGTATAAATTAATTAGTAATTAAGCATAATTACAAAATGCACACTTGTTTTAAATTGGCATTAATTATTAGAGTGAGTCCATACCTGTAAACATTTTTTGTTAATTTTGAACATGTACATGTAATGGAAATTTAATGGCCACCTTATGACATGCAACCCTTTATTTCTGTATTATTGTTCCTTGTGTATTGCTGTACTGTGTTTTGATGCTTCTTGTTTTTCTTTTTGCAAGGTGCTGAGTGTTCCGCAGAGTGGCTGAGAGCACCATATAGATATTGAATTAGTATTTTGAATACCAAAAAAACATTTGTTAAAATTCCATTATAAATATGATTTTTGTTAAAAATTGAGGCTAATGGGATTAGCTGAATATATTTCCCTATTGTGTACAATATGTTGGGTTAACAACAGGTTAACCACAGGCTAGACACCTAGTTTTGACAATTGTTGCACACTTTCATCAAAGTTTGCCACCTCAGGTGGTCATAGCCAAAACGTGATCTTTTTTATTACAGTATGACCAAAGATACTCATGACTTAATAAAAAAGGGTCAAGAAACTGTTTTCGGGATGGCAAAATTTCCAAAGAAAAAAACAAGATAAATGTCAAAGACAACCAAACAACTTTTTTTTTGCCTAACCAGACTGCATAATTATGCATTCCATGTGATGCGATGATGGGTTCATTCACAATCACCCTACTTCAAATATAATACACATGGTTTAATTGATCGGGCCAGCCAAACACCCGTGGCTACCGGTCGCTGTCCTAGAGCTTGGCACGCAAGGGGTCTCAGGTTCGAATCCTGACCAAAGCAAACAACTTCTTTGTTCATTCCTTCCTTCTTTCCTTTCCAATCCCCCAAAGCACAAGAAGAGTTAGGGTTTATAATCAAAATACAATGTTGTAATGTGTTTTCTCCTGTAAAAGAAGAATTATATATAAATCTATGTGAGTATTTTCGATCACGTAGTCCATGTTATTCATAAGCAAACTCTGTGTCTGTAGCCATATTCTAACATCAATCACCAAGAGCCATTTCCTCTCTCTTTCACATGAAATTATTTCAAAACAGAAAAGCCCCGTCATTTTTTATTCCCAGTGGATTCCAAGTACCAAAAGGGCAAACACAATTAATTGTATAGAAACTCTGCAGGAGACAACTTCGCACTAAAATAAAACTGCTTCACAGAATCCATTCTCTTTTACTGTGAATTCATCAAGACAAATGAGCAGGATGTTGGTGTATACAATTACTGATTTTAACTATAAAAAAATTAATTTGTCCTCCTATTTTATGGTTTCTACTAACCTAGAACATGTACATAATGACAAACGCTGCATATTAATGATTGTGGTTTTGCACAGACTGTGTTAAACTGAAATACTGGGGCGGGGGTCTGAAAATAAATATATGTACATTTGTGCCAGGAAGGAAAACAAGAAATCATAACAGTTTGTATTTATAGTTTGTAATGTATGTAGGCCCTACACCTTGCAATCAGGATGAATTAGGATCAATTAATTAATCTGATTACAAGATAAGATTTACATGTAAATGGCTTCTTAGCCAGGCATATAGATAATTTTCCTTTTCCTTCATTTGAAACAAAATATAGGTTTAAAACGTAACCATATCCATGATTTGATATGATTTTGTTTTACAGGAAGGAATCTACTATTATTACATTTTATTTTTGGAATTCCATGAAACCTCTTTTTAAAAAAAAGTTGTATTACTGCTCACTATCAATTTTGACGAAAATTTATTCCGATTTATTACTTTTAAATTTAAATGAATTTTAGAATAAAAGGTGAAGGCCTTATGTATTAAAGGGCCCCATATGAAAAACTTTTATTTATTTATTTTAACAAGGGAAAGAAAGGGTGGGGAAGGAGTGCAACTTGCACAAACTTGAGATTGATACAACAAAATAAATTATAGTTGGCATTCATTGGACCACAATGGCCTCATCCTAATGGCATAGTTCAATAACCGCAATTAAACAATCATAGTGCAAAAATTGACCAAGTTGCAGAGTATGAGTTTTTGTACCCAAGTTTTCAAAGGTCAAAAAAATAAATATAAATAAATGTAGATATTTATATAGCGCTTTATGCCGTAAACAGCCTCTAAGCGCTTTACATTTATTCCGCCATTATTAGAATATGTCGGAACCACGTTTGCAGCCTACAAGTGGCGCAGGGTCCATCAGTACAACGACTGTGACTACCCCGAACAACTTCCCATTGCACCTGGGTGGGTTGAGGCAAGCGAGGCAAAGCGCCTTACCCAAGGGCGCAACACGGTGGTGGGACGGGGAATCAACCCCACGCAGGACACGCACTCAATGAATGTGCAAAATTGGGGTTAAAGACCTGTGCCTTGATAGATGAGCATGTTGTGGATCTTAGTGATTGTACAAGGGCAGAGACAGTTGAAAATATTACAGGAAACAGTCTACTTCATAGCCCCTTTTGAAATTCATAATTCAATACCACCTCGTCATACAATAATAATTTGTAAGTTCAGATCGAGAACCACTCCCATCCAAGATGTGATGCCCCCACAAAAAAAGCCCTTTTCTGTGGGCAGAGTGGTCTCTGAGATTGTGTTTTAATTTTTTTTATGGAGGGGCATAGCTGAGGTAATTTGTTTATCAAGAAGGGACTGCAAAGTTTAGTTACAAATGCCAAAATAATTCAAACATTGAAGCTTGCTTTCCCTTTTAAAGGAATTTTTATTTATTTAATACCAGTACTGTAAAAGTGGACTTTTTTTTGCCCATTATTAATTTTCATGCTTTCACTATCAGAATGTGAAATAAAATCACATGACAATTCATCCAGTGTGTAAATCAATGTAGAAAACATAAAATGCAGAAATGAATCACATCACATGCAAATTACCACAAGGTTTCTCAGTGTAACATGTGGTTTGGCCACACTTTCATGGTTGATAATTCAACACACTTGACCCCTGTGACTGACAAGGTCAAGTCAAGTTTATTTTTCAATCACTAGGTGATTTGCTCATAGAAACATGTGGTTTTAAACACATTGGCCTACAAAATTAATGTACAACCATATGCTGAAATAAATGTAATATTCATATCTATATACATGTATCAATGACTAACAGTGAAGGAATTTATTTGAAAAGCACATTTTTGCAGAGAAATAAGGAATTATGAGACAGAACTTTTTCCCCTTGGTCCAAGCCTACTTAGACCTAAAAAAATTGCTTGATTGGCGTAACCCGACCGACCCTAAAAACAGGCCCGCCCCTAGACTGTTTTTCTTACTTTTCTGCAAAAAAAAACCACACAATTTTAAATAAAAATAAAAATATGTGTGTAAAACAATGCTGACTGACCTACCCTAATTTTTTTATGTTACGCCAATCAAACAATTTACTAAGGCTGAGAGTTCTCAACTTTTAAACTGAAGCATCTTTTCAATCATTCAAGGCTACTAAAAGAAAATCAAGCTACTTTTCCATACCGGGGAATCAAGTCCGAAAAACCAGTCGCTCAATCGCTTTATTACACAAAATAACAAAGTTTGCAATTTTTTAAAATGTTAACAGATTTCTTGTGTCTATAAAAATAGAATATCAACCATATCATAAATAATATATATCACAATATTACATGCATTGTCCATTTTCATTTTTATTAAATGTACTGTAATACAGCAGCCAAATGAAATGAAATGAATGTAACACATTTTATTTGACAGATGGTTTGGATTGAAAAGAAGGTTCATTTCCAGAATTTCTGCTTTAATACCACATTGTTGCCTGGGCTGCATAAAGTCATTTTTCATCAGGCGAATATATAGCCAGCATTGTCAGTCCAAGGGGGGGGGGGGGATGTCAGTATCGTCCCTACTTTTCTTTTTCTTTCCCCTTCCTCCCCTTTCCCTTCTCTTTCCCCTCTACTTATCCTTTCCCTTCTCTTTCTCCCTCTCCTCCCCCTTTTTCTTCCCCTTCTTCCTCTCTTTTCTCCCCTTTTTCTCGTCCCCATTTATCCGCTTCTCTCAAATCGGTAACTTACATGTACCAGTGCAAAATGAAGTCTATAATCCACCCTATCATTGTCATCTTATCCTCAATGATTACTTTTTTTAATACCTTTTACCATGGTAAATGATGCTCATCTTAAGCTTATCTCTAATATTTTTAATGACTAGTCCTTGTTGACAATTAGTCCATGCTTGTCGACAATCAGGAAAAATGCTTTGTCGACAATATTGTTGACAAAAGCCTTGTCGACACCAGCCCTAGTACAAATGTATATAAACACCCTGCTACTTTCTTTCTTCATTAATTTTTTAGATGATGGATCGACACACGCAATCCACTTGGGTGCAAAGTTAAAAACATGCACATATACATATATGGTACTACTACTTACCAACTCCTCTTCGCGAATTTTCCATAACATCCACACCAAACTGAATAATATCCCCGAATTAATCTCCTTTGCGGGTTTCTCTTCGAGCCTCGACTGAGTCTCTGATTATTAATGAATGTTCCATTGCTACTCTTGGTGTCTTGCAGATAAAACTGGTGAAAGGAAATACCAAATAAGTACAAATTAGCAGTGTGGGTAGCCAAACAAAAGAAAAGACATGCAGGAAAGCTAAATAATTGACTACATCTGCTGTTGTAGAATGTCTACATTTGATCCAAGTTATGAGTTATAAATAATTACAATTTAAATAATAATTAGGGGGGGGGTTATTTCATGAAGTTTGAAAACATCAAACAATTTGAATTACAGACAGGTGCTGATCTACAGATAAATTACCTCAAGTGTCAATTGCTATTGTCTTCCGTATTGATCTCATTAGCACTCCCTCCTATAGCACCCCTGCAGCATTTTCAAGTGACATTTAAAATGTCTAAAATTCCCCCTTTTCAATGCACATGTAAAAGTAAACTCTGTATGAGGCGACGAAATAAAACTACCCTGTTTTACAGGCCCAACCAACCAAGATTTTGCATTTTGGCTTTTTGGGGAAATTTTTTTATAAATTTTTGCCATTATTTCTCAAATTTTAGAAACCATTTCAAAATAAAGATAAGTTTGACATTTTCAATGTTTCGTTACCTAGGTAACGAGGTCAATCAACGACCTCTATTGACCTTGATATATTTTGTTATGTAATGTATGTAACAAAACATCCTACATGTATGTAGATGGTGCAAACTTCTTTAAATATTTATGGTTTTGCAAGAGGAACTATTTGAGGGAGTTTTGGTAACAATCGGAACATTTATACAATGCTGACCCCGGTTGAGGTCAAAATTTGACCTTTGACCTTTTTGCAAGAACCGTACATCACAGGTAGGTCAAACTATACTTTTTCTGAATCTTATGACCAGTGGAATACTTTGGTTGGGTTTAAAACAAGATTTGAACAATTTTGAAATTTGACCCCATATAACCTTTGCTGGGAGGATTGATTTAGTTGGCTACCCAGAAGTTAAATTGCCTTTGATCCATAGAAAATAACCTATATAGGTCAACCTTTTATAAAACACCATGTTGCTTCAAATGGTTTGGCTCCCTATTTACAAAAAATTGCAGTACTTCGCTCTAGGTCAAGGGACTCTACAAATCCGCGAATTATTTAAAAAACACACTTTATTTTCCCACTTTTTTAAATGATGGCAGCGCCTGACTTTAGGTCCTGGGACTCTCAAAAAAATAAAATAAAAAAATTGCATTTTTGGCGGGAAATTGCGGATTTTTGTGGGTTTTTTTAATCCGGGAGAATTTTATGGCCTCCAAAATCGTGATTCTTAGCAGCCTTAGGCATTGGGTATTGAGACTGTTCATCCATCAGGTGGTTCTCCTGGAAGCATCTCAGGTGCCACTTCCCTCAGACTTGACATCTTTACCGCATTACAAATATTGAATGACAAAAGGCAACTCTGTATTGCGCATACATTGTAAGACTTGCTTGCACTCACAAGACAAAACAAAATTTTGATACTTTCAAATGGGAACCTACCTTTCCTGAATCCTGCTCATACCAGATCAGTGCATGATTCCTCGATAGTACCTTACAGTCAAATATCCCATTGTCCGAGGCCGGTCGGGCTTTAGCCACCGACCGTCCGATCTTCACCGGTTCCTTGAGCGTCACACGGCGTTCCTGAAACGGATGCGAGCTGGGGTGGCACGTGAACACCGCTAGTCCTGCCATGGTGGCCAGCTGTGCCGCATCACCTACGGAGAGGTGTATACAATGCAGGTGGCTGCTGCCGAGTCGCGCTCCCTCACGAAGGTTTTGTCATGTTCCTCAATGGTACACACAACTGCTATATTTCCAACAAAAGATGTGATGTATTGTCATCATCCACCTCCAGGGGCATTTTTACAAAATAATTCCAGGCTGTTTAAATCCAATCGGTAATGACATTGCTATGCATACACGCAGTCAGGTATATATTCCATTCCAAGCAATCCTGGGTGTAAATGTGGAAAGATTATGAATTAGTGTACAACAAGAATAAATCAAATATGTGACCGTCCACCACAAATCGCTCGTCATGTCGGCAAATTGTATTCTGAGCTAGAGGGCAAAATGTGCATAAAGGTTGTATTCATAATACATGTATGTACTTCAAGTTGCTGCAACATGTTTCTCACTTTGTTAGTGCCAGTCAAACACCTAAACCAATCATTAATCCTATTGTTGAAGAGGATAAGCTTCTACCTATGTATAGAATTCTTAAATAGCTCTAATCTTTGTTTGCTTTAGATAAATCCTGTCCAAGTGGTGGGATTTAACAATTAACAATGAGAGGACATTCCTGAACCTGGTTGACTTGGGGATGATTTGAAATGACTGTCAATTATGACTGTTTGTTATTTATTACCAGTCATGTGGAGAAATAGACATATATGTAGCACTGAAATAAGTTACCTTTTGCTGAAGAAGAAAAACTCAACAAAACCATAACTTCGCTTCTGGATATCTTTTGAAGTAAAATGATATAATTTTAAAGCTGATGATATATATTCTAAACAGGAAATAAAACAAAATTGACCAGAGGCCGACTTTACAAGCATTTTGTGGTGGACAGTCACGTATATTCTCTTCAAAGAAAGAAAAAAAATAATAACCAGCAACAGCTTCTTAGTTCTTCCACCTGATATGTGTTACAATGTTGTTAAATATTAAGCACATGAGGAACACATGATCGCGGTATTGACGACCGCAATCGCACCCCAAAAGAAAAGTTATAAACCCCAATTAGTACTTGTTATTCGAGGTTGCAAAATTCTCACATTTTAATTACGGTACGGTACTGTAAAGGTACTAAAACGTACCTCTTTATCCAGCTTTGAAAAAAAAAAACCTTTTTTGATTTTGAGGGTCTATAACTTCTTTTTTTTCAACAAAAAAAGTGTTTTCCTCATGTGCTGTGCTTTATTGGTTAATATAGTCAAAAAGAAATAATACAACTGTATTAACATTACGCCCACATACCATAGCATAGGTCCCAGCACCGTAGCACATAGGCCTAATGTTTCTTCCAACTATGTTTCTAATTAGTATAAGAAAACAACCAAAGTGTTCTTGGATTTACCTTTTGCCCTAAATGTCATTGCCCCTCACCCTCATAACAGACTCCAGGGAATTCCCCTAGGCATCACATCTTCAATGCTTTGGTGGAAGGTGTTATTGTGCAACAAAAATCATGCCGAGAGGTTTACAATTTTTTTGTTCAAATTGTTGATCTAACAGACACTGAACTCCAATGGCCACGGTTACCAATCCAGTGGTTACCAATCCAGTGGTTTGGTTGCCCAATTGGGCGACTTTTCAAGATTTCCCCAAATTTAAACTGTTTCCTGTCCCATAGGAACCAATGGTTAAGAAAATAATTGTGTGGCTTTTTGACATTGGCTACCACCACAGCTTTCAGTAGTAACCCATAGAATGCAATGGTTATGAGAAAAATTGAGCCACTTTGTGCTTTTTTTTTTTTTGGCAACCATGCCACCAACTTGTACTAAGCACATACTATGCCATTCCTTGGGGCAATTAATAAACACTTCAATGTGGGATGGAAGATTTAGGGGGAGAATGTTTGGGAAATAATGAAAATATCAAGCATTCAATTTTATTTTTGAATCCAATATTTTCACACACTTGGACTCATCAAATCATAATATGGTTCCAATAGGATTTGAACTGCAATATGAGACCGAATTTTAACCAAAAGCCTTACACAATTGTTGACGGACAGAACACAGACGTTCACACACACCCCAACACACGACTTGTGATGCTAGGTATTTTCCTTTGGACGACCAAAAACTCTTTCCTGTAATAGAGGGCAGTATTTTTTTTGGTTATTTTCTTTTCACCTATTTTTCTCTAAGCCAAGATACACAGTAAAAAGATGTCAAACGCATGCATGGTATGCTAGCGTAAATTACTGTCAAAATGAGTGTATACCAATTTATCTTTTCTTTGGTAATTATTGGGAGTTGATTTCCCTGGTAAAAATTTGACATGATGTACCGGTAACATTGCTACGGAAAGTGCTATGACAAAACGGTTTTCAGTTTTGGCTTTCTTTACTCAAGGGCTTTAATTTGTTATATAAAATGATGCAGTTTGATGGCAAATTTGAATTCACCTTTCATACCTATAAATTTAATTTGGCTTCAAATGACAAATTCGACATACTTAAATTTTATATTTATTTCCGGATATTTCTGAAGTCTGTACAACTGATGCCTATAAGTGCAATTTGGACCCACAAAAATCAATTTGGGACCAACTAAATGGGATTGAGTGATTGGTCCCAAGCATATGATATGTGGACCCGCCACCCGGTTTGCATGGTTTGAGAGTAGTACAAGGAACTTATACGATGTCCTCATTCACAAACTGATACTATCTGTCCATCGTATAAGCCTGTTACCATACGGCAGCGTGTTGAAGGAATATTACACAGTCAAGAATAGGCACTGTCCTCAGCTAATTGGGATCCCTCAGTCTCCCGAAACATCAAAACATCAAAAGCGTTGCACTTATTGTGACGTATACTTACTTAAGACTGTCCTTTTTCACATAACGTAGACAAAGTAGGGCCAACTTGCCTAGAAATAGTCAAATTTTGGCGATCTTTTCTTTTAGACCACCCGAGCTATATAAGGTGAAAGTTACAAATTTATCAAATAAAACATTCGCATCAAGGTTAAACATTTTCTTAGCTATACAAACATACCGTACCTTTTATTTCGTCGAACAAGCTTTATTTTGACGTAAAAGAGCTGAATGCAAAACCGTGATGCAAACTCCAAAACTTTCACGTAGCAAAGGCGCTTGATGTACGCTCGTTTTGACGGTGATTTACGCTCGCGTATCAAGCGTTTTCAAGCGCATTTGACAGTTTTTACTGTGTGACGAAATTCTGCACGGATAGCGAATTTCTAGAAAAAAATTATTTTTATTTACTTCATTTCACAAATTCTTTGCCACTTTCCACTAATATGATCATCTTTTTATGTGACGGAAGTGATGCTGATTTTATGAAGGTATGTTTCTTCCTTTTCCGTTAATTTTTGAATTGTTTTTTTGAGGCAAAACTTTCCTAGCAAAATGGCTGTTTCCAAAAAGTTGTTTTAACCTTGTTTTTTGTATAATTTCCCTCATTTATCGAAGCCCTGCCCTCCTTCCACTACAGTGCTGTACGGTGTGACCATTTTAGGCGCATTGGCGACTAGATTTTTTCTGATGCGACTAAACCTTCAATCCATGGCGCCAATGGCGACCAACTGTTGAAACTCTTAATCGCCAGCAAATGCAAAACATATATGGATGATGATAATATAGGATAGGTCAAAAGACCCTTAAGCACTCAAGATGGCGTCAAAATAAAAATAAAAATAAAAAAACTAAAAAAAACTTTGAATTTGATGGAGCTTTTGGGAAACAAGAAGGATGACGATGAAACAATTAAATCAGGGAATCCAACAGCAGTTGATACTTTTAATGAACCTAGTAGAACCCGGAACTGGAAATGGAAGTAAGCCTAAAAAAACTTTAAATTGTTTTTTTACTTGGGAGCAAAATTTGGGCGCCTAAATTGATAAAGTTAGGAGCCATTGGCTCCTCAATCAGTTTTTGCACCGTACAGCACTGTTCCACTACATTAAACCTTGACTTCAAAGTGTTTGGCAACTGTTTAAGCTTGATGCAAAAATAAAACCTGATGTAAAAGTAATAATTTAGTCCCTATATAGCGAGGGTGGTCTAAAGGAAAAGATTGCCCAAATTTTGGCAAGAAATATCTCTGTGTAATACAGGGTTCGATTTAGAAAATAAAATTTACATGCACAACATTTTTTCCTCAAAATGGGCCGAATAACACAAAATTTTGCATGCACAGGCAAAATTCTACATGCACAAAGCCAAAGTTACATGCATTTGTGCATGTAAAACCCCTCTAAATCGTACCCTGGTGTAAGATATATGCAAGTACCCCTAGTCCCACATCACATTGATATCGGTGATCATGTTTTTTTACTGTCAAAGTTAGGCAAGGCTGGTTCCTAGTACAAGGAACCCATACCGTAGTAGCTCTGCACAACGGTATGGGATGAAGTGTATACAAAAAGCTAGTGCAACGTTGCACTAAAAAATACAAGGCTCCTGTAGCTTAAATAGTTGCATGTTTGTCATAATATTAATTACACAGCTTCTTGTACTTCTTGTCTAAACTGTTATGCTTGTAATTGTAATTAATACCCCATTATTTATCCAGAATAAATAAAAATTCATTAACACATGATCCACATTGGCGCATCTAAACTGAGATGGCACTTCAGTGCAAACTTAAAAAAAATAGATAGGGCAGCACCAATACGAAAATGTCATACCGATAAATGATGTAGGTAACCTAGGCAAACCTTAGTTAACACATTTACTAGTCAGCGAATTCGCCGAGACCGGGGCCCCAACACAATGCATATTTACATAGAAATTTGAATTTTTTTCGAGAATAGGTGGGTGAAGGAAACCTACATAAATATGTTTTCTATACTTCACTTGACCCAAATATATGATTTTTATGGTGATAATCAAGTCGCTATTATGGAATTTTAGAGGATTTTGATAGCAGTTCCATTAAAAAAGCTGCCATCGCCATGAGACTAAAGATCTAGAAACACCCCGAAATGCCGTTTTGGGGAATTTTGCTAGCTGAATCTTTTTGATGAAAGTCAATCTTTGACAAGATGTAACTTTGCTACGGAAAGTGCTATGAAAAAAAGGTTTTCAGTTTTGGCTTAGTTTACTCAAGGGCTTTAATTTGATATATAAAACGATGCAATTTGATGGCAAATTTGAATTCACCTAGGATACCTAAATGATGTGTCTGTTTTGCCCGTTATTTTGTGTTGCGAACTAGGCTGGTTCCCACGAGCGTCATGCACGTGACGTGACACAGTTAAAATAATCGACCAGAAATCGGGGATCATTAAAACATCAACAATTTCAAAATACGCAATGACAGTAAACTTATTGGCATGGCGAGCGGTCCGAATTTTGAGCCATTTAAAAGTTTACCATGTTTACGTGGTGAACCTGTTTGAGAGCAAACTGTGAACATGAACCCTGCATAAGTTCAACTGATTTTGTATGTGAGCATACATTATATGTAGATTTTGTATGTGAGCACACATTATATATGTACATCCAGATTTGTTATATCTGGTTCCATACAGCAATACGCAGTATTGCTGTCTGGTAAGCAGGTACAATTGAGACGTTGTGAATTGAGACGCCGGAGCCGGTCAAACACAGAGGACTAGCCTACATCCCGTATCCTACTATCACTCAAACAAGCAAATCTCTTCACGAATTCACTCACCTTGCGATCCTACATCATCAGTTGAAACAAACATCTAAGTTTCCAAAACAACTTTGTCATTCCTCAAAACTACAAGTAACTTCATTAATAAAAATTGAAATCATACTATTACCCGTTATTGAAAATTTTGTTCGATTTATGTGAACCAAAAGAACGCATTGCGAGTCGAGTTCAGTTTACCAAAATGGTAGCTCCTGCCTCCTGGTCACCTCAGATATGACGTCAGTATCAAGCTGCTTATAAAACGGATACTCGGAAGGGTTAAAATGCAAGCGACGCGTGTGAGCTAAGAGGGGTCAGAGATATGCATATTCATGTATGAAAACAGCGATGCGGATATAGTATCATCACCGAGAACTGAGAATTGCGACATTTTCGATGTTTGTACCGGGAATTTCAGACACGGAGACTCCGCGGAGATTTCGACAAATTCGTCCAAAGGTAACCAAAGGGTTGGGGATCGCATTTTTAACTATCACTAAATGTTTCGGAATTGAGGTCGGCTAAAAAGTAGACAGTTTCTGGGACTGTAATTGGTGTAGATGTCACATTTTGAACAGTGAGCGATAAGTGACCAATTTCATGCTCAGCACAAGTGACTATCTTTACACAGGGTACAGATTTGTCATGATTGATACAATGATTTTGCAACAATCACTCATGCACTGGCTGAGTGCATTCACTCAGTGACTCGCTGAAAGTGGGCGAGTTCTGCAGCATCAGTACAGAGCCGAGGCAATGCGGAAACAGCAAGAATTGAACACATTAATAGACAATAAGAAAGTTCATTTATGAAGCGCAAGATTTAACCATGTCTTATGTATATATATTTACCTTTCTAATTCGGGTGTGATGCATCAAACCACTGAAATCGATGATTTAATAGCCACTACGCCAGCTGAACTTCTCATGATGTTGTGATCGCCATCTTGGTTTCCAGCCTCGCTCTGACAATTAAACTCGGCGTAAATGAGGGCGCTATTTTAAAACCTAAAAAAACACCCTGCAAAAAAAAAAAGACCCTCCCTGCTAAAATCTGGGCCCGAAAAAACTGACACAGGTGCCCGGGCACAGGTGTAGGCCTAAGTGAGAAAATTGAACAGAGAAACATTAGTTACAGGGGCTGAACTTGCTGAAGGGCTGAAATAAACATAAACTCAATCAAGGAGAAACCGACAAACTCCGGTGAAAAAGAGCTGTGTAAAGCTGCACAGCCTTTGCATAATTTATAATACCAAACTTTATAATTTAAACAAAAGGTCTAATGTAAGCCTTAGGCCTATCTGGTCTAATATTTAAAATTGTAAGCTTTCAGTTGAATTTCAAAAAAACTTCCTTTTTAAATTTGATCCAAATGTTTTGTCACTAATAAACAGAAAATGAAAATTCGGAATTTAAAGACTTCAGGTTTTTATGGAGAAACCCAGATTTTCGATTTACAAACACATTATTTTTTTTTAAATGATCACAAACGCTTTTTGGGTTTGGTCAAAATGTTTCAATAACATTTAAATGTCGAGTTATGTAAAGGTCAAAAACATTTTTGTTAATGTTTTATGCGAAAAAACACTTCACCAAATTGCGAAATGTCGAGTTATGTAAAGGTCAAAAACATTTTTGTTAATGTTTTATGCGAAAAAACACTTCACCAAATTGCGAAATATAAGCAAACATTTGTGCAAAATATTGTGAGTATCAAGTTTGTTAAACATGCATATGTTAAAACGTTTTGCATCAAGTTTTCACAAATGTTTTCTGAATGTTATTAAAACTTATTATACCTTTTGCATATAACCCGAGAGCCTCCGACCTGCACTGTTACTTTCAGTGAGAAGGCCCCAAAACTGAATGGGGGTCATTACCGCGAGGTGGGAAAATCTTACTAAAAAAGGGGGTCATTCAATTAGACTGGGAAAATAGTTGGTCAAAATATAAAAGTTGATTACAAAATGTTCACAAATTTTTGAGATCATCATTCATTTGAGATTATCAGAACTTATTGTCACAAAATGTTTGAAAAACGGAGTCATTGGGTGAGAGGGAGTTCAGTAAAACAAAAAGGGGGTTAGGCCTATGAGAGGGAGTTGAAAAAGTCAATGTGGCCGCACACGTGTCACATTTTAGCGAGTGCCCCCGACCTACGTCTCGGTTCCCGCTGAGACGAAATAGTTAGGCCTAGGCTATAATTGTTGTAGTGATTTTAGCTTTTTAAATACCAAAAATTTAACTTAGCCTATGAAAGTTATTATAATAGGCCTATCCCAAGGCAGTCAATGTGAAGGGTATTTATTGCCCAAATTGTTCAATGGAGAATTAAAAATTCACATCAGTAAGTAGGGCCTAATTATGTTTTACGGAATTCCAATTTCCTCAGTGTATTCCTATTTTAGAATATCTAAATCGGATATTTTGCATTTTTTAGAAAATGAAATGTTTTTTGAAATGAATTTTTGTGTTATTTTACAATATTCTTGTGTTTTTGTAGGTTTTAGGATGTTTCGTTATTTTGTGTTAGGCCTATCGGTCACGGTGACATGGGGTCCCCGGGATGATGGGGTCTAGGGTCTAGGCCTATTCAAGTTCAGTTGTCCTTGCTCTGATTTGCAGTCTGACATCAGTGGCGTAGCGCCGAAAAACGGCTTGTGCCCCCCATCAGACCCGGTGCCCCCCCATGTGATGACCCCCAGGGATGGCCCACACATACTCGTTTCTGATGATCAGTCCTTTTAATTTGTCTCATCATTTGTTCTTGCCATTGTGTGGAAATATGGTTTATATGCATGCTTGAACGAACCATATTTTGTGATTTTTTTCAAAACTTCTAAAAGTGAGTGTATGTAAGGATTGTATACATAAAGGTGACCCCGACTAGGGTGACGAGTTGAAACCTAACCGGTGCACTTCATAAACTCGGGAAATAATATCAACATCGAGCAACAATGGCAGCGCCCATGTCATGGTCAGAGCGTATGCTCGCTGTTATAAAATGGTGCAATTCTTTCTACGAGCGAGGTAACGATCTATTTGGTTTTCAAAGTTTGGTGTTCAATAATTCATGAATTAACGTGTTACCTTTTATTTTCAAATTTGGGCAAAAATAGTATTAAAATTAGCTTGCCTGTAAACACAAAATTTCATCTGACTTTTGGGTTTAAAAATATTTTGTGGGGGATTTTCCCCCCGTCATATTTTTCTTGCCCCCCCCCCCACTTTTGAGTCAAACCCCCCAAATTACATAAATTTCCACTTTTTACTGCAATTTTGTGCAAAATTAGTTGATTCCCCCTCCCCTGAAATTCACTTCCCCCCTAGTTTGAATCCTTTGTTTGAAGTCAACTAATAAAAAACAAATGCAGGGCCTCTATTTAAAATAATGTTCAACAACAACATTAAACATTTTAACCGTAATAATGATTTTGGTCAAATTTTTGTTTGGTTATTCTTTGCCAAATATTCTAAAATATTAATAGTAATCGTAAAAACTGTTGGGAAATTTTTTAGGTAAAAACAAATATATTTTTGTTTTCCTTTTTATTGAATAAAAGTGATGTAAGATTGATTGATCAAATGAAAGAAACTAAACTCCCTTACTATCTAAAGCCGCTTAACTGTGGGGATTTAAACTTTAAAGTCATAATTATAATTCAAAATTGCTCTGTTGTCCAAAAAACACAATGAATTTGGCCAAATCCAATTTGGTGTAAGTTGGGACATGTGTAAACATTTAACAAATACATGCAAAAAAATCAGATTTGGAAAAAATTTACAAAATAAAACTCATTTTAAAAGATTGTACATATGGCTTTAATGTAATGTTTTCTTTCTTGTTCAGGGTCATCTCGAAGTAGATGTAAACCATTTCTCATAGCTGGCCAAAAGGTTGGTCTCATCCGGCCAGACGTCCTTGTCCATCTAGAAAAACACCCAAGTATCTTCACTATTAAAAGAGACTCAGAGGATACTAGTAACATCATTCAGGTATCACTATCTCCTAGCTTATCAGCACCTGAAGAGAGGACATCCAAAGTGGATCAGTTTCTACAGTCTTTACGACAGCAGGATGTATTTGTTGCTCTTAAAGGATGGAGAGATGAGGTACTAACTAAGAAGACCAGAATTGATCAATAAAATATTGTTCCTTACATTAATTTATGGTATTCCACTTGAAATTTGTACACACCTTGTGGAAGACATATATCCTTAATCTGAGAATCTTCTCACACAGGGGGTGTAGATTTCAAATGGAATCGCCCATTCAGGTAGCGGTAGCTCATTTGAAATTTGCATACCCTGAGTGGAAGATTAATGTTGTAATTTCCATAAAGGGGTGTATGGATTTCAAATGGAATAACCCATTTACGATCCTCTATACAGTTAATTTGTGACACAATCTAGTCCATGGGGCCAAAAGCAGATAACTGAGATAAAGGTAAAATATGGAGTAAAAAACAATAAGAAAATAGACATCAAAAAACTTCATAAACTTTAGAACATAAGTATGCTAGACCGTTGGTGTTTTCAGTAAATGAAAGCCTATTGTATGTATAAATAATAAAGTCCAAGAGAAATAGTTGGTGTCAAACCACATAATATTAATTTATTTGCGTAGCAAAAATAAAACACAAATTTAATATTATGTGGTTTGACACCAACTATTTCTCTTGGACTTTATTACTGATAATTTTTCTAACCTACGCAGCCACTACTTGTTTATTGTGTGTATAAGGTATGTATAACTCAATTTTCAAAACATTAATGCCTCCTTTGGCCCAATGGACCAGATTGTGTCACAAAGTACCTGTAACAATTCAGGAAAAGACTCTTTGTGGGCAGTGTCATAGAATATAATAACTACAGATGCTCCACCAAGGGGCAAAGTCCATCATCATCTGTTAAAAATCTGCATGTTTATAACTGAGCACTCTGTATTTTACCCAGTATTACGGTACCTGGTAAACCACAACCAACATGCTTGTACTGATATTTGAAATAAGGGTTGTGGTGTGTACCCGAAGTTCTGAAAATGTTTTATTGACACCAAGCTGGTTTAAAGGTCATAATGGGATCCATAAAATGTTTACATAAACAAGTAAAACACCCAGCAACTGTCAAACCGCTGTGTTTCTACTGCGAAAAATGCTGTTATAAATCAAACTGCATTCAAACACCCCTTGAAGTGTTTGGCGGTTGCCGTTTGTCAAATTAAACCAATATGTTTCTACTGGGCATGATAACCAGTGACAAATTTGCATGAAACACCAACTGCTACTCAGTAGAAACCTAAGGAGTGAGGACCAATCGTTCTATGAGGTGTGATGGACGAAACCAGGTGGATGTCAGTTCACAAGAGCAATGTCGGGGATTATAGATCACAATTTTTCAATCGATGGGGAGAGATGAGGTCCCACCAGGTCCGACCGAAGTCTCCTACACAGGTTACGCTCCCTGTGGAGGGGCGGAACCAAACTGGCTGATGTGGAGACTAAGCCAGTTTATCGGTCTGATACTAAATCTATCCTCGTCTTTGACCATGCGCAGATCTGGCTGGTCAGGAAGATATTTAATATCCCGAATTTATAATATGCCTACCAGTTCCACCGTATAACCGATTTGCTAGAGAATATTTGTTACCATGTTTAATAAATTCGTATAATAAAATGTGGCCAAATGTATATTTGTGTACATAGTGTGTGGATCCACTCTTCTACGGACTTGGCTACTAAGCATGTCGGGAAGGATATGGCGGTATGCTGACCTGGGTCAATATGTTCTGGGCAGATGAGGTCCCACCAATTGCCTACGACCTTGTGTGCGATCATGTGTGACAGGCAATTCCCGATAATAATAGAGGTTCCCTGACGAAACTGCTATGTCCATGACTAGAGTGATTGACCCTCATGAATATGCAAGACTTTTCACTGCATACAAAGCACAGGGTTTTTGCCTGTTCACAGATTATAGAAGATAATCTGTGGCCTGTTGGTGAAGTATTCACTGGTCAGACCTTCTGAAAATGGGATAAGAAATTAATGATTGTCTTAAAAAACATAAAATGAGCATTTTATATTATTCATTTTTACAGAAATATGCTGTTAATGTATCCTATCATACGGAGAGACTTACGGATATGGAAAGATCTGCAACAGGTACAATAAAGATGAAGTTATAAATAATGAAAATATATACCGTAACCACTCGGGTATAAGCCCACCTTCGGCTATAAGCCCACCCCTATTTTTCAAAACATTCTGGGAACAAAGGTGTACTCAAGTATAAGCCCAGTTGTAATTTTGGCTAAGTCATTTAATGCTTTTCTCTCACATTTATAGACATAGAAATTACTGGTGTATCGGGCATATACAAATGGGGATGATTGTTCTTATTTTTAAATTCAAGTACTAGCCCCTCCCCGGTTATAAGCCCACCCCCATTTTTGAAGTGAAATCTACCATCTAGGGGGATGGACTTATACCTGAGTGGTTACGTTAAATGATATTTTTAGTAATAATTTTATGTCAAAAGGTACATTGTACAAGATTGTCTGTATGGGGGTGGAGCAGAACATCATAAGTGGGGCCAGATGGGGCTGTGCATCATAATATTGTTGTGGTTTTAATAATATTACATGAGAAATCGTCAGGTGGCATGGCATTCATACAAATTAATAACTAAAAAGCTAAGGACATTGATTTCCCAAAACCATCCAAATCAATTGTAAAATCATGGACTATAATTTTGAATTACCAGTAATATTGTTTTTGACTAGGTTTATTTGGAACCAGGCAATATGGTGTACATATCAATGGTTACTGCACTCACCCAACCAAAGGAGTCTGTATGTGGATAGGAAGAAGATCGCCTAATAAACAAACTTTTCCAAATCAACTAGATAATGTGGTATGTATGTTTGTTTGTTTGTTCATGATGATTTTGGTCCGCTGGGGTGAATCATCGGAAAACAAGAGTAAAGTGAATCTCTTAAGTTTCCTAACTTTGTGGCATGTGTGGAGTTGAATGAATGAATCATGACTGTGCTTTATCTCACTTATAATTGAGTCCAACCAACGAAAGTTGCTGACCATGTTTGAAAAAGAATAATGGTTCATCTTTAGTCAGCTGTCTGTGCCATCCATGGATAGCTGCAAATACATAACTATAATATGTTCCACACTCATTTGGAGTAACCTTTATTTTTGTACAGGTATTGATGGGCTCACTAATAGAGATTAATAATATTCAATTCTGTTATATTTCGGACAATGGTCATTAAGGTCCAATGCTCTTTAACTAATATGCTCCAATGTGATATGGAATCTACCTTCATGTACAAGATGTGCAATCACATTAGATCATTGCACTGCACAGAAAGGTGGTGACCACATTGGCCCATGTTAACCATTTACAATAAAATTCAGGGACACAGCCCTGTACAAGTGCAGTACCATAATCAACCAATATATAGATTTACCATTACAGCCAGGAGTCAACTAAGCAACTAGCAGTTTTAAGTTCTTTGTCAAGGATAATTTCATGGTACCTCAATATATTGTATGAGACACAGTGTCATCACCCCGATATCTTCATGGCAGAAATCGCCATGGTAGGTTGAATCCACAGCCACGCATGGCCATTTTGTTCCGACTTTTGAGACGCATAATGAGCCGAGAGACATCTGACTAAGGCTAGTGACAATAGCCTGGTAATTGACCTCTCTGTGTGTGAGTGAGCATGTATACGCCATTGATGAGGTCAATGGTCATATGCTTTTAGACTGCTTGCAGTGAGTGCAGCTAGCCTACGCTGCACTATAGTTTGGCACATATAAAATCAGAATATTTTTGTCAGTTTTTGAGTTGAACACGTATATTCAAGTGCAAGGAACAAAATCTGGCTTCTTTAGACTAAATCTATTACGGGAGATATTCATCATTTTCTACCCCGGTATCCAAAGATTTATTGTCTGAATATCAAATCGTGTATAGCACATTCATGTGTATCAATCCCGGGTATTCATTTTAGTATCTCTGCTGTACTAAGTAATTATTAGCCAGGCAATGTTGGTGCATGAGAACAGCACTGCAGGGGCTTGAACTTGCATACTGTCACAGAGAGAGGGAGAGAGCCAACTTGAAGGATACAGGTGCAGTGTCTTAGCTAGCCACCCGTCTGCCCGTCAAAATTTTAGGCGGGGAGTTTGCTCCTGGGATGGGCAAAATTAATGCCTTTGACAGATGCTACATTATAATTGTAGGTATTTAGAAAAGCTATTGACATTTTTAGGTAACCAGATTTGCAAAACAAGGCCATAGCAACACATTTTTGAACTCTTTTAATCCCCAATGGGCTGAAGAAGTCTGGTAAATGTTTTAAACCATTATGGTGTGGTAAAGTTTTGGCAGAATCCGAATTAATTTGTTATCAATTGTCTCTATTCTCCCTGCAGGCAGCTGGTGGACTACCAGCTGGTATGCCAATAATGGAATGTCTAATGAAGGAATGCGAGGAGGAAGCATCAATACCTCCGTCTATTTCTAAACATGCCAAACCTGTAGGTTCAATAAGGTAAGCTTAACATGTATATACTGGACATTATGCATTCAGGATTAGGATTTGAAATGATTTGTATGTTCCTTCCGTGTTTGGAAAACAAAATTGTATCAATTATTCCTGAAATTTCCAGGGAAGGAGTTTCCTGAATTCCTCACTTTTCCAGCCCTGTGGAGAAGGTAACATGGTCAGGGTTTAACATTTGGGCCAGGCTCCTCAATCAGGGGGTCTCCCTGTCAGTCTGAAACACCATCAATCTGAACCCCTGTCAATCCGAAAACCAGTTAGGGTTATTTAACCCTAACCCTAACTGGTTTTCGGATTGACAGGGGTTCAGATTGATGGTGTTTTGGACTGTCAGGGTGTCCACCCTCTATCAAACTTGAGCAGAATTTACATTCTGTCGCTGAAGGATGAGTTCTTGCCATTGGTTTATGACCCAATTATGATGTAGTGAAAAGGCTTACCAACTCATTTGTCAAAAACCAATTGCTTGTCGCTCAGCAATGGAGTGTAAATTAAGCTATACTGTGGAGTTATCACCCCTCCAACACACCAGTACTGTTTTACATGTGCATCTTTGCCTGTGCAGCATACACATGTGTAGAGAGAGGCAATAGAGGGGAAGAACCTTGCTAAGTCCACAACACAATGACATCAATGGAGTTTGAACTTGCTAGCTTATGATCATAAGTCCAAAGTTCTATCTCTGCACTGTTGACTCCAGTGTCACAAATACATTTCAGCAGTTACATTTTACAGCGAGAGGTCCCGTTTTCAAATTCCTGCAGGACCCCAAAAATCCACTCTCCCCATGGCTCATCAGGTAAAGGCGGGGCAGATGATGATAAACCATGATAAAAGACCTCATAACAGTCTGATCTGTTCAGGGTAATAAGCCCGATTGTTGGCTACACTAGCTGTCCTGTAAAAATGCCCTGACCAACTATCTACAGCGATCACCCCCTTCACCAGATTATTTGTGTCTGGCTGAAGTTTGTGTAGCATTATCTCCTAGATTAAAGCTGTTAATGCCTAGATATGCTTGACATAAAAAATTAATTATTAATTAAAACAAACAAGAATAGTTGTGAAATTGTCAAAATATCATCTTGAATTCACTTTTTGTTTCTCTCTCATATTTCCATTGTAGTTATTTCTATGAAGATGATAGAGGTTTATTTCCCGAGACTCAGTTTCTATTTGACCTAGAATTACCGCCTGATTTTATACCACAAGTATGCGACGGAGAAGCCAGTGAATTTTACCTCTATACTGTGGAAGAAGTAAGTAGCATTGCATTTCTAGTTGACCTGGTAGGCCTACTCACCTGTAGATAACTGAACCCTAACTATAGTTCAAAAGTTCTGAAAACAAGATGAACTTTCATGCTAAGATCCAAATAAGGTTGTTGTTACGTACCTCAATTATAGTTTCGTGCCGGGTGTGTCCTGTGACGCAGCACTTGAAATCTCAAATTGAATGACCAGCTTTGATGCATCTCATCAGCTGCTTCCTGTTGCAGACCTTTCTTCTGCTCCTAATGTCTTCACACCTCATGCTTGTTCATAAGTACTCCAGAGTCCAGATGTAACCATTCCTGTGCTCTCAACTCACCTTTCAAGCATCTTGCACTTGAAAATAAGTTTTTTCCATCTTGGACCAGAAAATGTTATCTGTTGTGCCATTTTACCTGCCTTCAAAGATGCTGTCAAAGCACTCCAGGGTTACACCTGGTTAGCTCAAATGCTAGATTCCCTTCAGTTTGGTCTTAAATAAATTTCCTGGGGGGAGGGGGAGCTTCAAATATGACACTTTGCATATCGACTGCTCAGTGCCAGAATTGGGTTAAGTGCAAATAGCTGCCCTGTGAACATTTGACAATATAAACACAGTATATTGTACTCATCTACACAAAGCTGCTACACATGGCAGCTATTGCACCCACTTCTGGCACTGAGCAGTTGATATATACGATGAATCAGGGAATATCCAAGTTGATACTTTGGTGAAAATACTTTTATCTTTGTGTAATACTTGGTCTTGTACTTTGTATTCTTTGCTCTTAGGTGAAGGAGAAGATAGCTTCAACAGAATTCAAACCTAACTGTGCTTTAGTGGTACTAGATTTTCTCATTCGGCATGGGTATATCTCTCCAGACAAAGGTAATATAAACATACACAAAAATAATTTGCCCCTTCTTTTGGAAGACCACAACACTGATGCAAAAAGAAACAATTACAGATAATCATTGTACAGGATTTGAGCTTTGGTCTGCGTGTGTGATATATACATTCTTTTTGATAGAGTTGATCATATGTGATGTCGATTAAAATAAAAATTCAGTTTTCATTCTCATTATATGAGGCATTCTGAGAGCTTTATTTTGCTGAAAACTCCATCATAATTAGATTTATGGTTTCAGAGATATGGCCATTTTAGTGTTGTTCAGAACAATAAATATTGTCAGAAACTTAATTAAGATGTATTTTGTTTTCATGTAGAAAAAGGTTTCCTCTGTGACATTTGTTTGCCATACTTAACTGTTCATATCTCAAATACTACTGAATCAATTTTCAATAGTATTCTTTGAAACAAAGTGTTTACAATGTGTAAATTTATTATGTGGAAAAGTTAAATTTGACTCACATTGCTTGGTTGTATATCAGTCAATTCAAAAATTGAAAAATGTCATTGTCTTGATGCATTGTGCATATGTCCTCTGAATCCTTAACCTGTTGACCTCCGTCTACTCTGATGAGGGTGCTGTAAATATTCGGCAATTCCAGCTGTCAGTTCTCGGTCATCAAGCAGAAAATTTTGGAATTAAAATCTTAATTTTTCTGTATTGCCTCACACACCAAATGTTGATAGGGGTGGTCCTCCTTGTGATCAGGACACTCCTGTATGGTGGCTGTAGTTTACAGCTGAATTATTAAGGTATTTTATGAAATTTTGTACTGAGAGCTTGTTTGAACTGTTATATAAGAAAAAATGCAGTAGGAGTTTACAAATCTGAATTTTCTTTGCTTGTATTTATTAAAAAAACATTACAAATATGTACATATCAAGAAAGCTCAATTTCTCGATAGAAACAACGTCTATAGTGCACAGCCGCATTTAATGAGAATGGAATATACTGTATCTTTATTATTATTTAAAATTTTAATGTTTGTTTTGTTTGCAGAACCCTACTTCCTGCTGTTCTTGGAAGGAATGCATGAAAATTTGAGCAGAACTTTATGAGGTTTGCATATGGTAAAAAAGTTATTTTATGCAGCTGATATTAAAATGTGTGAAATCATCGGTTGGTAGGAGGTATGGACTAGGACTCATGGTTGTAAGATTGCAGGTTCAAACCCTGGCCAGTGCTGCCACAATGTGGTGAACTTTGCCTCTCTTCACCCAGGTGTTTAAATTAGTACTAACTTATGCTGATTCGCTGTTTTGTGGGCAATACTAACAGCATATTATATTGAAGAGCCAGTTGACCAATGCTCCAAAAGAGAGATGGGTGTACCAGCTTAATTTAGGGGCTGTGCAATAATTATGAGCCCCGGGGTAAATTTCCAAACGGCTCGCCAAAAATCGCTTGCCCCCTCTCGGCCTGCCAAAAATCGCTTGCCCCCCCTCTCGGCCTGCCAAAATTCTTTGCCCCCCCTTGCAAGCATGCCAAATTTTTGGGATCCCAATTTACAAACCTTAAATGGTCTATATACCTGTTGCGAGCAGGAAAATTTGCATCTTTAAGCGTTTCCGCACTGCTTTCCTAAGCCTTTTTAGAGCGCTTTTATTAAAAAGCGCCCCATGAATGTGTGCCAAAATCGCTTGCCCCCCCCTCTCAGCTTGCCAAAATTGCTTGCCCCCCCCCTTTTGGCTCGCCAAAAATTTCTTGCCCCCCCCCCAATTTTACCCGCCCCCCAGGGCTCATAATTATTGCACAGCCCCTTATGAACACATGCGTTATCCTTTTACCTTTCAATATGGTGGCGCTGCTGCCAGTTAATGATGTTGGAAGAAGAGAGAACAATAAAACCCCCAAAAATCTGTAATATGTAGTATAGTCTTATGTGGCTTTCTTGGCAGTATTTAGAAAGCACGTGTTACCCAGTATTACCATGGTGACTCTGCAGTTAAACCCAATGGGAGCCACCTTCTGGATATTGTTACAGGATAGCATGGAATATACAGTCCAGGACATGGGCAGACCATATTGTTATACAGGCCCTTGCTATCCGGTTCAATGTATACATTCTTATCCATTCAAGTCGCGGTTAAACCCAATGCTGCCCAATGGGAGTCACCTTCTGGATAATGGTATTATGGAATCTGTTGGCACACTTTTCACACCATGTTGATAGCTATATAATAGGGCATCAGCAGGGATAATTGGAGGGACTAGTGGTTTTGATAGTTATTCCTTTTTTGTAGAGCAACTAGAGTATATATGATCAAAGGTGGCACAAAGAGATTGCACCCCCTGTTTCAAGGGTACCAAATGGACTACAGCTATAATTTTGGTTGTAACTTCCTATCCTACCCAATGATATTTATTATATATGATCAAGCAACCTTTGTTTTGTCACTAAAAATGATTTCCTGATATGGCCAAAAAAAAGTATTTGTATTATTTTGTTGTCAGAATCATATGCCTAGCAGTAGAGATTGTAGCTTGTTAATTAAACAAAGTGATTAAATGATCAATAATTTCAAATCTTTCATTTCCATCATAACAAAACAATTACATCAAGATGGAACTGAGCACCATGTTACCTGTTATGGTGGCTCTATGCTCATAAACACCTGACCTCAAGGTTGTCCTTGTATTTGCTGCTGCAGTGGAACATACTGTTCAAATCAATCTTTTTCAGTAGCAATAATAATCTGTGGAACAAATAAGGGGTGGTGCAGTAATTAAGGTTACACGAAGAAACGTATAAAAAACGTATAAAAGACGTATAAAGTTGTTCTCTAAAACCGCGTTTTCTCAGCAATCAAATATCGCAGTGAGCCAAATGTTGGTGCATGGATGTATCTTAACATTATTTTTGTGTGTTTATACAAATTTTTAGAATCCGTTTGAAAATCCTTCGTTTAAATCATTTTTACGCACCATGTTCACAAGATCAAAAACACGTTCCATGCAGTTTTTTTCAAATATTCGCTCCGTATAAAACTACGCCGAGTGATTGTTTTCTCCTTTTTTGTATTGTACTGCAAATCGACCAAAGAAATAATGTTGCCATGGGGAAGAACCAAAAACAGTACCGATTAAATTTTATTAGCCCGTTTTTGGGAACAATTTTCGAGAATCTTGTACCACAAAACACTGTTATGTTACATTATCGATATCTGGATTGTGGATCATTGATTTTGATTTCTAACTGCCTACATTATTTCTCAAAAGTATGTCGATTCCTTTACCATTTGAATTTCACTCCAAATTTAAGCTACTTTTGCAAAAATCGAGGTTTTTCGCCATCGATACCTCCGACATTTACAGCGGTGATGAGATTGTTTATCATAAGAGCCTGGTATGCACTATTCCATAATAGTCAGTTTGAGATCAATCGATTTCACAGATCACTCAGTAGCTCAATCGGTTAGCGCGCTCAGACTCATGTTCGACTATATAATACTATAGTTTTGAGCTGGAAAAATTTGGTACGTGTTCGAGTCCCTATGTGGTCCATTCAATCTATTTTATTTTATTTTCTCTCACTTTTTTTTTTTTTCTTGTTCGTTTTTTCTTTCTGACTGCAGCGATTGATTGTTTTTGCCCGGTTTTTTTTTCCATTGTATAATTCAGAAATTTTTAGGCTATACTAGTCTAATAGGCGCGGCATATGAATATATTTTTACAAATTAGATTAACAAAATATTGGTTGTTGGTTTTGTTACTGTTGTTGTAGTTATTGTTGTAGGCCTATATATTGCATAATCAGGGTATAAATAGGCATACTAGGCATATTATAGCCTATAGAAGCAAGTTGATTTATTTCACGACAGATATCATCCAGGATAATTTTAAAAATTGAAAATTCAGAAAATCCAAAGGAAAATTGCGAAACGGTTGCCCACAATCACCCCCCCCATCAGCCCATATGGTCCTATCATGGTCGCCTTCCCTATCCCTGCAACATATAGGATGACTCACGAGCGCGGTTTGTCCGTGGCCCTAGTTCAGATTGAAACACTATTGTACGCGTGAGTTCATTCTTTTCTGCATGGCTGTTTCCATTATTAACTTACGCCCCTCTGGAATCAAGCCTTGAAAATCAATTGTATTTAACCTTAAGTGTACCCTGGAGGGTGAATTACATGGAAGCCAAGCATTGTAGGGGTGTCAAGGGGGGGGGGGCAAGTGATTCTTGGTACAGATTTTTGGGGCACATTTTCTATAAATAGACTAAAGGCTGTGGGGCTCGTAGAATAGGGTTTTCTTTTCATCGGCCAATTATTATAATTATGTAAGAACTGCAATATTCATCTTTATAAACAAAGACAGAATTAAAGACTAGTTTGTGTCCGACGTCATTATCAATCACAGAATTAAAAAGAATAATTTGTGTCTGATGTCACTGTCAATCAAACTCCTTTTGGCCCTTGATTGGTCAGTAGCGCATAAAAGGAAGGTTGATTCATCTAGTGCCAATTGGAGAAAAGGAATCACAGAAAATGGTGAAATAATGTACTTTTACATTGTTGACATGGTGCCTTCAGGAAAGAAAGTTTCCTATTACCAAGACGTAACTTTTGAGATGGTTTGTGTAATTGAAGGTGCAAAATTAAACATAAGGCACACTGTGTTACAACCGCATTGAATAAGTCAATCACAACTCTTGTAAATGAACTGTGCCTGAGTTCGATTGACAGATGACATCAGACGCAAACTAGTCTTTACTTTTGTCTTTAATTATAGGGAAACTTTTGAGAATTTGGCTTTTATAGTTAAAATCCAGACACCCATGAAGACACGACCTTAATCTCCCACACAGAGGGTGTACATTTCAAAAGGAGTCACCCATTTAGGTAACCCTATTTGACATTCACACTCCGTGTGTGCAAAATAAAAGTCATCTCTTAAGAGATGGCTGAAAGTGATGTCACTCTACCTCTATTCTATGAATACAGTGGAAACTCGTTAATACAAGCTCTGATAATACAAAAAACCTTTTTTTCAGGTCCCTGGCACTGAATCCATATGTAATATGTGATGGATAAGACAAAATCCTGATAAGACAAACTAACTTTTGTGGCCCCACAAATTTCGTATTAAAGAGTTTCCACTGTAATATAGAGCATAATAGTATTTAAAATATTTAAATATCATGAGGCATGTTTTATATAAAATGTTGCAGAATATAACAATAAATAATACACAATCACACTAAATGAAATCTTGTTCACCTTGTATTTTATTTTATTAGATATATATTATATTATATTTCACAGGAAACAGGGCTATCTATGAAAGTTGAGTCTGCTGATTAAGAAAAAAGATACTTCGTCAAATGTGGCTCCATTTCATAAAGACTAAATTACCATCAATCTTCTTTGATTTAATAGGCTTTTATATGATAAATCAAATGCAAGGTTCATGATGCTATGTATTAAATCAAAGTCTTCCATGAAATGGACTCCGGTATTCATTTTTTTGATAAATTCCATACGCCTGTGTTTGGACCCATGATGTTATCAAGCCATGTGCATATCATTACTGTACACTTCACGGCATTGACACGGAGTAACAATGTTCAGTAACGATGTTCGTTAACGATGTGGGCATAGGCATGATGTCGGTTGATGACATCAGGGGTCCAAAAGCAAAGGCTTATGGGATACACTGAAAAGGTGAATTGTGGTTGTAAATTGAGCACCAACCATTCATTCCTTGACTATGAGGAATTGATTGAATACCATATTTCGTCAAATAAACGCCCCCCGGGGTGTTACATTTTCCCAAGGGGGGGGGGGCGTTTATTCAAGGTCAATTTTAGAACGATAATTCCCGTTAAAATCATTTAGGTAAAGTAAAAACACACGCTAAAATGACGAACTATGAACTAGAAACACTGACTTCTGGCTCACTTCCGGGTTTCTGATTCAGATTTTCGCCAATTATTGACACTATTATCGACCATGTGCGCAACTTGGTAAGCTTACTACACAAGATAGCATGGAAATATCGGCATTTTTGAAACATCTTGGTTGACAAAAGTGATGTGGGGGGTGGGGGCCTTTATTTGAGGGGGGGGGGGGCGATTATTTGACGAAATACGGTATTTGCAAACATTACATCCTAGCATCGCTCTTTAATGGGGGCCGATTGTTCCATGAAGTGTGATAGATGAAAATGCTATGCACATACGATGTATTTTGATGGGCTTTCGCATACATACAAAGGCATGCATCGCTTGATCACGAAGACATGCAACGCTGGCATGCTTTGTTAGACACACACTATCAAACGATCGGCCCTCATGAATGTGAGAATTCACAGCATATAAAGCACAGGGACTTTGGCTGTTTGTGAATAGTCTGTGCACCCCAGGACAAGGTATATATGAAACCCATTAAATTTCATGAAATTATTACTGGTATTAGTACAATCATGGTTACACTTTTACTGTACTGGTCGCTTGTAGATAGCCCTTTATTGCAGCATTTTGTGCAGATCTTAAAGATTTACATCCAAATCTTTAGCAACTATTCGCTGTCGTAGTGCATGTTAGAATATGACCATTGCTAGGTCAACTGGATCACGCTTTCTTTGTTACGAACCACTGATCGAAATGATCACAACAAAAAGCCTATGGTATATCAAAATTCGGAACAGGCTTGGAGCAGTAACCAATGGTTACTAACATGCACTATGACAGCGAATTGAGAAATTTCTATCTATTCAATATTAGAATATTAGAAAAATAAATATTTATTTACTGTTTGCTTGAGATCCACCAGGAATGGGCTATTCCATTTGAATTCCATACACCACCTATGAAAGAAATTACCTTAATCTTCCACACAGGGAGTGTGAATTTGAAACTGAATCAGTGACTCTGTTTGAAATACCATCCGGTGTTGTTGGAGATTAAGGTTATGTATTTCATTTCACTTTATTTGCCAGATAAAAAACACTAACTAAAAATATTAAACATACAACAAAAACATTACACTTGCAACAGAAGTACAATGATCAATGGGATCTTCCAGGGGGTGTATGAATTTCAAATGGAAGAGCCTAATACAAGTACAGAGGGATGCTAATAATGTACTGGCCCTATTTGTATCAGCCTTGTGTGCCAAAACTACAATGTTCTGAAATGCCAACAATTCTATATAGAATACTGAATTATTTGCTTTCTTTTATGGAATTATTTGTGGGTATTCAATGACCCCGGATACAATTTTTTTGACCACTTTATACAACAAATAATGGATTTACTGTTACTTATTACCAGCACTCTGTGTAACAAGGTACTCAAATCATCTTCCAGTTCTCCTTGAATACAAAACATTTTTAAATAATATCATTGAAACTCTATTACAGGAGAGAAATATATCACCAATCTCGACATATGGTGCGATCAAGTAAAATCAGCCGGGTGTATTTAATTTTCAGTTTTCTATATGACTGCATCAATCATTTGTAAAGCTATATACATTTTGTAGAAAAAATCCCATTGAAATTGAACATGAACAGTTGAAGTGTTTCCAAAACAATATGCAACAAAAGATATTATTTCCTTTGTTTGGCTATATCTGAAAATCAATATTTCCGACTTATTTTGCTTGATCACATAACAATTAATATGTAGTTGATTTGAACATGAACATAACATATCAATGTATAGTCAGGGAGTGAAGGCAGTTTAGGTAGAATTAATTCCTCAATCGACGATTTTTGTATCAATGGATGCAGAGTATATTGTAGTATTGTATAACAAAAATCGGCTAAAATCTACCTTGGGCAAATTTTTTTATAACCCTTGAAAGTTGCACTTATTCTAACTTTGGGCAAGTTTAATTCAAGACGTAAATCAAAATACAATTTGCGAAGCGTGGTCGCATCGCTGGCTATCGCGACGGCATTACTGGCGCTGACACATGAGCGACAAATTTTTTGCGTGTAGTGCGATACACCGTTTATCGCGCTGACTCACATTTTATTTATTATCCTTCCGCTGACACACGGTTCGCAGCATTGATTGCATATATTTTGCCATTCATTGACGGCGGACTGTTTACGCTTGTTTTGCCAATAGATTAGCTTAGATTTGCGGATTATTAATTGGGAATTTTCAGTTAGCAGCCTGGACAACCGATTCTTATGTTTGGCAAGGCTCACTCAGTCATTTAATGAGGCAATACAAACGATCGAATTTGGTGTTGAAATGAGCTAAATTTTTAGTTACACCTTTTCGATGTAAAATTAATTTTCTCGGCCAAATGAAAAGCAATCATTTTCATTTTTTCAGTAAATGTCAGGAAAAATTGTAGTGCTTGATACTGTATTTTTTTTTCAAATTCTAGTGTTAAACTTAGGCGTGAAATTTAGTCATTTAGTGTAAGATTTTCGATTTTGATATGCTTAAACTCTGTCCGCAAGCCTTTTTTTGGATCAACCTTTTAGCTTTTCAAAGTAAGATAGTTCGCTAATGAAGGATTTTTCCCAACTTTCTAACGCACATCACCGTGAGCAATATATCATAGTTTTGTCAGAATTTGCGTTTTCATTTCACCATTTTAACTGCCGGCTGACCATTTTTCAAAATCAACGAGTGAAATCTAAGGCTAATACTAGCATTGTGGATCGATATCCCTGGGTTTAATAGGAATACCGGCATGGCTACAGTGTTGCTAGAACTTCAATATAGCAAAGAAATTCCCAGGCCTATAGCGCTCCTTATACTGATCATGTTTAACCAGAACACTCAATTGGGGATTTGGGCTACCAAATCGCTGGTCGGGGAATTTGCTTTCAATGGAAAATTGACCTGGATAAACAACAAAGGAAATATCGACTATTTCTGCTGGTTGCTCGCGAGATAAAAAAGTACTGAGTTAGACATTTTCTGAGTATGATGGGAAAAAGGGTAAAATAAAAACGGAAATTCTAACAAAACTATAATATATAGACCCACACGATGTGCTTTACAGAGGTGGGAAATATCTTTCTTTAGCAAACTATATTAGTTTGAGACGCTAAAAATGAATTCGTAAAAAGCTCATGGGCTTAACTGAAGGCCTATAAAAATCAAAAATATCACACTAAAAGACACAATTTGATGCTTAATTTTAACACCAGGATTTGTAAAAAAATGTATATCCAAGCACCAAGTTGTGCTGATTTTAACATGTATCGATCGACTTTCAGCGACTAAGCATTTCTAAAGAATCGGTTGTCCAGGCTGCTAACTGTTTTAGCATAATAGCTTAAAAGATATTTCAAGGTGTCGTATTTAGTATTAGTATTAGTCTAAATAATATTATTATATTATGCACCTATACGCTGCCTGCTATAGCCCACTAGGTCTAATATTTTTAAAAAACACCAAAAAAACATGTCTCTCGTCCTCGGCTCTAGTCCGGTCTTTAAAACAAACAAAAAAGGAAGAGTTGCTTTTTTTAATTTCTTATAAATGATCGCAAAATTGGTGCAAATACAAATAAACTTAGGGCTGTTTTAGCGTATAGGCCTACAATAATTTATGTCTGAAAAAAAGACAAGGCCTTAGTTATTTTGTTGTTCTGTCTGGGAGGGTAGGGTAGGGCCCTCTAATTAGGCTGATCACAAAACCTTCCATGATGTTTGGTTCTTTTAAGTGGATCGTAGGCCTATCAGGGTAGCGTGTAGTGCACGGTACCCGGCAGCCCGTATCCCGATTGACCACTTTTTCCTCGTAAAGCATGAACTGCCAAGATGGTTAAAGTCTAGAAGAAGTAGAGTAGAAACTGGATTTGTCAATCATAAAAATCTAATCGCTTTTTACTTCAATCCTACTACAAATCTGTCCTTGTAGGCCTACAAATAAATCTATTAAGGGGGTACTACTCTCTAAAAGTAAAAGAGTGAAAATCTCACTCCCGAAAAGAGTGATTCACGTATAAGACCACTCAAAAAGGAGTGAAATGCGTTTTTTAACTTTAAAACCACTCAAAAAAGAGTGAAAACCACTCTTAAAGAGTGAATTTTAACTATTTCAAGGAGTTAAATGAAGGACAACTCTAAAAATGTGTTGTCCTTCATTTAACTCCTTGAACGAGTTGAAATTCACTCTTTTAGAGTGGTTTTCCCTTTTTTTTGAGTGGTTTTAAAGTTTAAAAACACATTTCACTCATTTTTGAGTGGTTTTATAAGTGAATCACTCTTTGGGGAGTGAGTTTTCACTTTTTACATTTAGAGTATACACCCTCGTTCATTTTGTGCCTTTTTTGCATTTTTCTCAAAAATTATAGCGCATTGGGGACAAGCAAGATATGTATGTTATAGGGGCAAGGACTACAACTACTGCACTTGAAATTTTATTTCAGCACAGACAACAGTTGTGGAGTTACAGTCAAAAATGAGGGAAAACCAATATTTGATCAATAAATCAATAACTACTTGCCTTGAGTTGCTGAATTTTCAGTACAGTAGTTGTAGTCCTGGCCTCTATAATATACATATCTTACTTACCACTAATGCGCTATAATTTTTGAGAAAATGCAAAAATAGGCACAAAATTGGCCAGGTGTAGTACCCCTTAAAGCTATAGGTTAAACTAAGTTCATCAACTTTCGCTTAGAAATAATATTTGAGCATGCAAGGTTGTTTTAACCGCCATCGATTGTCAGTGACTCAATTTCATGGAGCGATAACATTTCAATCAAATCAATATGATAGGGCCTAATAGGCTACGTTCACGCAGGGGCGACGCTAGAAGGGGGGTATGGGGTGTGATACCCCCCTCCCAATACACAATTTTTGTCGGCAAAAATGGACTGTGCTGTCAAAACCATGCGATTGTCGGCAAATGTAGTCAAAGCTATGTGTTTGTCGGCAGAGTCATGTAAAAGATTAATGTGTATAATGTGTTACTAAATTGTGCTGTTGTTAACGAGGCCTATTAATGTTATCATGGTTATAGTAGTTACTAATTAAAAAATGTCGGAAACAAATTGGACCGCTAACACCCCCCCCCCCACACACACACACACACACTAAAAAAATTGGGTGTACAATTCACATATATTTCCGTCGGCAAAACATGCTGTACACCCCCAATCATATTGGTCTATAGCGACGGCCCCGTGTTCACGTTTAATAACTCTTGCTTACATTTCTTCCCGAAAACAAAATAACATTAAATTACCATAAGGACCTATTAAACTGATATCGGATAATATTGCCAACAATTATTTTAATCAACAGATCAACATTTAGGCCTATTGTATAATCATAGATTATGGTATAGGCCTAATTAGTATCAAACACACGCGATAGGCCTATCACATGTAGGCTATAAGCGTGTAGTGTGCCAGCAGGTAAATACGTAGGCCTACTCTCTAAATTCCTAAGATTTAAAAATAAGTCTAAGAGACTTGTTAGAATGACAAAACCTTTCAGAGACTTAAAATTCAAATCTTTATTAGAGTAAAATTTAAATCCATTAGATTTGAATTTTAAGTCTTTTCAAGGTTTTGTCCTTCTAATAAGTCCCTGGAATTTAGAGAGTATAGTCATAGATACTATTTGGCCGTCAGTTATATTATACATTAGCAAAATAAAAACACGATAAATCTACTGCATTAGCAAATTGCATATAGGCTTATAGACTAACCGTAGGGCCTAGGCCTAGACCAAACTGTTAGCAGACTAAATGCTTGTTGGACCAAATGGTTTGTAGACTAAGTGGTTTGTAGACGAAATGGGTTATAATTTATTAGACCAATGGTTTTAGACTTATTAGGTATTAAACTAAACATGCTAAATGGTTATCGAACCAACTGGTTAAAAAACGGAATAAAGGTGCACGGAAAAGAAAAAAAAAAGAGGGGATATGAGAGAAAGCCAATCCACGAGATACTTAGGTCTAGATAACTATTAATTTCCGTTGAAGGCTTCTTGTAATGTCTGATATAGGCCTACCGATCTAGTCTGATGGCCTCTACCATGTAGTTGTAAACCTATAATAACTTTTTCATAACAAAGTCCTATACTTTTTGACATTCTTGTCGACCGTTCTGATAAGTTTGTATTTATTTAGGCCGTATTAGTGTTAATGGCTATGGGCTTATTTATAGACCTATGTAAGGTCTAAATTGATTAGACGTTTAGTAGGCCTATACTATAATGACGTATAGGCATAGGTTTAATGACTAGGCCTAATTACAATTAATTGGTGAATGACATCAATGTATTTTATACATAAAATGTATTACTTAAATATTTATTTTTCGTATCCATTCAACAAATGGGGACATTTTGATTCAGGTATGACAAATGGGTAAAAGTTGCAAAAACTTTAAACGTGATTATCTCAAAATGGCCATTTTTGTGATACGCCACTATGTCATCCGAAAGCGACAAATTATTGCACAAGGTGGCGATCAATTAGACACCGACTTCGTGTGTTGTGTGATGTGACGCTCTGGTTTACGCAGGTATGCAACGCCAACACGCTCACTTGTTTGCGAACGCAAATACAAAACAGTAAGCGTGGGCGCGTTAACCATGTTTGCGTAAATGCGGCTTAATAGTCGGAAACGTTCGTGATTTGTGTATTTTTACTGTAAAATAGTGATTTTCAAATGCCTGTAGATATTTTTGCCCAGGGTGGATTTTGGTCGATTTTGGATATGTGATTGAATAATTGAAACCACGTCTACCAGTACAAAAATTGTCGATTGAGGAATTAATTCCAGCAGACACCCTATCTAGGGCTCTCACTCCCTCACTAGTAGTGAGTGAATGTTGAAACCCGTATGGTATAAAACTGCATACAAAATTTGTCTGCAAAATAATGAATCAAAACTTGATCCACTATCGCTGGAAATAATTATGGTATATTTTGTTATAGCACCCTCTATATTTTATTAATATAACACAACAGCAATTAACACGTACACATGTGTCAATATGTGATTTTCCATAGGGAGCAGTTTGCAGTTTAAGCCATTTATGGCAAACCTGTCAGTCTCTTCGTAACACTATTTAATACTGACAACCGCCCATGAAAATCCCCATTCAGTGGTGTCTTCTCAGCCCCACCCCAATATGATACCATCCCAAGAAATTAGAAGATATGCACATTGGAACAAACAATTTAGGAAACTGGACTACTAACAAGATTTATCAAGGATTATAATAGTATGCTAATTAGACTTCAACTAAAATTTCAAGACCCTTTAATCCTGTGCTCTCAACTGTTGCCACATGAGGACATAGATGTAGTGGCGTATAATCACGCCATATGTGATTTGACTAACAAATTAGTCAAAATCTCAATAGCCACCAGGGACTTGTCGGAAGATGACTTACATTTACACGATATTGGATATGCAAATGTTGCAGCCGATATTCCGCTATCGATTTAAACGTATCTGCCGAGAAGCGGTTATGGAACAGGAAGTTCATGTAGAGTAACAAAGACTATGATTCCACCACTCTTGCCGAAACCAATGTGGCCAAAAAAAAAGCTAAGGAGGCTGAAGAAACTAAGACAAACCTACAAGTACAAGGCCAACATACCAGTATACCAAAGGACCGTCAAACGCAATGATCAAGAAGAAGATGAGGAGAGCTGTCACTTCTGTTTTTGGGTTGGATGGATACCAGCAGAAGGGGTGGCAGCTTCCGTTGACTGCTCCAATCCACCGGTTTGGTGGATTTGCGTATGAACCTACCAAATGCAAGGTCATCACGAAGACGAAGGAAAGAATGTGCTCCAAGACAAGTCCCTATAGACAGGTACGAGAGAAAGCATGTCGGACGACATACATATATATAGATGTAACAGCTTATAATCACGCCATGTGATTTGACGAACGAAGGTCAAAATCTGAAGTTCATTCGGAACTCGATCACCACCAGGGACTTGTGTGAAGATGGTTTACATTTGGATGATGTTGGTTATGCATGTTTTGCAGCCGATCTTCAGAGATCAGTTGAAACTCATCTGCCAACAAGTGGTACAGTACCGGCAAGTTCTTGTAGAGCAACAGCAGCAAAGACAATAATTCCGCCCCTCTTGCCCAAACCAAGGCGGCCAAAGAAAGATAAGAAGGCTGAAGATACTACATGTAAGACAAAGCCTACAAGTACAAGGTATACCAAAGGACCGTCAAAGGCAATGATCAAGAAGAAGATGAGGAGAGCTGTCACTCCTGTTTTTGGGTCGGATGGATACCAGCAGAAGGGGTGGCAGCTTCTGTCGGCACCAGCGATTCCGTTGACTGCTCTAATCCACCGGTTTGGTGGATTTGCGTATAAACCCATCAGATGCAAGGTCATCATGGATGAAAGAACGTGCTCCAAGACAAGTCCTTATAGACGGGTACGAGAGAAGGCACGTCGGAAGAGGAGGAGGAGAAAGCGGATCAGAGAGTAGCGCTCAAGACGGCGAAGAAAACAGGTGTGTTTTGTGTTCTTTTAAATTGTTAAACCTTTTTTCTTCAGGAGTCGTCATTAGAAAAAAAAGTGCGAGCAAATATGGATTCGCATAATGCTTCACAGTCGGAGCTCTGCTAGTTTCAGAGTAAGGTGTTTAGTATTTTCCTAACTTTCTTGTTAATAGGAAAATTATAGGATGTGGCATGGTTATAGTAATGGCAAAGGCTATTGGAGAGAAGTTTTGAGCCAGGGTGATGCTACGCCCTTCTGCCCTGATTGCTCACGTCAGTAAAATACAGTGATGGAGATGAGAACATGACATTTGTGTGTAGTTAGCGTTCCTTCAGACTGAAGAACCCTAGGATGTAGGCCTCGTTCGTGTTACTAACACGATCAGCTATGTCTATATTTGATACAGGAACAAGTGGTTACCGAGCATCATAGAAACTCCTACATGTACACAATGATGAAAACAAAACCATTTGCATTAAAGAGACAGAGAATCAACGAAAATGGGATAATAGTTTCTGCACCCTCAAGACCATTTCATGTAACTCCACAGGTGGTACTTGAAAGCATTCCCACTCAAAATCAGACTGTCCAAATCCCCGGTCCAAATACCTGATGTAGCTATAGAACAACAAGTACCAAACACAAGCACCCACCAAGCAAAGAAGGATACCCTTGGCAAGTGGTCAGAGGTACGACCACTTGTGGTTGAAAGCTACATTAAAAGACGAGGGAACAGTGACAGGGCAGTGTGCATTAAGTGCCAATATATGTTTGATGACGAGACATTTGGTGAATACAAGAAGAGACTATGCAAATGCTGTGAATGCTTCCAGTATGATATTTGCAGCGAGTGTGCTATCAATTTGCACAAAGATATGCCATTCCATAATATCGATGTGTGGACAGATGTCGAGATAAGTGTACTTAAATTATCACGAGAGTAGTCTTGGGGCATTTTTGTCTGGCCTGATAGGCAGGAGGCAATATGTGACATGATTTTGGGACATTTGTGAATATTTTATCAAAAGTTAGTGCAGAACTGCAGATCAATTTCATTTTCAGTGTAGACTTCTCCGTAGTCCACTTGCCCATTGTGCATACTCAACTCCATTTAATGTAATTCCGCAGGCAGTACTTGATCCCATTGAAAATCAACCTGTCCAAATTCCTGATGTACAAGAACCACACACAAGCACTCACCAAGCAATGAAGAAGGACACGCTTGGCAAGTGGTCGGAGCTACAACCACTTGTGGTTGACAGCTATATTGAATGCCGATGGAATAGTGACAGGGCAGTGGATGGATTTGCCCGCACTGCCAGATTTCTAGGCCTGCTTTGGCAGCCAAACAATTGACCACCTGTGCTATGCTTTGTCGAATGTCACCCAGACAGAAGGTATCATTGTAAATGCGAGACACACTTACATGTATGGAGATGAAGCAGAAGTATACAGGCACAAAATAACCATCTGTTTGATGACATTAACAAACCATTATGAATATACAGGTAAGTTTACATCATCATTAATGTCTAATCCATGAAAATCTAAGGACAAGTGGACCCTTCGTGCAGCTAGTGGTACTCAGGGAGCTAGTGGTACTCAGGACTGTATTCTGAAGAATTGGAAAGGGCTGGTAGATAGTATGGGGTTCCAAAAGATTACACTGAGGCCCTAAATTCACCCCATGCACCTGATTGGCAACAGGCAATGGCAGATGAATTAAAGTCACTTAAGCAAAATGATGCCTTTGATCTAGTCAACTTGAAACAATACACTTTTCTTGTTAATTACAGATGAGGAGTGTGAACTAGAAGAATCATCTTGTGTGATAACTTCTGAGGAAATCCTCATGTTTGCTACTGGCCTGAAGATAATGCCAACTCTAGGTTTCCTTCTGGGAAACCGTCCATCAATTCTTGCACACACCAGGATTGAGCAGTAGGCAACGCAGCAAATATCCCTGCAAATACATGCACCCAGACCTTGGAGCTGCCAACTGTTCGTTTGAAGAGACATGGGTATTTGCATTAAAAGCGACTTTAAAGATACAGGCTGGTTAGGCTTACTAGTAATGCTACTGAAAGAAGAAGGACACGCTTGGCAACTGGTCAGAGCTACGACCGCTTGTGGTTGACGGCTACATTGAAAGCCGAGGGAACAGTGACAGGGCAGTGTGTGTCAAGTGCCACTATATGTTCGACGATGAGACATTAGACAGGAAGAGACGATGCAAATGCTTCCAGTACGATATTTGCAATGAGTGTGCTATCAATTTGCACAAAGATATGCCATTCCATAATATTGAAGTGTGGACAGATCAATTTCATTTTCAGTGTAGACTTTTCCATAGTACACTTGCCCATTGTGCATACTCAACTCCATTTAATGTAATTCCGCAGGCAGTACTTGATCCCACTGAAAATCAACCTGTCCAAATTCCTGATGTACAAGAACCACACACAAGCACTCACCAAGCAAAGAAGAAGGACACGCTTGGCAAGTGGTCGGAGCTACAACCACTTGTGGTTGACAGCTATATTGAATGCCGATGGAATAGTGACAGGGCAGTGGATGGATTTGCCGGCACTGCCAGATTTCTAGGCCTGCTTTGGCAGCCAAACAATTGACCACCTGTGCTATGCTTTGTCGAATGTCACCCAGACAGAAGGTATCATTGTAAATGCGAGACACACTTACATGTATGGAGATGAAGCAGAAGTATACAGGCACAAAATAACCATCTGTTTGATGACATTAACAAACCATTATGAATATACAGGTAAGTTTACATCATCATTAATGTCTAATCCATGAAAATCTAAGGACAAGTGGACCCTTCGTGCAGCTAGTGGTACTCAGGGAGCTAGTGGTACTCAGGACTGTATTCTGAAGAATTGGAAAGGGCTGGTAGATAGTATGGGGTTCCAAAAGATTACACGGAGGCCCTAAATTCACCCCATGCACCTGATTGGCAACAGGCAATGGCAGATGAATTAAATTCACTTAAGCAAAATGATGCCTTTGATCTAGTCAACTTGAAACAATACACTTTTCTTGTTAATTACAGATGAGGAGTGTGAACTAGAAGAATCATCTTGTGTGATAACTTCTGAGGAAATCCTCATGTTTGCTACTGGCCTGAAGATAATGCCAACTCTAGGTTTCCCTTCTGGGAAACCGTCCATCGAATTCTTGCACACACCAGGATTGAGCAGTAGGCAACGCAGCAAATATCCCCGTGCAAATACATGCACCCAGACCTTGGAGCTGCCAACTGTTCGTTTGAAGAGACATGGGTATTTGCATTAAAAGCGACTTTAAAGATACAGGCTGGTTAGGCTTACTAGTAATGCTACTGAAAGAAGAAGGACACGCTTGGCAACTGGTCAGAGCTACGACCGCTTGTGGTTGACGGCTACATTGAAAGCCGAGGGAACAGTGACAGGGCAGTGTGTGTCAAGTGCCACTATATGTTCGACGATGAGACATTAGACAGGAAGAGACGATGCAAATGCTTCCAGTACGATATTTGCAATGAGTGTGCTATCAATTTGCACAAAGATATGCCATTCCATAATATTGAAGTGTGGACAGATCAATTTCATTTTCAGTGTAGACTTTTCCATAGTACACTTGCCCATTGTGCATACTCAACTCCATTTAATGTAATTCCGCAGGCAGTACTTGATCCCACTGAAAATCAACCTGTCCAAATTCCTGATGTTCAAGAACCACACACAAGCACTCACCAAGCAAAGAAGAAGGACACGCTTGGCAAGTGGTCGGAGCTACAACCACTTGTGGTTGACAGCTATATTGAATGCCGATGGAATAGTGACAGGGCAGTGGATGGATTTGCCGGCACTGCCAGATTTCTAGGCCTGCTTTGGCAGCCAAACAATTGACCACCTGTGCTATGCTTTGTCGAATGTCACCCAGACAGAAGGTATCATTGTAAATGCGAGACACACTTACATGTATGGAGATGAAGCAGAAGTATACAGGCACAAAATAACCATCTGTTTGATGACATTAACAAACCATTATGAATATACAGGTAAGTTTACATCATCATTAATGTCTAATCCATGAAAATCTAAGGACAAGTGGACCCTTCGTGCAGCTAGTGGTACTCAGGGAGCTAGTGGTACTCAGGACTGTATTCTGAAGAATTGGAAAGGGCTGGTAGATAGTATGGGGTTCCAAAAGATTACACTGAGGCCCTAAATTCACCCCATGCACCTGATTGGCAACAGACAATGGCAGATGAATTAAATTCACTTAAGCAAAATGATGCCTTTGATCTAGTCAACTTGAAACAATACACTTTTCTTGTTAATTACAGATGAGGAGTGTGAACTAGAAGAATCATCTTGTGTGATAACTTCTGAGGAAATCCTCATGTTTGCTACTGGCCTGAAGATAATGCCAACTCTAGGTTTCCCTTCTGGGAAACCGTCCATCGAATTCTTGCACACACCAGGATTGAGCAGTAGGCAACGCAGCAAATATCCCCGTGCAAATACATGCACCCAGACCTTGGAGCTGCCAACTGTTCGTTTGAAGAGACATGGGTATTTGCATTAAAAGCGACTTTAAAGCTACAGGCTGGCTAGGCTTACTAGTAATGCTACTGAAAGAAGAAGGACACGCTTGGCAACTGGTCAGAGCTACGACCGCTTATGGTTGACGGCTACATTGAAAGCCGAGGGAACAGTGACAGGGCAGTGTGTGTCAAGTGCCACTATATGTTCGACGATGAGACATTAGACAGGAAGAGACGATGCAAATGCTGCAAATGCTTCCAGTACGATATTTGCAATGAGTGTGCTATCAATTTGCACAAAGATATGCCATTCCATAATATTGAAGTGTGGACAGATCAATTTCATTTTCAGTGTAGACTTTTCCATAGTACACTTGCCCATTGTGCATACTCAACTCCATTTAATGTAATTCCGCAGGCAGTACTTGATCCCACTGAAAATCAACCTGTCCAAATTCCTGATGTACAAGAACCACACACAAGCACTCACCAAGCAAAGAAGGAGGACACGCTTGGCAAGTGGTCGGAGCTACAACCACTTGTGGTTGACGGCTACATTGAAAGGCGAGGGAATAGTGACAGGGCAGTGGATGGATTCGCCTGCACTGCCACAGATTTCTAGGCCTACTTTGGCAGCCAAACAATTGACCACCTGTGCTATGCTTTGTCGAATGTCACCCAGACAGAAGGTATCATTGTTAATGCGAGACACACTTACATGTATGGAGATGAAGCAGAAGTATACAGGCACAAAATAACCATCTGTTTGATGACATTGACAAACCATTATGAATATGCAATGAAGACAGGTAAGTTAATATCATCATGAATGTCTAATCCATGAAAATCTAAGGACAAGTGGACCATTCATGCAGCTAGTGGTACTCAGGGAGCTAGTGGTACTCAGGACTGTATTCTGAAGAATTGGAAAGGGCTGGTAGATAGTATGGGGTTCCACAAGATTACACTGAGGCCCTAAATTCACCCCATGTACCTGATTGGCAACAGGCAATGACAGATGAATTAAATTCACTTAAGCAAAACGATGCCTTTGATCTAGTCAACTTGTACTATACACTTTTCTTGTTAATTACAGATGAGGAGTGTGAATTAGAAGAAGAATCTTGTGTGATAATTTCTGAGGAAATCCTCATGTTTGCTACTGGCCTGAAGAACATGCCAACTCTAAGTTTCCCTTCTGGGAAACCATCCATTGACTTTCTGCAAACACCAGGATTGAGCAGTAGGCAGCGCAGCAAATATCCCCGTGCAAATACATGCACCCAGACCTTGGAGCTGCCAACTGTTCGTTTAAAGAGACATGGGTATTTGCATTAAAAGCGACTTTAAAGCTACAGGCTGGCTAGGCTTACTAGTAATGACACGCTGTGTTTTTCTTTGAGAGCATTTGTGGTGATTTGCAGGCCATGTAAACTGGTCATCGTAAGCCAGTGAAGCAGGCAAGAACTACATGTTGAATGTTATTTATGTGTATAACATTGGAGTACATATGGTACAATGTGTAAAGCTGGCAGGACCACTCTTTACACACTCTGCATTTTTCTTTGAGAGCATTTATGGTGATTTGCAGGCCATCATGCGCATATTTTTGGGGGGGCTTTAGCGCCAGCCCCAGGGTCAAAGTAAGGCGGCAAAAGCGAAGGGCGGCGGAAGAAGAAGGGCGGCAAAAACGAAGGGGCGGCAAAGCAATTAACAAAAGAAAAAAGGCATAAAAAATTGAAAAAGCATAAACATTTTTCAAAAAAGGTTGTTTTTAGGCGCTAGCACCTAAAATCCTTTTTTTTTTTTTGCTCTTCACTTTTTCAAACGACCGTGAAAAAAATTGGGTCAACCTTTTCGGGCAGTTAAGGAAGGGGCGGCAAAATTGTATCTTCTTCAGCCCCCCGGTACGCCACTGGCCATGGTGACTGGTCCTCGTAAGCCAGTGAAGCAGGTAAGAACAGTCTGGGACATGGGCAGACCACATTGCAAATCAGGCCCTTGCTATTAGATTCAATGTATACATTCATCATTTTGATGAATCCTAAAAAAATGATAATGTCCATGGATTATTTTCACTTTCTTCTCCTCATCAATTGTTGGGAGTCACCTTCTGGATTTTGTTACAGGATGTGTTACCCAGTATTTGGATAGCATGGAACGTACAGTCCGGGACATGGGCAGACCATATTGCTATACAGGCCCTTGCAATCCGATTCAATGTGTACATTCATATCCATTCCAGTCACGGACCTCAAGTCATGGTGACTCTGCATGGTTAAACCCAATGCTGCCCAATGGGAGCCACCTTCTGGATTTTGTTACAGGATGTGTTACCCAGTATTTGGATAGCATGGAATATACAGTCCGGGACATGGGCAGACCATATTGTTATACAGGCCCTTGCAATCCGATTCAATGTGTACATTCATATCCATTCCAGTCACGGACCTCAAGTCATGGTGACTCTGCGGTTAAACCCAATGCTGCCCAATGGGAGTCACCTTCTGGATTTTGTTACAGGATGTGTTACCCAGTATTTGGATAGCATGGAACGTACAGTCCAGGACATGGGCAGACCATATTGTTATACAGGCCCTTGCAATCCGATTCAATGTGTACATTCATATCCATTCCAGTCACGGACCTCAAGTCATGGTGACTCTGCGGTTAAACCCAATGCTGCCCAATGGGAGCCACCTTCTGGATTTTGTTACAGGATGCGTTACCCAGTATTTGGATAGCATGGAACAGTCCGGGACATGGGCAGACCATCGTGCAATTCAGGCCCTTGCTATTAGATTCAATGTATACTTTCATCATTTTGATGAATCCTTAAATGATAATGTCCGTTGATTATTTTCACCTTCTTCCCCTCCTCAATTGTTGGGAGTCACCTTCTGGATTTTGTCACAGGATGTGTTACCCAGTATATAGATTGCATGGAACAGTCTGAGACATGGGCAGACCATATTGCAATTCAGGCCCTTTCTATTAGATTCAATGTCCAGAGGCAAGTGGAATAAACATTTCATGATAATGGACAAGCAGGTAGTATTATATACAGACAGCATTTTGAAGAAGGTAAAACTCCCTGGAGTAGAAGTTTATCCTGGCCTTGGGGTGCGCATTGCCTCTATTAGAAAAGTTGTCTGGTGCAAATACATAAATGACATTAATTTGGTACTACTCTATGTTGAAGGCAATGATCTGGCAGGAACAAGCACAAAAGCCCTACCTGATGTAGCTTTGAATGGCTATAAACTGCTGCTTCAGTCGACAAGAGAGAAATACCCACAAGCCACTGTCGGTATATGCGAGGTTCTCCCAAGAGATGATGTAGAAGAAAACACAAAAATGGACTAACTGGTTACTGAGGGAATTTTGTGGAAAAGAGAAGATATATTTTGACTTAAAGGTGCAAGGGGGGGGGGATGCCGAATTACAGAGGAGGAAAATGGAACAGATTCAATGGCTTGTTTCTGAACAATGAACAATGCAAATACAGGAGAGGATATAAACAATACAGGAGAGGACATATATACAATTATAAGAAAGATGCGACACACTTTACAAGAAGGGGGAATGTCGAATTGCAGAGGAGAAAAATGGAACAGATTCAAATGGCTCTAATGATTGACATGGACTTTACACTGTAATACATCAAGAGGAAGTCCATCGATTCAATTTTGGAAGACCCAAATAACATTGAATTTATGTGTTGTAATGAGACCATCAACACCAGCAGATGAATCCAGCACATCATATGTAAAGGAATCTTGGATAATGATATCCAATGACATCAAACATGATGGGTACTTTGCACTGTTGGGTTTTACATTATTATACCCCAGTTACATGCCCTACACTGTAGTGTAAAAACAATTTGTGATGCGATCAAGCAAAATCAGTCGGAACTCGGAAATATTGATTTTGAGATATAGCCAAACAAAGGAAATATTTCCTTTCGTTTTCTATTGTTTTGGAAACTCTTTAGCTCCTCATATCTTTGGAACATCTTGTTCAATTTGAATGGGGTTTTCTGAAAAATGCAGCTTTGTAAATGCTCTTTACTATCCTGTAAGAAATTGAAAATTTTATATTTCCGAGTTCCGACTGATTTTGCTTGATCGCATCACATTTATCAACGGACAGACAATTGTGCTACTCAATACAAAAGTCGCTTTACAATCATGGGCATTTCCATAGCTCTCCTAGATTTAGGAGTTGAAGACTTCAATGCAAATTTCTCAGCTAGTGGACATGGCAAGTCAGAAGTAGATTTTGCTGCAGGAAGTGTGATAACTCAAGTAAAAATAAGAATAGTTGTCAACGATGCCAAAACATTCTACAGGCAGTACTGCAAATCAACAAATTTCGCAACTTTGAGCACACACATGAAATATAAATAGAAGAAAGATAACAAAAATGGCTGAATCAGGACCGATTATAAAAGATCAATGGAGCCAATACGGCGATATGGCAGCTGAGTTGAGGGCAATATATGCCCTAGCCCCTTAACGAAGCTTTCAAAAGCCGTGGGTAAGAACATTTTACATTTTTATTTTGTAGTTTTGCTAAATAAAATGATTTTTGTTCTTCGCATGCATGCATGGTACCCTGCATGGTATGGATGTGTGTACCGAATTCGGCACCATTTCAATTCAAATAAGATGAGATTACAGTACAAATGAACTGTGCTGAAGGCATTGTTGGAACCTAATAACAATCCATTACCATAGTCTATTTGGGACAAGATGTGCACAGAAGAGAGAAGCTGTAAGTCACAACCTTGTGTTGGCGACTTCCCAGCTGGAAATTTGCTACTTTCATCTGGAATGTTTTTTTGCAAAATTTTTCAGAACATTGAATAATAAGAAACTGTCAACCATTACACCCTGCATATAGTCCGATGTATACTCCACTTCGCGGTTGCGATTTCGCCGACGCGAAGAAATTTGAGCTAAAATTTTACGACTTCCGGGTTTCTTTGCTTCGCAGAGAGTTGAAATTTGTTCAATTTTTTTTGGGGGGGGGGTATCGGTCAGCAAAGTTTCTGCACAAGCTCCTCTGATTGGCTGCTAAAGTAATCAGGCCAGCTAATGACCCCATCAAGAACTTGACCTGCAACTGTAGAAAATCCCTTTCTCTATCTGTTTATGTTAATTCTGTATTGAACTGAACTATGGACGACTATAAAGAAAAAATAATACTTGCCATGCAAGACTTTTCCAGTCTTATATGATTACCAACGAAACGATTATAGAGATATTGGGAAGAAGGCGAATGCTTGGGAAACAATTTCCTCTAATCGGACTTATTTCATAATCACCACCCAGTTAAGATACCTCTAACTGGTTATCATCTCAACATGGAAGAAATATCAAACCCTAACATCAGAAAGTCTTGCGTTTGACTGGCTCAGTCTTTTCAATGCAAGCTAAGTGAAGGAATTCACCACGATCAAGTGAAGACAAAGTGCTGTGAAACTTTATTTTGCATTGGCTGCATCACTGAACACGTCAAAACACATGCCCTGCCTGTAAAGCAGTCTTCTTTGAGCCTGAAAGTGATGATAGCAACACTTTATAAATGTCTGTTAGCGAACTGTCAGAATCTGAGCAAAGAATAAGAAGCATTCTGCAATGCTGGTGCTTAAATTCCTTCAATTAAGGGTGTAATGTTGTTCTGCCCATTGCTCAGACGCTTGCCCATATACCTAACTGTTTATTCCAAAATACACCCAAACTGTTTTGGGCAAAGAAACCATCAGTAACATCTAGACCAACAAGCGATGTTGCAGTAAAGTGAGCAAAACGGAGGATCCAAGACTTGAAGTCAACTGTTCGCCAATGTTGTGAAGACACAAATGAAGATGTTGTAGATGCCCTCTTCTTCCTGCTTCTACAAGAAATGAAGAACAACAATGACAATAGAGTAACGAGAGTTGAAGCTCTCTTCTACAACAAACCGGAAGAATTGAGCACTGACCAATGCCTTGCAATGCGTGTAGAAAACTTGCAATCCAGGTCGCATTACTATAGCCAGTACAATTACTTGCAATCACACGATATTCATCTGCTAAAGCCTCTTGATAACCTGAATGATAGGGAGCACCACGATTATATGGCATCAAGAACGAGGTACACCATCCAGCATCCTGTACAACCAACACATCCGGAGTATTACTACACACTCCGTAAAGCAAAGGCTACCAGCACCAACCCTGGAGAACACCATCCAGTGTCCTGTACAACCAACACATCCAGAGTATTACCACACACTCCGTAAAGCAAAGGCTACCAGCACCAACCCTGGAGATTTTGTTGTTGCACCACATCTTACCGGTTCAACTGAACCCATTGATGTGATGGAGTCCTTTCCTAGTGGTATGCCAGAAATGGCAAAACCAAACTGTGCAGGAATGCGATGTACATACCCAGTTGCCCTTGCAAAAACCTTGGAGTTGGACGACATCTGTGATGGACTGAAAAATATTGATACAACAGATCCGCACTTGCGATTTCATGCAACCATGGATGTGATGGATGGATGTGATGGGATGGGTGACATTTCTGTCTATTAACAGCAGACAGATGTTGCCCTCCCAGACAAAGCATTCCGCTACTGTTTTTGTGTTGTCAACATTAATTTTGAATGGTGAAATTAAGCGCACCAGTGGTCAAATTGATCATCTAACAGAAAAAGGAATGCCTTGTTTTGGACTCATTCAAGTTCTACATCATGATGCACAAAAGGAGAACAATGGGGATTTCAAGGTTATCTTATGGCAGCTGTGCATCATATTATTTTGGAACAACAACTATCACAAGTATCTCATGTTAGCTCACCAAATTGCAGTTGGAGTGTATGGTTGGGTGTCGGAGAGAACAAAACTTGACATGCTCTACAATCGCACATGCGAATATAATTGATGGAAAAGACCGCAACTTGCCACTCGATGAAATCAACGAAAACGAAGTCTGTCTGCTCAAACAATTGCTCAAAAGATGTTGCCCTCCCAGCATTCCGCTACTGTTTTTGTGTCATCAACATTGATGTTGAATGCTCGGATGGGACTTGCAAACAGGTTTATACTTGTCCAAACGCGGTCCGGACAAATCGACCACTTCTGGAGTCAATCACGAATAAAAATGGCAGGTTGACACGTGTGGTTTTAATGGAACCTATTGAGGCAGAGCATGAAAGTATGAAGGGTAATTGGCCAAACATTAAGGTGGAAGATATCAACAGACAATACATCTGCCAACCTCTGAATGAAACATCCAAGAAGTGTGTAGTGATGCACAATTTCAGAGGGCACCAAAAGATAGGCCAACCTCTGAATGAAACATACAAGAGGTGTGTAGTGATGCACAATTTCAGAGGGCACCAAAAGATAGGCCAACCTCTGAATGAAACATCCAAGAAGTGTGTAGTGATGCACAATTTCAGAGGGCACCAAAGATAGGCCAACCTCTGAATGAAACATACAAGAGGTGTGTAGTGATGTACAATTTCAGAGGGCACTAAAAGATAGGCCAACCTCTGAATGAAACATACAAGAGGTGTGTAGTGATGTACAATTTCAGAGGGCACCAAAAGATAGGCCAACCTCTGAATGAAACATCCAAGAAGTGTGTAGTGATGCACAATTTCAGAGGGCACCAAAAGATAGGCCAACCTCTGAATGAAACATACAAGAGGTGTGTAGTGATGTACAATTTCAGAGGGCACATGGATGCTCCCGAGGAAATCATATTAAAGTGCACTTTACCAACTCCATCTAGAAGATCTCGTAAAGATAAGTCTTCCTTAAGTTGGAGGTAGGAGATGATGTGACAAACCGCCTCAAGATGATCCAGGCCATCATTACGCACCTCAACAGTAACGAGGTGAGCGAGTCGGAGGATAAGGGCACATCGGTGCTGCCAAGTGTGCAAGAGGAGATCGAGGGCATGCTGCATCCCATCAAAGATGAGCAGCCAATGTTCCCGGCCAATGTTGGACAACACTCAAGAGTAGCTGCCTTGGAAGTTGAGTTCAAAGAGATGGCAATGGTAGAGAAGCAAATGGAGTCTGACAGCTCTGTGAAATGCAAGATTATACCATGATTTGAATTAATCTTGAGTCATTGCTAAAACCTTGAGAAACTGAACAAAGTAACCAAACAGATCATCAGAATGATTGCTGCAGTGAAAGCAATTCACAAAATTGATAAACTAAAGGCAACATTTCCAAAGAGAAAACAAGACTCAAGTTATTGTTAAAACCTTGAGAAACTGAACAGTTAGTTGAATGTACAGAGAGCGACTGGTACTGCTCGCAAAACTGCCACCATGCAAGATGATATTAAGCGCGCCGGTGGCCAAATTGATCATCTAACAGAATATGCAAAAGGAATGGCTTGGTTTGGACTCATTCAAGTTCTACATCATGATGCACAAAAAGAGAACGATGGAGATTTTATGGCTATCTTATGGCAGCTGTGCATCATATTATTTTGGAACAACAACCATCACAAGTATCTCATGTTAGCTCACTGAATTGCAGTTGGAGTACATGGTTGGTTGTCGTAGAGAACAAAACTTGGCATGCTCTACAATCGCACTGCAAATATCACTTGCCACTCGATGAAATCAACAAGAATAAAGTCTGTCTGCTCAACCAATCGCTCAAAAAGACCGAGTCGGTCGCCTATTTGGTAGCTTCGACATTGGTGTCCAGAAGATATTCATGAAGAAAAAGTACAAGCGCCAATCAGAAAGAAAGTAGAAATATCAGCAAGATCTGAGCAAATTTGTAAAGGCCTGTGGCCGTCTCAACTTATTGCACCCACAGGGCAGAAATGGCCAGAAGAGCACACCAGTATGTCTGCACCATCTGAAGATCAAGAGTGGTCTCGGGGAGGTGGTGTAGAAAAAATGGACTGGGAGTATACCGTCAAGCATTCCCGGGGGAGGCAATCCACCACTGTAGTTTGACATGCGTGTACAGTTATGTACACTTGCCAAGAGCAATTCAGTGAACTACTATTTGGGTACAGTACTTAATTTGGTTTGTACACCTGTTAGCAATTACAAATTTATGATGCTTCATTTCAGAGCAGTCAGGAAAGACAACTATGCCCACTACACTCTGCAGCTACTCTGTCAGGTCAAAGCCTTGTTAACCCCCCATCTTGCTCATCAGCTAGTATGGAACCGGTTCATAAATCGCCAAGGAAGAGTTGACTCAAATAATGAGTGTGATAAAGAGATGGAGATGGTGAACAAGGTTACTAAGTGTCTGGTGCAAGGCTTTAGAGGCAAGATCTCTGAACAGTCTATTCATCGGGTATCCAAATCGGCACAGACAATCAAATCCATCTTAGCTGTATCGGATGCTGCAGGTGGAACAAGAAAGCAATCAGGGAAGCATGGTCGAGTTGATGCAACAGAGGATGTGCTCCAACTTGCCAATACCCTTCATAATGAAGATGTATTCAACAGCAATAGGAAGATTTTTTTGATCTTTTTGATCATGGTCGGGAACACATAGCATGAATTGACATGGCAATGATCCATTTTGATGTCTCTACGACAGTGAATAATCCTTGGATCAATTAAGCCTTTACCATAGTCTAACTCTGAAGGTAACACCCTTTTCCTTACTTTAGTGTTTTAGAATGCTATGTAAAACTGCTATAAATTATAAGATAGCAAAATCCTTATTATTTATGAAATCCTTATTATTTATGAAATCAATTAATTGACTATTGTTAATTGTAAATCTTAGTATGTATTGATATTGACTAATATAAATTTAGCATTAATTAGATGCATTGTATTAGTGTTTTTGGTTTTTGGTTTTTTCTTTGGTGCATAGTTTTATAACAATTTTTAAATTGTTATAAAACACCAAAGGACTGAGAACCAGTGCACAGGCACATACGCCAGGAACAGCATCAAGATATTACAAACACCTTGGAACACTTGATGATATCTTTGAGGCATTTGACATGATTCAAGTAGCAGGGCAATTCCATGTTAAAATGACATTTTTTCAAAAATATGAACTTTGCAATTGGCAATGATTGATGATATATTTTGATTATACACCCTTTAAAGTTAACAAAAAAGAAATTTTCAAATGAATATCAGCTGTAGTATTTTTTTTTCATTGATTTGAAGGATTTAAAGTATTTTCCTACATTTTGTTAATAGCAGATAGTCAAAAGTAATTAATTTTTTTTCTCAGTAATATATGGAACAAAAACAATTCTTTTTTGTGATAGTGTTGTTTGATACATAATTTGTCAAAATAAAAAATAAAAAATTAGGAAGCCGTGTTGGTAATGGTCAGGATGGCATGACAAGTTGTGTAATGTTAAGCTTGTAACGCGAGTCACAAAAAGAACAACTTTTTAATGCAGTAAAAAATCTAAAGGGTTATAAATGTTCCTTTCATTTTCCTCCTGGTTTGGGTCATAACTCATAATTATTTCATAAGGTTTTTTTTTTTTTTTTATTGTACCACCAGAGACAGACTATTCAAAATGGTAAGCGAGTAACAATGTAACGCGAGTCACGATATATTGTAATGTGAGTCACACATATTATACAGCTCTCTATACAGTAGGGCTAGAAAATAATCCATAAATAATCACTAAAACTTCTCCCTCCCAATTTTACCCTCCCAGGACTCATAATTATTGTGCATCACTTAACAAATTGCAGGACTGGAAACCGTTTTTGTCCCCATCTGTGAATTCAAATTCACAATTTGACTTTCCATTATAAACACCCATTATAAACACCCACTACCACCATTCCACCCCAGTTTCTCCACCTAACCCCAGAACAGAATGTCATGTTTAAAGTTGAATTCCACAATATAAATTAAATAGAGCATGTTTAGAGCTTTCAAATTGGGCTGTGTTATCAAAAAGTGAGTGTAACAGTCACGTAACGTAACACGAGTCAAGCACTAAGTTGGCCATTTTAAAAATACCAAACTCAAATGTACTTAATGTTTGCTTCTGTAGTATAGCTGCAGTAAAAGGTAATTACTTAGTGGTATCAACTTTTGTGTGCAGCTTCTTGTTTGAGGAGCAATATTGAAAAAGTAAAAGCTAAATTTGGAAGGGGTAATTTTAGTAACAAAAGTCACAACCACATTTTTGCCAATAAATGTTACATCATTACATAGAGTTATTCACAAATTACAAGTACCTGATTTGATATATATGTAAAGAGAAGATGAATAAATTAAGTCTGGGGAATGTGTTCCACATTGATCAGCGGCAGCCTTTTATATTTTGCTACTAGGGGCTCTGCAATAAGCAGACCTCCCTCTCAGCCTGCCATAAATTGCTTGATCCTCTTCTCGGCCTGCCAAAAATCCTTACCCCTCTTTTTTAGGAACCCATTTTGCAAACCTTAAATGGTCTATATCAGTTTTGCATATATACACCAGGCACAAAAAGAAACTTGTCAGTTATAGTCACCCTTGCTGCTCAACAACTTGATAATTTTGCATTATTCTGAAATATACATTTTGTTAGTTGGATTTTGCTTTCTCGTTTGACATCCTGTTCATGAAAATCGAGCAAGAATTGACCAAGATATGTGCCTCCAAACCCCCAAACCCCAAAATCAAAAGTTGCAATTTTAACGATTCAATTGTGCCTGTTACACTGTGTGCTTTATTGATCGGCCTGTGGTGCTTGTGTACAACACAACGATGCATCCCATTGAAAATCGTTGAAATTGGTTGCAACTTTTAATTTTGGGGTTTGAGAGAGGCGCAATTCTTTTTCAATTTGTTCAATTTCAAAGTGAGAAAGCGAAGCCCAATTAACAAAATGTATATTTCAGAATAATCCAAAATGATCAGGTTGTTGAACAGCAAGGATGACTATAACTGACAAGTTTCTTTTTGTGCCTGGTGTATATGAATGTTTCCATACAGTTTTTCAATGCATTTTATGTAATAAATGTATATGAAAATTGTATTCTTATTCAAATTGCTAGTTTTTTTCAATTTCCATCATTGGTCCCCATTACCACCACCCCGCCCCACCACACCACCACCCCACTCCAGAGGAGAGGGTCCTTTTTAATGCTGAATTACAGTATTTTTATAGTGCTAAAGTAAAACTGACCACAATGGAAATGAAATTGAGCATGTTTAAAGCTTTCAAAGTGGGACCATGTAATCAAAATAGTGAGCGTAACGCGAGTCACGTAACGCGAGTCACGCACCAATTTAGCTAAAGTTGGCCATTTTAAAAATACCAATCTCAAATATACTTCGTGTTTGTTTCTGTAATACAGGTGAGATATCAGGTAATTACTTAGTGGTATAAACTTTTGTCTGCAGCTGTTTGTTTGAGGAGAAATATTGAACAAGTAAAAGCCTAATTTTGCTGGTGTAATTTTTCGTAACGCGAGTCACAATCACATTTTTGCTAATAAATGTGTCATCTAATTATTTACAAAATTAAAGTTTATGTGATTTGATACATTGGGTCAGTAAGTACATGTGGAGAGAAGATGAATAAACCAACTCCTTGTTCAATTGTATTTATATGACATTGAATGTGCTGATTTTATCAAAAATGTAACGCGAGTAACATGGAATTGCCCAGCACATGACAGGGCACTAGAGGTACGTTTTGTAACTTATCACAAAAAGATACGTTTGTGAAGATTATCATCCATCCAGGTAGTAAACAATATTAATATTGAACTATAATCTAGTCAACTGGACTTACTATTTTTGAGTGGGAAATTTTCACATCCAATCCTGTTATAACTTCTTTATTTTTACACATTTCATAAATATCTTTTTCTAGGAACTGGTTGATAGTGCCACCCTTGAACATCTTTGTCTTATTGTTCACCGAATGGCTGAACTTCAGCCAGGGCTAACACTGGATCTACTGGAGGAGAGAAGAGCTGTGCCTCCACCTGAAGCAGTTGGTATGCCACCAGCAGCACATCAAGGCCCTCCCGAGAGCCCCCAGAAGTCTCCATCACCACCACCACCACAGTGCCCACAGGATGTACTTTCACTGACTACCACATAATCGACACTTGCTCAAACACCTCAGGGACCACCAGTGACACCACAGAGCCATCAAGAGGAGCCATGACCACCACCAGAGAGCCCCCAGCAACCAGCTACCAGCACCCCAGACCCCTCAGCCTGATTGGTGTGTGTGGGCATTGCAGGGAAATGCCAGACCCTGTTGAGAATATTTGCTGCTTAAACCAGCCAGCATTTTGCATATCTAGAGCAGGGGTGAGTAAGCACAAATGTCATAATATCTAATAAAAAAGAAAGTAAAAGCCTGCATATTGCATGCAAAGAAAGACATGCACAATGGATAACTTGAAAACTGAAATAATTTCCATAAATCAATTTGTTGCAGTTTACCAAGTAGGGTGTATGGTAGCTTTAATTTAGACCAAGAAATTACCAATCAATAGGAAACTATTCGAAGGTGTCTCTGGATTACTGATGTAATTGGACTCAATAATGCACATGTGCTGCGAGTCCATGCAGATCCCACAGGGGAGTGCATTGGTTGGACTTATCAACATTCATTGCAAGTATTAGAAAATATGAACAATAATTAATTCATCCACCTGCAAAATGTTTGTGCACTGCGGGTAGTACGCAGAACTTATTTACTTATTATTCAAACAATTATACAATATTTTGCATATATTTCCAACAACTTTTCTGATTGGCTATGTGGTTTTAAAGCTGAATTCATACTCCATCGCCGAGCGATGAACGATTGGTATTTGACCAATCAGGCAGCGCGCTTCTCCCATCGCAATGAGAAGTGCATTGCCTCATTGTCTAGAAACCAATCATTCGTAGCTCAGCAATGAAATATAAATTCAGCTATAGAGTGTATGAATGTATTTTATAGGCTACTAATTGCAGAATACTACTCTTATCTGTTATTTTCAGGAAATGAATGCTCTGATCCTGGACAAAGTGGTCCTGATGCTGCTGAGGTTGTACAGGGGGGATATCTTTCATCTCCCTGTACACCAAGACCAGAGAGGGCAGCAAAGAAATCTTGGAGATGAAAATAAACGATACAGACATGCTGCCTATCGGCAGTTCATTTTATGGCAGCACGGCCACCTTGGGGAGAGGTAACAGAAGACTGGTGCCATCTTGCTGCGTGGAACGCATTAGGACAAAGTACCCTGACCCATTAGGGTACTATACCGGATTTCGGTTCACACGTCTACATTAGATTCAAGGAAAGATTTCAAGGAAACAAGCTTTAGTTTAGTTTAGTAGATTTTAGATAGTAGATTAGTAGACACTGTTATGTACCATAAACAACTGAGGGTGGGAGGTTATAATTACATATAGGCCTAATGTATATGTCAGGCATGAGAATTTTCAGTTTAAAAAGTGAATTCAGTTGTTTTTTATAGTTAAAATATCTGCAACTTTATTTAATTTCAGCCTGTTTTTGGTACTCGTTTTCCAATTTCACTTGCATCTTCAGATTTTTTAGGAAAGTGCAGTCTCATGCCTGATACGTAAAAACAACTAAATACTGTAAAAGTGGAAATTTTAGTGCAATTTTAGTGCTTTGCCGAATTTGAAGTGTTTCCTTTGCTTTTAAATTCACAATTTTGGGAAGTGTAAGATATCATCTTGGGGTATGGGGAGTTTGATTGACAGGAACTGTAGATGTGAACTAGTTAATAATTATAGGTTATTCTTAGTCAGTGGGAGTGGTCTATTACGTAGACACATAATCTGATTGGACAATCGCATGATTTTGGGTGTCGTCTATCAGGCTGTAGAGCGACCCACGTCATCATGAGTGTTGATCACGCGTAACACGCTCATAGAGGTGCGGCGTATGTATCGCGTTGTAGGCGCGTGAGACAGAGTGCGGAACACACGCACGCGCTAGCAGTACGCGCAACAAAAGATGTGAAGTTGTAAACAAGTTTCGTTCATTTTAAAAAAAGGGGATGTTTTTATGACGGTAACTTAATTTTGCTTCAAAAAAATAGTTTGCAGTTATTAAAAATAATATTTAACTGACTAAGAATGAGAATAAACGATAGGAATTTTTATTTTGACTATCCTCTACCTATGATAGACGACAGGCAGGTCGAATATTTTTATCGTAGTGGATACCGGCTGCGCCGGCATCCACTACTCAAAATATTGGACCTGCCTGTCGTCTCTCACACGGTAGAGGATAGTCAAAATAAAAATTCCTATCGCTTATTCTCTAAATAACTGCTTGCATTAGTTATTTGGAGGGATATTCTGAGGTCCAAAGCAAAATGTTTAGATTTTTCACAATGACCGACATATAACTGATGCAAAGTTATTAACCAAATTCATAACCGTCATTTTTAACTCATCACTCAACCAAATCTCAAGATTTTATTCTCTGAAATAAACAATTTTTATCAAAACTTATATTTCGCCCTTCAAAAAGTGGAACAGGCTAAAACGGACTTACCAATTACAGCACTGCGCAATCACGCCATGTGCAAATATGGTAGTAGTGTGCGCGTGAAGTGTTCCGGCGCAACAGATGCGCATACGCGGAAGTCATTGTAACACGTAAGCATACGCGGAGGTCATTGATTGATATCAATAACCTCCGCGCCGGTATACCACGTTGTGCGTAAATCATCTAACGACCAATTTGATTGGGACGCACATATGGTGTGATACGCGGAGATTATGAATATATCACAAAAAGGATTGAAAGGAAATGCAACCATGACATGTTTATAATTATATACCTCATATATAGATTCCTGTCATCTGATTGGTTAAAAGTGCAGTCATTGAATTAGCTATGCCTTCCTTTTTAAAAATTACGTAAAAACTGAACTATTCCCTGGGCAATAGTCTTTTAAAAGACTATTCCCGGGCATAGTAATTTTCACGCGCGTCCCGATCAAACTCTGGCAGCGATGGCGTGTTCGCATTACGCACGCAGCGCCAACGCCAACGCGCTGCCTGCCAGTTGCGCTGACGCGATCGGTTAACGAAAAAACTTTCTTTGTAAATTTTACCATTAGCCTATGAACAATAAAATAGGCCTTTTAACCAATCAGATGACAAAAATCTATATTTATGCGGTATATAAAACAAATATTGACTGCTTTATTCGGATCATGGTTAACATTATAGGCCCACGGTGATCTCAAAACCATGCTATGACCCTCGGCTGCGCCTCGGGTCATAGCATGGTTTTGAGATCACCTTGGGCCTATAATGTTAACCATGCCCCTCATAGCAGTCAATATTTGTATACTAGAGCATGATAAACCCTGGCTTCAGAAGGGATTTAGCACTCATCATTACCTGGTAAAAGCACAAACCTGGAAAAGTTGTCATTAAAGAAGGGAGTAGTTCTTGAACAGACTTATAAAGATAAAGGAAATTATCACAGATTGCACATCCTCAAGTCACAGCTCTTATGGCATCAGAAACAAAACCCTATAAAGACATCATACATCAGATTGACATATGGCACGGCATCAAAAGCCTCAATCTCGAAACGTCTCACAAAAGGCTTAAACAGGCTTGTGAAGATAAAGGAAATTGTCACAGATGCACATTCTCAAGTCAAAGCTCTTATGGCATCAGAAACAAAACCCTATAAAGACATCATACACCAGATTGACATATGGCACAGCGTCAAAAGCCTCAATCTCAAAACGTCTCACAAAAGGCTTAAACAGGCTTGTGAAGATAAAGGAAATTGTCACAGATGCACATTCTCAAGTCAAAGCTCTTATGGCATCAGAAACAAAACCCTATAAAGACATCATACACCAGATTGACATATGGCATGGCATCAAAAGCCTCAATCTCAAAACGTCTCACAAAAGGCTTAAAAAGATAAAGGAAATTGTCACAAATTGCACATCCTCAAGTCACAGCTCTTATGGCATCAGAAACAAAACCCTATAAAGACATCATACATCAGATTGACATATGGCATGGCTACAAAAGCCTCAATCTCAAAACGTCTCACAAAAAGTAGATCTAACAAGATCAAATAAAAGCATGTGGATCTCTGCTTATTGAAATCATTGTTGGTACTATGCACCAAGTGTGGCAGAACTTTCAGAATGGGAAATCCTTGTGGTTTAGTATCTTGCACCACACAGTGGATGAGCATGAATGGCCTATGACAGCTGAAAAGAGTTTGAAGGAAATGCCACCCCAATATGTTACCATATGGTAGGCCTACATCATGCTCTAAAAGGACAATAAAAGAGGCACTTGTTGAAGAGCATTCAATCGCGGAAGAAAGACAACGCAAGAAGGTTGCCTCAAACCGTGAGATTTTGAAGAAGTTGTTAGAGATCATCATTCTCTTAGCTAAGCAAAACATACCATTCCATGGACATCGTGAAGGTGATACCTCGAACAATCGCGGGAATTTTCTTGAACTTGTGCACCATCGTTAATAACTAGAGCATGATAAACGCTGGCTTCATTAAGGGATTTAGCACTCATCAGTACCTGGTAAAAGCACAAACCTGGAAAAGTTGTCATTAAAGAAGGGAGTAGTTCTTGAACAGACTTATAAAGATAAAGGAAATTGTCACAGATTGCACATCCTCAAGTCACAGCTCTTATGGCATCAGAAACAAAACCCTATAAAGACATCATACATCAGATTGACATATGGCACGGCATCAAAAGCCTCAATCTCGAAACGTCGCACAAAAGGCTTAAACAGGCTTGTGAAGATAAAGGAAATTGTCACAGATGCACATTCTCAAGTCAAAGCTCTTATGGCATCAGAAACAAAACCCTATAAAGACATCATACACCAGATTGACATATGGCACGGCGTCAAAAGCCTCAATCTCAAAAGCGTCTCACAAAAGGCTTAAACAGGCTTGTGAAGATAAAGGAAATTGTCACAGATGCACATTCTCAAGTCAAAGCTCTTATGGCATCAGAAACAAAACCCTATAAAGACATCATACACCAGATTGACATATGGCATGGCATCAAAAGCCTCAATCTCAAAACGTCTCACAAAAGGCTTAAAAAGATAAAGGACATTGTCACAAATTGCACATCCTCAAGTCACAGCTCTTATGGCATCAGAAACAAAACCCTATAAAGACATCATACATCAGATTGACATATGGCATGGCTACAAAAGCCTCAATCTCAAAACGTCTCACAAAAGTAGATCTAACAAGATCAAATAAAAACATGTGGATCTCTGTTGTTTGAAATCATTGTTGGTACTATGCACCAAGTGTGGCAGAACTTTCAGAATGGGAAATCCTTGTGGTTTAGTATCTTGCACCACACAGTGGATGAGCATGAATGGCCTATGACAGCTGAAAAGAGTTTGAAGGAAATGCCACCCCAATATGTTACCATATGGTAGGCCTACATCATGCTCTAAAAGGACAATAAAAGAGGCACTTGTTGAAGAGCATTCAATCGCGGAAGAAAGACAACGCAAGAAGGTTGCCTCAAACCGTGAGATTTTGAAGAAGTTGTTAGAGATCATCATTCTCTTAGCTAAGCAAAACATACCATTCCATGGACATCGTGAAGGTGATACCTCGAACAATCGTGGGAATTTTCTTGAACTTGTGCACCATCGTTAATAACTAGAGCATGATAAACGCTGGCTTCATTAAGGGATTTAGCACTCATCAGTACCTGGTAAAAGCACAAACCTGGAAAAGTTGTCATTAAAGAAGGGAGTAGTTCTTGAACAGACTTATAAAGATAAAGGAAATTGTCACAGATTGCACATCCTCAAGTCACAGCTCTTATGGCATCAGAAACAAAACCCTATAAAGACATCACACATCAAATTGACATATGGCATGGTGGCAAAAGCCTCAATCTCAAAACGTCTCACAAAAGTAGCTCTAACAAGATCAAATAAAAGCATGTGGATCTCTGCTGATTGAAATCATTGTTGGTACTATGCACCAAGTGTGGCAGTACTTTCAGAAATGGAAAGCATTGTGGTTTAGTATTTTGTACCACACAGTAAATGAGCATGAATGGCCTATGACAGTTGAAAGGAAATGCCACCCCAATGTGTAACCATATGGTAGGCCTACATCATGCTCTAAAGGACAATAAAAGAGGCACTTGTTGAAGAGCATTCTATCGCGGAAGAAAGACAACGCAAGAAGGTTGCCTCAAACCGTGAGATTTTGAAGAAGTTGTTAGAGATCATCATTCTCTTAGCTAAGCAAAACATACCATTCCATGGACATCGTGAAGGTGATACCTCGAACAATCGCGGGAATTTTCTTGAACTTGTGCACCATCGTTAATAACTAGAGCATGATAAACGTTAGCTTCAGAAGGGATTTAGCACTCCTCATTACCTGGTAAAAGCACAAACCTGGAAAAATTAGCATTTAAGAAGGAAGTAGTTCTTGGAGACTTGTAAAGATAAAGGAAATTATCACAGATTGCACATCCTCAAGTCCCAGCTCTTATGTCATCAGAAACAAAACCCTACAAAGACGTCATACATCAGATCGACATATGGCACAGCGTCAAAAGCCTGATCTTGAATTGTCTCACAAAAGTAGCTCTTACAAGATCAAATAAAAGCATGTGGATCTCTGCTGTTTGAAATCATTGTTGGTACTATGCACCAAGTGTGGCAGAACTTTCAGAATTGGAAATCCTTGTGGTTTAGTATCTTGCACCACACAGTGGATGAGCATAAATGGCATACGGCAGCTGATGAGTTTGAAAGGAAATGCAACCACAATGTGTTATCATATAGTAGGTTACAGAACACACAACTCACTCCTCTTGTTCATACCCTTCAAAGTCATGGATATGAGGGAGACACAGTACCTGAACTCTGATGAACAACTTGCCTTATTGCGGCAAAAAACCCAGTGAAGCTGAAAGTCTAAAATCTCAACTCTTCTTTGCGAATTCCTACAGTATAAGACTTCTGCACAGAAAGTGAACTCTCAATGACCAGCTAAAAGAGTTTAGCCTTTGAGGTGACCTTAAAGCTATAGCCCACAATTTGGTGTCAGCAGAGGAGGAAGGGCTCTTTCAAGACAAGAAGTTTCTACATGTTATTTATACTTTCTTTTATGCTGTTAGAGATTGTTTCTCGTAACCTTCATGTGAAGGGACAGGGAAAACAGTACAAACCTGCTGTGAGAAATCTCAACTGAAAGAACATTTCAAATTTCAGTTCAAATTTTTATCTTTCTTGATTTATGGTTTATTATTAAGGTTGGCAAGTAGTAAGTAAAAGTTGGCAAAAATGTATTCATATATTGTACAATGTAATGATTTAAATTTTTATAACAACCTTGTAAAAATTATTTTCTTACAGCAAATTAAACAAACGTATCAGTTAACTTAGCTTGGAATTCATAATACCAACTGTTAAGGTTTTACCGTCGTCAGCCGATTCGACTTGACTATTGCGCCTGTTTTCAAAGGCGTGCGTACGCCGCGTCGTGTTCGGCGTTGCGTTGCAGAACATCGCAGAGAAACGATGCGTGTTGTGCGTGTCAATGCTATTTTTGCGCACCGGCGATAACTAGGGCCAAAAAATAAAGAAAACAATGTTTGCAAAAAAAAAAAAAAAAAGTGGTCGCTTCTAATATATACAACATGTACATTGTACATGTTGTATATATTAGAAGCGACCACTTTACAAACCAAATCTTGCCAGCGTGCTTCCAGTAATAACGGACCTGGACCCCCTCCCAAAGTAGGCCTACGACAGTAGGTCATAGTATGAAGTTATAGGCCTACCAAAAAAACACAGAATCAGGTTTTTTTTAACCTTAGGCCTATACGAGTGTTGGTTAAATTCGTTAATTCGTTTTAATAATATTTTGGCCTAAATGTTGGGTAAGCACTATATGGTATATTTAGGCCTATTAAAGGTTATACGTTAAAAGCTTGGTTCCAAAAGGCGCTAAATCCACTTTTGGAAAAAATTGAGTTATTGGTACCAATGTATAGTGTTACATCATTAGTTTCACGGAATCAAACTATTTTTTCCAAAAGGAGCTTAATCCCATTACAGGGTGGGTCAGAATTTTGACTTTTTTTCCAAAAGGCGCTAACTCCATTTCAGTTTTTTTCCAAAAGGCGCTAAATCCATTCGACCAATCACCGTGCTCAGTAGGCCATTAAAGACTAAAATTGCATAGGACTATTCTCCTGTTGACAAGGCAACTATTGATCAAAATTTAAATCACAAAAGTTTAGAATTTCAACTTGTACACACACTAGTACACCCCCAGCAAACACAGACGACAATTTGCGTGTAAAATTGCATGATTTGACAGAATTTTCGTTGTAAATTTTTTGAAAAAAATTTGCACATTTTTTTCACATTTTCAAGCTTTCAATGAATAAATACCATTACATTGTTGAAATAAAGTGCAGTTTGCTATATAAAAAAATATTTGTATGTATTTTGTTTAATATTGCAAATTATTTTGAATATCATTGAATATTTTGTTTCCAAAAGGCGCTAAATCCACGGTTATTGGATATTTTGTTTCCAAAAGGCGCTAAATCCACTTCAAGCTGTTTAATAAAAGAATACTTACAATTAAACATTATAATCAGGATCTCAAAAATAGGTGTTTTTGTAGTTACTGACATGAGAACTAACATTTAAAACCAAAAAATAAATGAATAAATACCAATAAGGCTTTTAATTTAAAAAACATTGAGTTTCTCCTATTTCACTAATATGGATTTAGCGCCTTTTGGAAACAAGCTCTTCGTTTGTAGAACGTTTCATAATGAAACACGCTACAACAAAATTAAAAACATGTGAAAATGTTATTGTAGACATATATTATTTTGGCAACAGTGTTCCAACTCAGAATATGTTTTGCAGCAAGTCTTCAATGTTTTTGATTGTTATTTTTCTCTCTCTGTGTCAGGTGGCGCTGTGTAGCGCTGCTGTGGTCTTCACAAGAGTACGCCATCTCACTCGATCCGATGCCAAGTGTGTTGCACCTTGCATTCCCTGGTTAGAAACCAGCTTCACGTCATTAGTCCAAGATGTTGGTGGGCGTCCTCTTCCTCGTTGCCTTCCATGGCCCCTTGCAAAATCTGTTTTCTACACCTCCATGTTTCCTGACAATATGGCCAAAGTACTTCAGCTTTCTCTCCATTATGCCGCTTCTGATGGTTAGACTTGTACCAATCTTGTCAAGGATCCAGGAATTTGTTCTCCTGTCTTTCCATGTCACTCGTAGAAGCCTCCTGTAACACCACATCTCAAAAGCATCTACTCTTTTCCTATCATTCTTGGTCATAGCCCAAGACTCGCATCCATAAGTGGCAATGGAAAACACAGTTGCACGAAGTAGGCGTACCTTGAGGTCAATGGATAGGCCTCTGCTTTTCCATATGCTTGACATGCCCTGCACAGTTGTCCTTGCAATAGCCAGTCTTCTCTTAATTTCAGTTGTGCTGTCACCACTGTTGTTAATCATTGAACCCAGATATTCAAATTGCTTCACCTCCTCAATCTGTTGTCCATCTATCACAAACTCATCACTTTTTCTCTCTCTGTCTACAACCATTATTTTTGTCTTCTTTGTGTTCAGGAGAAGGTGTTTTTCTTCACTGGCCTCTTTGATGCGCTTCAAAAGATCAATCAGCTCTACTCTGCTGCTACAAATAAGAGTGGTATCATCGGCGTACCTCAGGTTAGTAATTCTTGTACCGCCAAACTTCACTCCACCTTCAAACCCCTCCAAAGCTGTTCTCATTATGTCTTCAGAGTAGATGTTAAATAGGTTTGGTGATAGCACACAGCCCTGACGTAAGCCTCTTCCAATCTTGAACCAATCTGTGTCTCCACTACTTGTTCTGACTGCCGATTCTTGGTCTTCATATAAGCAGCTGATCAGATCCACAAGATGACTTGGAAAACCCATCTTTTTCATAGTTTCCCACATCTGAGGGTGGCTAACACAGTCAAAAGCTTTACTGTAATCTATGAAGCACATGTAAAGAGGAAGTCTATGCTCTCTGCATTTCTCAATCACATTCCTGATATTGACAATTTGGTCCCTAGTACCCCTTCCTTCACGAAATCCTGCCTGCTCATCAGATATTTCCTGCTCCATTTTGTTCTTCATTCTCTTGATGATGATCTTCAGAAGCACTTTACTTGCATGACAAATCAGGCTGATGGTCCGGTGATTGGCACACTCTTTCAAATTTCCTTCTTTGGCAGTGGAATAAATACTGCCCTGCACCAGTCTCTCGGCCATTTCTTCTTTTTCCAGATGATACCACATAGGCCACATTAGGTCTATCCCTTCTTTCCCAGTTGCCTTCCACAACTCAGAAGCTACATTATCAATGCCAGGTGACTTAGCATTTTCATTTGTTCCATGGCAAGCTCAACTTCAGATCTCAATGGTGGAGGTTCTTCCTCACTCGTTTCACACTGTACATACACCTTGTCATCTTGTGCCTCAAACAGCTGGGAACTATACTGAACCCATCGCCTTTTGATGTCTACACTTTTCGGTAAGAGTGTTACCTTTCTCATCATTTATAACATCCATCCTGGGGTCCACTTCTTGGTAAGTTCTTTGGCAATACCAAAAGCTATTTTTGAGTCACCCTTACATCTTTCCATTTCCACACACTTCCTTTCGATGTAGTTTCTTTTGTCCTCCTTAACACTTTTGGAGACCTCTTTGTTTAAGCGTGCCCATTCTTCCTTTCCTCCATCTGCCTTTGCTCTCTTCCTGTCATCAGCTAGGTTTAAGGTTATTTTTAAAATGTTTTAAAAGTTTATAATCCACCAATTAAATGTTTAAAGCATTTTGTATTATTGGGTAAAGACCAACTACGTGCACTGAATTCATAATGCATGCGATATAGACAACACCATCAAAACTATTCAGTTTAAAAAAAAAATGTGTCATACATTTACAAAAATGATATTATAATTGGCCAAACGTTTTTCTACAGCTATAGGCAACCCAGTGTTTAACTTTGCTTTAATTGAACTGCAACAATTGATGATATGAATCCACCTCGAGATAATTCCGTAGGCCTATAGTTTTTATGACCAAAAAGTTTTCCTCTCGATGTAACGGCACTAAGCATGCTAAGTAGGCCAATGCCTATAATAATTGTAGGCCTATTATAGTCAAACACTTCGCCCATGGTGTCAAGCGCCGCTTTAACATGTTTAATAAATCCTCTTTTTGGTCATTCGAGTCAGGTGAACATAAAGCTGAAAATAACTCACTTTGTGTAACTTGATAACTCTTTGGCCCAATATCCTTGCAGAATGGGAGTCTTTCTTACACCCGTTTGTGACCAAAATACACCAAATTAGAATTAGGCTAAGAATTTTTTAAATATTCTTAGCCTTAATAGTCGACATCATTATAATTGTTCCTAATTATGGACACTTCTTAGCCTTCTTAGGTAACTGTTTTTACAGTGAAAAATTTCCTGCGTAAACAGACAGTTCCTTTTTTTATGGCCATATCGTAAATGAGCGCTGATCCGGCATCAGATCGCTTCATACCAGCGTTGGGGACGCACCAAAATATCCACGTACGCAATTAACTACGCATGGTGTCTTGCAGAAAAATGCATTTTGACCTATTTTGGTCAATTTACTGCTTGAAAACTAGGTCCGGTACCCCCAATTTTTTTTTTTGCGCGATTTTACAGAGCTTTTTCTTTTTCATAACATATATAAAATTAAAGAAATTTTGTCTCGACAATTTTTTTATACAACGCAAAAGGTGATATATTTTGGGCAAATTGCTGATTTTGCCATTGAAGTGTACAGAGATTTTTGGAAATGTACACCTCTTTTAAAACGACTGTAGCTTAAAAGTGAGGTCCGGCACCCCCTGTTTTTTTTTCCTGATTTATTATCTACACATATTAATGTACAAAATATGTCAATTTAAAAAAATTTCGTCGATAGGTTTAGTAACGACGGTAAAACCTTAAGAAGCAGATAATTTGAAATAGTGAAATTATTTCATTTGAAAGGTGGAGGTCCAGTTCCCGAAGCGAAACCATACATAACGGACGTTCTGCAAGCAGAGGCAAGGGAGGTGAGAGATGGCTTGCGACCTCAAACAGCAAAAACATTTGCACAGGTTAGTTCAAAACACAACATTTCTTCAAAATAAAACAGCCTGCACAAATCCATAGCGAGTTCAGATCGTGGACACAATCCCCCTCGAAGACGGCGTAAGTGGCGTGATGTGGAGGCCTGTATCGTAACTATATATATATCGCATATGGCTTTCTTTTCGAAGGATTCCACAGAAGAATGAATAGGACCCTCGGAAGAGCACATCCCAATAAACGGGTGGTTGTACGGAGAATGAAGAGCCAAGGAAAGCGGGCAGGAAGGAAAATAGCGAGTGCAGATCGTGGAGACAACCCCCCTCGAAGACGGCGTAAGTGGCGTGATGTGGAGGCCCGTATTGTAACTATATATCACATATGGCTTTCTTTTCGAAGGATTCCACGGAAGATGGAACAGGACCCTCGGAAGAGCACATCCCAATATATGGGTGGTTGGACGGAGAATAAAGGACCAAGGAAAGCAGGCAGAAAGGGCAATAGCGAGTGCAGATCGTGGAGACAAACCCTCTCGAAGACGACGTAAGTGGCGTGATGTGGAGGCCCGTATTGTAACTATATATCACATATGGCTTTCTTTTTGCAAGATTCCACGGAAGATGGAATGGGACCCTCGGAAGAGCACATCCCAATATATGGGTGGTTGTACGGAGAATGAAGGACCAAGGAAAGCGGGCAGAAAAGGCAATGGCGAGTGCAGATCATGGAGACAACCTCCCTCGAAGACGGCGTAATGTGGAGGCCCGTATCGTAACTATATGTCGCATATGGCTTTCTTTTCGCAGGATTCCACAGAAGATGGAATAGGACCCTCGGAAGAGCACATCTCAATATATGGGTGGTTGTACAGAGAATGAAAGATCAAGGAAAGCAGGCAGAAAGGGCAATAGCGAGTGCAGATCATGGAGACAACCACCCTCGATGGCGTGATGTACAGGCCCGTATCGTACGGCTGAAAACCGATGCCAACAGTCATCAAAAATGTATTTCATTTTTATTAGATACAACCAAATGCAAATTGATGCTTGGCTTCAGAAGTTGGTACGCCAAACTGAAAGGAGTCGCATGATGGGGCTGTCCCATAGTTAGATTAGATGGGCCCAATATTGTGACTGAGCCCACAAACTTCAGGCAGGTTATATTGGGCAATTAATCAATGACTTCCAACAACAGAGCACATTGCTCGACATACTATAATCTAATGCACTGAAAGTGTGGGATGTAGGGGTGTCGACTGAGATGGAATTTCAAGACCCCCAGCAAATCTGCCTCATCACTGTAAATGTTAATATCGCTAGAAGCTTCAGAACCCCATCTTCCATAAAGTCAAGAATGAACTGGTATGTGCATTGCCTTTTTGCACACAGCCAGAGGGTGAAGATGGGTCTCAAGAATGGGTCTACTGATAATGTAATGAATGTGTCATCATCTTTGCGGACTCTGATACAAATGGACACCCAACTTGGACTCGGAAAATTATATGAAAACACACTTTTTTTGGTTGGTAATCATGGTAATATAACAGCATTATTCTTGTTTTCTTTTTGTTTCATCTCAGGAGCAGCTTGGCGTCCGGGGAGGGTTATTTTCCCAGACGAGCTTGTCGCCCTGGTCAGAGTTTGTTTCCCTGGCCAGAACCCTGGTGACCAGCAACATCTATTTGCTAACATTTTCAGCAGTTTTCCTACTACAGATAAATCAATTATATCTGATATATTTTAAGATAAATTATCTCATATTCTACAATCTTGTGGCATATATGAGCTTGTGAGGACTCCATTTATGATTGTTATTTTATTTAATCATTAAATACAGCTCTGTCGCAACACTTATCAAAACTGTATTTCCTTTTTATTGTTCAGATACAACCAAATGCAAATAGATGCATGGCTGCAGAAGTTGGTGCAGCAAACTGAAAGGAGCCACATGATGGGGTGGTCTCATCGTCAAATAAGATGGGCCCAATATTGTGACTGGGACAACAAACTTAAGGCAGGTTATATGAAGCAATTAATCAATTACTTCCAACAACAGAGGCACATTGCACAAGACACTATAATGTAATGCACTGAAAGTGTGGGATGTAGGGGAAGCGAGAAACTTGATGTGTTGGTTTTTATGGTTTCGGAAGAAAGAAGGTGCAGGAAACCATATGCTCTTCCTGTACAAAACATACCATACCATGGGATCTCAACTAAGGAAGTGAGGTGACTAGCCAATGTACTGAGGTTTTTTTTGTTTCAGGTGGAAGCACTAAAGCAGCTAAAAAATGCCAACCCTGGTCGATATTTTCGGATCAAGGCTGACGGCACTGACATCAAACGAGGCTTGCAAGAAAGTATGACGGGCACATGGAATGGTGATGTCAACCTTCTAGATGGGGAGCTAGAGAAGAAGCGGACAGAGTACGACATGCGATGGGGGGAAATTACAAAGAAGCCAACCGAAGTCTTCAGAGAGAGATTTGCAAAAGATAAAGATTACCTGAATGATAAGCTTATTAAGACCATCAAAACCTATCAAACGAAGTTCAAATCAGAGAAAACGGCAAGCAAAGAACACACTCAAAAAACTGAACTGGGAAATTGTATAACTGGTGGACTTGATGGAGAAGGCAAGTGAGTTCCACGAGACGTACAGCAGGCCTGTAACGGACGAAGTCCACAAAAATCTGAAAGAGGATTTGTACACGTACATGAGAAACCTGTTTATCAAGAAACGGGAAGCGGCAACACATGTGTCGGTCTTCATGGTTTCTGAGGAAAGGAGGTGCAGGAAACCATATGCTTTTCCTGTACAAAACCTACCTTACCGTGGGATCTCAACTAAGGAGGTGATGCAACTAGCCTATGTACTGAGGTTGTTTTAGTTGGAAGCACTAAAGCAGCTAAAAAATGCCAACCCTGGTGGCAATTTTTGGATCAAAGGCCGACTGCACTGACATCAAACAAGGCTTGCAAGAGAGTATGACAAGCACATGGAATGGTGATGTCAACCTTCAACATGGGGAGCTAGAGAAGAAGCGGACAGAGTATGACATACGATGGGGGGGAATTACAAAGAAGCCAACCGAAGTCTTCAGAGAGAGGTTTGCAAAAGATAAAGAGTACCTGAATGATAAGCTTATTAAGACCATCAAAACCTATCAAACGAAGTTCAAATCAGAGAAACGGCAAAGAACATACTCAAAGAACTGAACTGGGAAATTGTAGAACTGGTGGACTTGATGGAGAAGGCAAGTGAGTTCCATGAGACGTACAGCAGGCCTGTAACGGACAAAGTCCACAAAAATCTGAAAGAGGATCTGTACACATACATGAGAAACCTGTTTATCAAGAAACGGGAAGCGGCAACACATGTGTTGGTCTTCATGGTTTCTGAGGAAAGGAGGTGCAGGAAACCATATGGTCTTCCTGTACAAAACCAACCTGTCATGAAGTTGTATATTAAATAATATGTGTATGTGAGATTGTGAAATTAGGTGTATAAGTTGCGAAATTACAAAATTGCTGACCAGTGTGGAAATGTTTCAATGTCGTTTGCATGTGACTTGCATGAGAGACAGGTGGAAAGTTAGTTTGACCATGATTGGAGGATTAGGGTGAGTGAGAGGAACAGGTGTAGGGAGTGGTGTGATGTTGGATGTGGCAGAGGAGAATGAGAGCAGAGAGAGATCAATTGGAGTTTGGGTGCTTCTTAATATGATTTTATAAGTAGACTAGATATTGTATCACTGGATTCTTACTTAGAAGAGAACTGATGGATGATTGTTTTATATTATACAATGTGTCTGAGTCTGCTAAATTACTAACTACTAACTATATGCACAATCCAACTCCCTAACCTTACCGTGGGATCTCAACTAAGGAGGTGATGCAACTAGCCTATGTACTGAGGTTGTTTTTGTTTCAGGTGGAAGCACTAAAGCAGCTAAAAAATGCCAACCCTGGTCGATATTTTCGGATCAAGGCCGACGGCACTGACATCAAAGCGAGGCTTGCAAGAAAGTATAGACGGGCACATGGAGTGGTGATGTCAACCTTCTAGATGGGGAGCTAGAGAAGAAGCGGACAGAGTATGACATGCGATGGGGGGAAATTACAAAGAAGCCAACTGAAGTCTTCAGAGAGAGGTTTGTAAAAGATAAAGAGTACCTGAATGATAAGCTTATTAAGACCATCAAAACCTATCAAACGAAGTTCAAATCAGAGAAAACGGCAAAGAACACAATCAAAGAATTGAACTGGGAAATTGTAGAACTGGTGGACTTGATGGAGAAGGCAAGTGAGTTCCACGAGACGTACAGCAGGCCTGTACTCGACGAAGTCCACAAAAATCTGAAAGAGGATTTGTACACGTACATGAGAAACCTGTTTATCAAGAAACGGGAAGCGGCAACACATGTGTTGGTCTTCATGGTTTCTGAGGAAAGGAGGTGCAGGAAAGCATATGCTCTTCCTGTACAAAACCAACCTTACCGTGGGATCTCAACTAAGGAGGTGAGGCGACTAGCCAATGTACTGAGGTTGTTTTAGTTGGAAGCACTAAAGCAGCTAAAAAATGCCCACCCTGGTGGCAAATTTTGGATCAAGGCCGACTGCACTGACATCAAACAAGGCTTTGCAATTGAGTATGACAGGCACATGGAATGGTGATGTGAATAGTATAAATGACCCGCCTATCAAATTGCTGCAGTCAAGAGTATGGCACAAAAGTTGTAGTGTTTGAGATTTATGTGTATCAGAAGTGAAATAAAAATAATAATAAATACAAAATAAATGATAAGAAATAAGAAATATGCCACGCAGACTTCACCTGTCAGTTCATATTAAAAATATACTGGATGAGGCCGAGCTATCCTGCTTAATTCTGCACCAGCTATAATGAGGTCAGTTCATTGCCAGCTATTCCGACAGCATATATTAAAAGAGATACTGGATGAGGCCGAGCTATCCTGCTTAATTCTGCACCAGCTATAATGAGGTCAGTTCATTACCACCTATTCCAACAGCATATATTAAAAGAGATACTGGATGAGGCAGAGCTATCCTGCTTAATTCTGCACCAGCTATAATGAGGTCAGTTCATTGCCAGCTATTCCGACAGCATATATTAAAAGAGATACTGGATGAGGCAGAGCTATCCTGCTTAATTCTGCACCAGCTATAATGAGGTCAGTTCATTGCCAGCTATTCCGACAGCATATATTAAAAGAGATACTGGATGAGGCATGGAAGAATGCAGACTCGGTATGTGCACTGGGTTTTTGCACACAGCCAGAGGGTGAGGATGGTCCTCAAGAATGGGTCCACTGTGATGAATGCTCCAAATGGTTCTACAATGAATGTTCTGGCTTATCAAGAAAGCCACTAGCAGAAGACTGAGGTATGGAAGAATGTAGACCCGCTATGTGCACTGGGTTTTTGCACACAGCCAGAGGGTGAGGATGGTCCTCAAGAATGGGTCCACTGTGATGAATGCTCCAAATGGATCCACAATGAATGTTCTGGCTTATCAAGAAAGCCACTAGCAGAAGACTGAGGTATGGAAGAATGTAGACCCGCTATGTGCACTAGGTTTTTGCACACAGCCAGAGGGTGAGGATGGTCCTCAAGAATGGGTCCACTGTGATGAATGCTCCAAATGGTTCTACAATGAATGTTCTGGCTTATCAAGAAAGCCACTAGCAGAAGACTGAGGTATGGAAGAATGTAGACCCGCTATGTGCACTGGGTTTTGCACACAGCCAGAGGGTGAGGATGGTCCTCAAGAATGGGTCCACTGTGATGAATGCTCCAAATGGTTCTACAATGAATGTTCTGGCTTATCAAGAAAGCCACTAGCAGAAGACTGAGGTATGGAAGAATGTAGACCCGCTATGTGCACTGGGTTTTTGCACACAGCCAGAGGGTGAGGATGGTCCTCAAGAATGGGTCCACTGTGATGAATGCTCCATATGGTTCCACAATGAATGTTCTGGCTTATCAAGAAAGCCACTAGCAGAAGACTGAGGTATGGAAGAATGTAGACCCGCTATGTGCACTGGATTTTTGCACACAGCCAGAGGGTAAGGATGGTCCTCAAGAATGGGTCCACTGTGATGAATGCTCCATATGGTTCCACAATGAATGTTCTGGCTTATCAAGAAAGCCACTAGCAGAAGACTGAGGTATGGAAGAATGTAGACCCGCTATGTGCACTGGATTTTTGCACACAGCCAGAGGTTAAGGATGGTCCTCAAGAATGGGTCCACTGTGATGAATGCTCCATATGGTTCCACAATGAATGTTCTGGCTTATCAAGAAAGCCACTAGCAGAAGACTGAGGTATGGAAGAATGTAGACCCGCTTATGTGCACTGGGTTTTGCACACAGCCAGAGGGTGAGGATGGTCCTCAAGAATGGGTCCACTGTGTTAAATGCTCCATATGGACTCCACGAATGTTCTGGCTTATCAAGAAAGCCACTAGCAGAAGACTGAGGTATGGAAGAATGTAGACCCGCTATGTGCACTGGGTTTTTGCACACAGCCAGAGGGTGAGGATGGTCCTCAAGAATGGGTCCACTGTGATGAATGCTCCAAATGGATCCACAATGAATGTTCTGGCTTATCAAGAAAGCCACTAGCAGAAGACTGAGGTATGGAAGAATGTAGACCCGCTATGTGCACTGGGTTTTTGCACACAGCCAGAGGGTGAGGATGGTCCTCAAGAATGGGTCCACTGTGATGAATGCTCCATATGGTTCCACAATGAATGTTCTGGCTTATCAAGAAAGCCACTAGCAGAAGACTGATTGAAATTTTGTGCCATCGTTGTCTTATTTTAGCAGCAAAGTTTCAATTTGTATCAAAACATTCCTTTTAACGGAGAAAGAAAATGAGGTATTGACATGACAATGAGGCTATCAGGAAACAAACACACAAAACCAGTTTCTAAAAACGGTAGTTCCGATTTGGTCACCACTTCTACCAAAGCTGGTGAAATTGACACGTTTTCATACTCTACTAAATAAAAAATAAACTAACGGTTACTTCCGAAAGGACTGCTGGAATAGACAAACAACTTTTCACATTCAAATACAAAGGATTATTAAGAATTTGCTAATTCTGCTGATGAAGAAAACTTGTTACAAGAAGTTGATCACTACTTCTACCAAAGCTGGTGGAATTGACATACACGTTTTCATACTCTACTAAATAAAAAATAAACTTAACGGTAACTTCCGAAAGAACTGCTGGAATAGACAAATAACTTTTCACTGATGAACTTTCTACCAAAGCTGGTGGAACTGACATACGCGTTTTCATACTTTACCAAATAAAAAATAAACTTAACGGTAACTTCCGAAAGGACTGCTGGAATAGACAAATAACTTTTCACTGATGAACTTGTTACAAGAACCACTTCTACCAAAGCTGGTGGAATTGACATACGCGTTTTCATACTTTACCAAATAAACAATAAACTTAACGGTAACTTCCGAAAGGACTGCTGGAATAGACAAATAACTTTTCATTGATGAACTTGTTACAAGAACCACTTCTACCAAAGCTGGTGGAATTGACATACGCGTTTTCATACTTTACCAAATAAAAAATAAACTTAACGGTAACTTCCGAAAGGACTGCTGGAATAGACAAATAACTTTTCACTGATGAACTTGTTACAAGAACCACTTCTACCAAAGCTGGTGGAATTGACATACGCGTTTTCATACTTTACCAAATAAAAAATAAACTTGAACGGTAACTTCCGAAAGGACTGCTGGAATAGACAAATAACTTTTCACTGATGAACTTGTTACAAGAACCACTTCTACCAAAGCTGGTGGAACTGACATACACGTTTTCATACTCTACTAAATAAAGAATACACTAACGGTAACTTCCAAAAGGACTGCTGGAATAGACAAACAACTTTTCACATTAAAATACAAAGGATTATTAAGAATTTGCAAATTTGCTCATTCTGCTGACGAAGAAAACTTGTTACAAGAAAATAACAATGATGAATGCGTAAACATGATACAATACGTATCCGGCGGTCAGAACATAAATCTACCGAGGTTTAAAAGATACATTGATAGCACTTGAGAGCAGTCAGAAAAGGCATTTTTTTTTGACACTATAAAGGGCAAAGAAGGCAATGTGTACGAAAAGGGAGCACATTAAAGACTTAAGCTCAAGTCACACAGTCATTTCCCCCCTTCATTTTCAACTGGGGAATACTATATGATTAATAGCACCCACATGGTAATTGGAATGATGGTAATTCTATACCATCAAGGGAATTTTGGCCAATTATGAAAGAAATGGAATGTGGTGAAGGGATTTATAAAAATTATATTCAGAGTTTTTAGCTAGTCTGTAATAATACATGCAGTAGGCCTATATTTTCCTATCCAAACAACATCATCCTGATCATGAAGCCAGCTAGCCAACAATTTATAGAAATGTATCGAGAAGAGGAGGTGCTCTGGCGTGTGAGCTACGCTGAATACAAAGATCAGGATAAACGGCAACGAGCTCTCAACACAATATCACTCCAAGGGAATGCTGAAACGGCCTTTCTGGTAATAAAAGGTGCAACTTTTTCGAGGAGTTTGTCAAATTCTGTTACACCCATGCACAGAAAGTGTTTTATATTGGCATCTCTTCCACACCTTGGAAGGCAAATGCCACCAGTGATATAGAGCAGTGTCCTATCCACTTACAGAGTGTAGGGATATGTGCCTGAGATAGATATACACACTGGCAAGAAGAAACTGTCAGAGAAGACAAATATTATCAGGACCAAATGAATTGGAATCCGCTATCTTGTGCCGTTGTGCATGTCATGCGTTACACATTACGCCCCCGATTACGCGGAAGTCGCAGCGCATGACGCACCTCTTCAGTCAAGCGTCAACGGAGTGATCTTAGCAACAAGTCACTCCGTACCCACAAGATGGCGGTGTTGACGTCACAATGACTACCTCTATTCACTTTCTCCCCCCCCCCTTGAGGAATAATCCCATCCCCTGTGGGATGTTCGCCACCAGAACTTACTAGATTGTTGGGCCTTTTTGTCAAAATTTGGCCACCCTTGCCTCTCCCTCTAAAAAAATCCTGGCTATGCCACTGGATATGGAAACATGTTGATATTGCTCCTCTAGGTGATATACCGGCTAATAGTGCCTGATATCTACAAGCCTAGTAGAAAATCAAATATATATAGGCGATTATGGAACCTGACTCACAGGTCTGATATCTTTTGGTTTCAACATTCACTCAATACTTGGGTCATTGTATAGTCTACTATGATATTAAAATCAGCCAGATTGACATAAAAGTACATATATACTGCACCAAAAAGTATCTGAATACTTGGACAAATTTTTTTAAATGAAACCATATTTGGGTAAATTTTTTTAATATATGCACTATCTAATCCTGCACATTATGACACCCCATTGAATCCAATATGACCTCAAGAAGTAAAGTTACAAGCATTTGATTAGATGAAGGTCCAGTTTAAAAGTGACAAACTGGCCTGTACAAGGCGAAGATTCTGACAAACGCAAATAGACAAAGAATTTCTTCAGTCAAGCTTTATTCAAAGCAGTTTTTTATTTCAGTCTTTTCTTCTTTGTACTTTTCACAGTATTTTATTTTTCAGTTCTTTTGTTTTAGTTTTCTTTCGTTCCTTTTGTTTTAAATTTAAATAAAAAAGGTGCATAAATTAGCCATCCACCAGTCTCAAAACCAGTCTAGCTTGTGTATTCTTTTTTCAAGTGTGCGGATACTTTTTTGGTGCAGTATAGATAAATAAATCTACTTGTACTTTCATACACCAAGAATACGACCATTATTCCCAGAGGGCTATAAAGCCAATTTATATCTTCCCATTTTTATAACTTTCTAGTTGTTGAGAAATCTACTTTATAACATCTCCCCTCCACCCACTATAAAGTCTACAATTGGCCAACTGAGACCAAGTGTGGTTTGTGGACCGGTACTTGGTGAACATTCTAGTCTACAAGTTGTTAGTAAATATTGTTAATTGCACTTTAGTCTGTTATGTGTTAGTCTTACCTCCATGCCCATGGCTGTTCCTTGCACACCACAGCTTCCCTAGTGGGTCTCATCTGAGTCCCCTTACTTGCTTGTGTCAACACTGTTAGAACTTTTCTTATTTCTTAAATGCACAGGTGATAATGAATAAACACTCTTTATATAACACTTACATAAGTAGATCATTATCATTTGATTGGAGGAATATAGGTCATGTGTCAATGACATTCATTGCACTGCTTACGTCATACGCCATTTTTTTTGTCCAGCATGCATTTTCGTTCCATATGTATCATTCCATTACATGCCTATTGGATTTTATAAGGCGACTGTGACTATACACACCCTAATTACAGAATGTAAGTCTTAACTTAGGCCTGAAGCTAAGCTTAAGCTCCGACCTGTTTCTTAGTAAGCTTAATGATAAGGATCTACCTAAATCTTACATGAACAAAAAACTAATGTTTTTCATTCTTGCAGTGGAAAGAATACTTTCAATCTGCAACATACAGGGTGTCCCAGAAAAAATTACCAAGTGAATAAAATTGAACGTAAGTCGACAAGTAGATATCAGAATCAAAAAACTTAAATTACGCCCGGTAATTTTTTCTGAGACACCATGTATCAACGTGGCTTTCAGCCTTGCTAAATAAAACATTCCCGCTGTCACCTCATGAAAATATTCTTACCACTGCACTTGTAAATATCAATTATTTGTATACTAATCCATGACATATGGATTGGTTTTTACTCTTGATTTAAACAAATAAAAGTTTAAAGCAAGGACTACTTTTTTTAAGAGTAACAACCGCAACTTTTCTATTACATATCCTTATAGACGAATCCAACGAGCCAAGTCATGGTCAGGATTTGGTCGGCCATATTTGGGTACCCGCATGCACCAAACAGGTGTTGTGAGTATACCCAATTGGGTGGATTAAACTCGCTTAAATTTCAATGTTAGATTCTTTTGTGTTGTAAACTGTCATCATTCTTTTGTCTACGTGTTACACGGGTGATAGAATGCAGTTTATAATACCCTTCAAGGCCGCATCATCCCACGGATAGTTGGGTAACCGTCGCGGCTAATGGCTGCCATTCAGGAGCAGGAATGTGTGAAATTGGGATTCGTCTATAGGTCTAAATTAAGAACTTGAGATTGTGCATCATACCAAACCTGTTCAAGCCTTCATATTTGAATCAGAAAAAATTGCTCCACAATTGGGGAATGGTTTGTAGAACCAATTTTTGCTAATATTTTATATTTGCCAAAAAGAGTTGCAGATTATTGTTATTTCGAGATGATATTTATAATACTGAGAATATTCCAAATTTCAGTGAAAAATATAAAAATATTGCTTGTATTCTAATAGACAAACAATGAAAATGCAAAACATGCTATACTCTGATCAGTTCGTAATAGATGGAGATTCATAACATCATGGATTGATATAGAACGGCGTACACATAGCTGGATGCAGCACCTATGCGAACTGTGCATTGAGTGACTGATGCACGCTTTTGTGGATTTACGTGGGCATAAGTTTGGACTTATTGACTCGCACAGTAAAAAAGAAGAATTATTCTCGCCTATTACGAGCTGAACATATTAAGTAGCAGATTGAGCAACCTTTGAAAAAGAGCGCTTCATTTTTTCCGCAGTACCAGTGTATCTCCACTGCCTGCCCCTATGTAAAAATGCAGAATATACTATATTATATTTACACACAGATGCACTTGTACTTGGAAGGCAGACAGTCGAGTAGAACCTCTTACCCAGTATGCAGTAACATAATAACAAAGAGATTAGATCAAAGGAGAATCGACTCCGCCTTGTTTGAGTGTTGCTCATGGTGGCTAAAATAGTGTACCTCGGGATTATTTTCCCCGTGCCCAGTAAACTTTTATTTAAAGTGTGTGTTTGTTGGCATTCTGGGTCGCCTGCTACGCATGCAAACCTTTGTAAAGCTCAAATTATCTCAAATTATCATTTGATATCAGGCTTTGCAGATAAATGCCTATACTGGAAATTTCAATTGAATGAACACAGCTTTCAACAGCTGTACACGATCCAACCATGATCGTATATCGCGTATTCCAAACTACAACACAAACACACAACCTTGGATACAATACTAACCAATCACAAGTGCATTGGCGTAGTCAGATTCACTTCTGCGTTACCTGTGCACACTCGCACACGCTGGCGTACATCACGCAATGTGCGCAAAAAAAATTGTCAGGCTGTGTTCATTCAATTCCCAATATAATGTACACTATTTTGGTATCCATGCATAACAAGCCAAAATGGCGGATTTACTATAGCATTACGCACCAGGCAATTCTGATTTGACTCTCTTTGGGTGCAATCTCTTTGATTAGGCAAAAAAAAAATTGTTGTGTTGCCCTCAAGTGGGAAAATGGGAAAGTTGGGTCGGACGGTCGGATTTCCTTCAGTTTTAAAAATCCCCTCAAATATTAAATAATGCTTCTTCAATTAGGGACATTTGTCAATTTTGACTTCTGGATACCTGTTAGACATCAATTAAAGACTAGTCTTTCAATAAAATATTAATTGTAAGTGAAAAACATTGATTTTTTGAACAAATCTGTAAAAATCATCATTAAAAAACAAACAAAAAACCTGACCCTAATTTTTCAGGATTTAGGTCGGACGGTTGAGGGCAACACAACAATTTTTTTTTTGCCTTATACATAGTATAAATTCATATCAAACACTTGATATATCAAAGATGAAAAAAAAAAAATAACAATGGGAAAAAAATAAAATAAAATTCAGCCTTATTCATCATAAAATTGGTTTACCAGATGCAAAACATGTAAACATTGTCCATCCAAAGAAAGCTATAGCTGCAGTAGAACAAAACACGGTTGCCCAACTTTCTGAGTAGTGTAGAATGTAGCCTGCTGCGTAGGACCCGATGAAACCCTGTAAGGCTCCGACGGTATTCAAAACGCCTGAAAAAACAGGAGCAGGAAAGAAAAATTGCAATAAAGCTGAATTTACAACGAGATATCGGATTAGTTTAAAATAAACCATCCCATTGACAGTTCATGTTATGGTAAATATTTCTATATAACATATTCAGTGCATATTAAACATCTTAAAACTTTGGACCTAAGGAGCCTTGCTGAATGAATTTGTACTGGTTGTCAACTATAATCAGCACCATTTGTTTGAAAAACTTTATTGCTTCCCTACAGACATGTTAGGATCCAGGGTCAGAATTTCGTTTCACAGTGCGAGAATCAATCTTGATTCTTGCAGAATAAATTTGCAGGAACTTCGATTCACGCAAATCTGTTTACGAAAATCTTTGCGAGAATCAATTCATGGATTCACACCAAAATTCTGACCCTGGGATCTCCATATTATAGGATGTCAATTAACAGAAACGCAAGAGCAGTGCCAGGCAATACGTACTGGTGGATACCGTGGATTACAATGGTGGGTTGTATTACTGGCATTTTACCCTACATGTAAATACCTAAAAGAGAAGCTGGATACTCAATGTGAAATTAAAGGCCCATTCAGTGATTTGCTCATCCAGACGATCATAAAAATCATCAAAATCCAGATTTTGGTACCTTTGTAATTGTCATAGATGTGCTAACATAGCCTGCGAGTGGTTCAGCCGAAAGCCGTGTATTTAAGACAATATAAGACATTTTACACGAATCTGTAATTTAGATACTGACAGTATCTAAATTAGCTACATGTATTTGAATGGGGCTTCAACTTCGTCAGTACTGCTGTTTTCTTTGTTTTTTGCCAAATTTGTCATTTCAAAAAATACCAAATGACAATTTGAATGACTTATTCTTCACTTTTAAGCAATTTATAAACAACTTTAATTTTTTACGCTTGCGCTGGGATCACTGAATGGGTCTTTAACCTAATCCTAATCTTCTCATTACTCTCAACAAGAAAGTTGATCATGCATTTTTCTCATAGCAGTTCAGACACATTATTTTGGGATCACATACACAGCAGCACAAGTCACCATGCTCTATCACCCGAGTTTCAAGTATATTCGTTCATACATGAAACAAGATGAACTATATCAGTTTTCGAGAAACTGAGATGACAACATGTGATTTTCAGGCAAATCCTGTACATGATCACACTACCTAGTTTCAAGTTTATTTGTTCATGCATGATAGTAATGTAATGATTTATTTTATACTTCTGAGAGACTGAGGCAACAACATGATCTGATTTTCAGGCAAACCATATGCATGATCATGCATGAAAGTGATGTAATGATTTAATTATACTTTCTGAGAAACTGAGACGACATGATGTGATTTTCAGGCAAATCCTGTACATGATCACCCTACCTAATTTCCAAGTTTATTCATTGAAAGTGACGTAATGATTTAATAATACTTTTTTAGAAACCAAGACTGTATACAACATGATGATTTTCAGGCAAACCCTTTACATGATCACCCAACCTAGTTTCAAGTCTATTTGTTCATGCATGAAAATGATGTAATGATTCAAATATAGTTGCTTCAAGAAACTGAGACAACATGATGTGATTTTCAGGCAAATTCTGTCAAGTGATTACCCTACCTAGTTCCAAGTCTATTCGTTCATGCATGAAAGGTATGTAATGATTTAATAATACTTTCTGAGAAACTGAGACAATATGATGTGATCTTCAGGCAAACCCTGTTCATGATTGATTACCCATACCTAGTTTCCAAGTCTATTCATTCATGCATGAAAGTGATGTAATGATATTCAAATACAGTTGCTACAAGAAACTGAGGCAACAACATGATATGATTTTCAGGCAAACCCTTTACATGATCACCCTACATTCACGCATGAAAGTGATGTAATGATTACAGGCAGTGTCCGAAATAAGGATACTATGGAGGTTGTCCAGAGGATAACTAAAGTATAAATTCTGCTTGTCCTCAAAACATTTTGGTTATCCCCAAAATGTGTCATATTTAAGAAGTAAAATAAAGTGGTTGTCCAGAGGATAAGTACATATCTCAATATGGTTGTCCCCAGTGATTTTTGGACAAGAGGACAAGAGGATAAGCACTTATTTCGAACACTGATTACAGGTGCTGCGAGACTGAGACAACAACATGATGCCATTTTCAGGCAAACTGTTAGTGACATGCTGACTAAAAGTGCAATACCTCGCCGCCACCAGACAAACTTACCAAACACAGCTCCGGCATGCTTTGGAGCAATATCCTGTATATTAACCGGCAGAGCACCATTAGCAAAAGCTTGACTACCGGCAGCTATGACCATTAACACTAAGGCAGTATTATAACCGGTTGTAAAGCTAACCAGAACTAGAGATGAAACCATCCCAAAGGAACATAGTGACTGAAATACAAAAAACACAATACCAACCACTTTAGTCAATTCTTATAACTTGTAACAAAAACTTACCAAACACAACGCCGGCATGATTAGGCGTGATATCTTGTAAATTAACATGGACTGCACCATGAACGGCAGCGTTACTGCTGACGCATATCACTATTAATACTAAGGCGGTATTATAATTTGTAGTAAAGCTAACCATAACTAGAGATGGGACCATCCCAGAGATACATATCGACTGAAAAAAAAGAGAAACACACCATTTTCAGTAATGTGTGTGGTATTCAAAATGAAACAAGTTGTTCAAAAAAAGGTTCTGGGTGGTTTCAAGTTGTTTTATATATAGCAACTTCACCCACTGGAAGAAATGCTCGACTTTTGTGGAGCTCTGTTGAGTAATACACACAAAAGAATAGTCATTGTTAATTTACAAAAGATATCGTGCTTCGCCATGCCAGGTCTGTGTTTGGTAAGTTTTGTTACAAGTTACGAGATTTTACTAAAGTCATATTACGTTCTTGTATTTCAGTCACTATGTTCTTTTGGGATGGTTTCATCTCTAGTTCTGGTTAGCTTTACAACCAGTTATAATACTGCCTTAGTGTTAATGGTCATAGCTGCCGGTAGTCAAGCTTTTGCTAATGGGGCTCTGCAGGTTAATATACAGGATATTGCTCCAAAGCATGCCGGAGCTGTGTTTGGTAAGTTTGTCTTGTGGTGGCGAGGTTATTGCACTTTTAGTCAACATGTCATGCTAAAAGTTTGCCAGAAAACCATCAAAAAGGAGCATAGTGACTGAAAAAGTTTACCAGAAAACCATCACAAAGGAGCATAGTGACTGAATTATGACTTAGGTAAAATCTCATAATGAAACTTACCAAACACCGAACCGGCATGACGAGGCACGATATCTTGTAAATTAACATGGACTGCCGCGCAACGGGCAGCGCAACTGCTGACGGCTATCACTATTAATACTAAGGCGGAATAATAATTTGTAGTAAAGCCAACCATAACTAGAGATGGGACCATCCCAGTGATACATATTGACTGAAAGAAAAGAGAAACACACCATTTTCAGTAATGTGTGCGGTATTCAAAATGTAACAAAATTGGTTCAAGAAAAGTTCTGGGTGGTTTCAAGTTGTTTTATACAGCAACATCACCCACTGAAAGAAATGCTTGACTTTTGTGGAGCTCTGTTGAGTAATACACACAAAAGAAAAGTCATTGTTAATTTACAAAAGATATCGTGCCTCGGCATGCCGGCTCTGTGTTTGGCAAGTTTCGTTACAAGTTACGAGATTTTACTAAAGTCATATTACGTTTTTGTATTTCAGTCACTATGTTCCTTTAGGATGGTTTCATCTCTAGTTCTGGTTAGCTTTACAACCAGTTATAATACTGCCTTAGTGTTTTAGCTGCTGGTAGTCAAGCTTTTGATAATGGTGCTCTACCAGTTAACCCCCTGAGCACTACCTGTCGATCTATCATTGCCTCTGATTGGTCAATTACATGATATCTTCACTTTAATCACCAATCAGAATGGAGCTTTGCAAACAATTCACCCCAATTTTTTTGCATGGTGAAATTATTCTAGCAATGTTGCTGATTGGGCCAATTGATAATGAAAACTTCTTTGTGGCCAATCGGCAGGTAGTTCTCATGGGGTTAATATACAGGATATTGCTCCAAAGCTTGCCGGAGCTGTGTTTGGTAAGTTTGTCTGGGTGGTGGCGAGGTTATTGCACTTTCAGTCAGCATGTCACGCTAAAAGTTTGCCTGAAAACCATCCCAAAGGAGCATAGTGACTAAAATATGACTTTAGTAAAATTTCGTAATGAAACTTACCAAACACAGAGCCGGCATGATTAGGCACGATATCTTGTAAATTAACTTGGACTGCACCTTGCCGGGCAGCACAACTGCTGACCGCTATCACTATTAATACTAAGGCGGAATAATAATTTGTAGTAAAGCCAATCATAACTAGAGATGGGACCATCCCAGTGATACATATCGACTGAAAGAAATAGAGAAACACATCATTTTCAGTAATGTGTGGGGAATTCAAAATTAAATTGGGGTCAAATTTTATCAATAGCAACTTCACCCACTGAAAGAAACGCTTGACTTACGCGGATCTCTGTTTGAGTAATGCACATGAAGTAATAGCAAAATCTATCTTTGATGTCTATTTCTACCGATCAACTTTATGTTAATTACATCAAAGTAAATTGAAAAGTGCTTTTCCTAAACTTAAGGTTAGCAACTATTTTAAACTGTTGCGATTTGGTAGTTTCACAGAATCTTGCGAACAGTAGTGAGCTTTGGCAAAAATTGCATTGATCATTTCATAGCGAGTGTGTGGGAGAATTCAAATATCACAGATATACTTTTGTAGGTTCTGTGGTTCTTGAGTTATGTTGTAAAGAGGGGGCGAAACATCAACACTTTTGTAAAACGTACGTAACTCATTAACAACAATAAATCAAGCAAGTTTTCAAATTATATGATTTGTAGAACAAACTTTTGCAAAAACATTAAAGTGTTATTTTTCAATAATATATTGATTTAGACAATGAAAATTTATTTTTTTTGGTTGCTTCGACCAACAAAAGATTGTGTTGCCCTAAATCCACTTAGCAGTAGAAATCATACTTACAAATACTATTTTTCTTGCTTTGCCGGGAGCGCAGCCTGCTTTAACGAGTTGCCCTGAGAGATAACCAGATAATATACTGGATGGTATCGCTACCAACCATGGTGCTACATTAAACACCCAGCCCTGAAAAATATATAAAACAATGCATAACCTAGGTTGAAAACTAATTTTGACAGAACTTGATTCATTCATGATTTTAAAGAGTATATAACATTAATTCTGTTTAAGGGAAGGGGTATGAACATTTGGACAGTATTTATTGTGGGACATTAGAGCACATCAGACATATCAAATTGCATTCTGAATACGAAGAAAGGCCTTCTGATATCAAATAATTTAGATTTTTTGAAATTCGCAATGTACTACACATTCTATGGCAAATCATCCAAATTTGATATTTAACAGTACTCAAGTAAACTTTATAAATCTGATGATTTCTACCTAAAGTGTATGTAGGACTTTGTAGGTGGGATGAAAAGCCGACGATCAATTGACAATTTTGACCTTTCGTATTGAAGATATGAATTTGTTTTCCCAAAACACCTCAAAAATTAGGTATTTTTGGGAAAAAAATCCATATCTTCAATATGAAAGGTCAAAATTTTCAATTGATCGTCAGCTTTTCCTCCCAGCTACATACACTTTAAGACTATATCATTAAATTTATAAAATTTACTTCGAGGACTGTTATACATGTATCTCCAAAATGTGAAAAATATCAAATTTTAATAATTTGTCATAAAATTCGTATTATATCGTGAATTTCATAACATGAAAATTATTTGATATCAGAAAGACATTCTTCGTATTCAGAATGCAATTCGATAGGTCTGATGTGCTCTCATGTCCCACAAAAATGCTGTCGAAACACTCAAAACGCTCATTCCAGATCCCTTAAGGCACTATGAGTGATTTGTTAAATCAAAAAATTAGCATTTTTGTAAACAGAATGGGTGTGCTAACATTACCTTGCAAGTGATAAGACCAAAAACAACAACATAAGGGTAAAATGTAATGATAGGGGAATCTGCCTGTATAGGCACATCTTGCTGCATGCAATTGAGTGTAGTTTCATATTTATCAATACTGCTGTTTTCATCCTTTTGCCAATTTTTTCTTAAGGAAAACACTACCTGATGACATTTTTATCAACTTAAGGGTCAATTTTGTGCCTATTTTTGCAAAAAAATAAAAAATTATAGCGCATAGGTGACAAGTAAGAATAGATATGTTTATTATAGGGGCAAGGACTACAACTACTGCACTAAAAATTCAGCAACTCAAGGCAAGTAGTTATTGATTTATTGATCAAATATTGGTTTCCCTCATTTTTGACTGTAACGCCACATCTGTTGTCTGTGCTGAAATAAAAATTTCCAGTGCAGTAGTTGTAGTCCTTGCCCCTATAATATACATATCTTATTTGTCACCAATGCGCTATAACTTTTGAGAAAAATGCAAAAATAGGCACACAATTGGGCAGGGGTGTAGTACCCCCTTAAATCCTTCAGTTTTAAGTTATTCCTATGAATTTCCATTTTTCCTGAAGCTTACACTGGAATCATTGATAGTGTTTTTAACTACAATGTATTATAATGTACACATGTACACAATACTCCTAAAAAGTGTTAGGACACTTGGAATAGGGTTAAGCCCCCCAGTGATGCTTGGTCTTATTTGAGCAACCCAAAAAATGAAAATCAACTGCCTTTTTTTTTCTTGAACTAATTTTTCCCATTTTCATATTAAAAAATATTTTCATATTAAAACATAAGTTGTGTGTGTATAATACTGATATTTACTTTGCTTATTTGGTTTTCCTAAAAAAAAAGTATTCTACCGGCAGAGGGGAGGTTAGGGAGGGGTTTAGGCTTGACATCAAAGAAAGCAGCATTTCAGCACAATCAAAATAACAGAAATAAAGCCATAATACAGTGCAACTTTTCCACAGGTGTCCCATCAACTTTTGACAAACAATAACATTGCTGTTTTAAATGTTTGTTACTTGTTGTAAATTATGTTTGGTATCAGTACACTTTATACAATGTTTTATTCTGATTATTTCAAAACATACCTTATGGCCTGGATAAACTTCTGTGAAATATGTAGGAATCCAATTTAATAAAATGAAGAAGTAGTAACCTGTACAAATATGTGCTATAAACAAACCCCTGTAAGTAAAATAAGCAAAAAAAAAAAAAAAAAATAAGAACCTTAATATTTGCTGGTGATACTAGTTTTATTATGTATTGTTATCTTAATATATTTATAACAGCATAACTGTTTTGATTGGTAACAAAGAGGGCTACATGTATATCACATATTGAGCCAATCAGAGATATGGTAAGAATAGTCAGCAGTGATGAAGGGATTAAGTTTGAAATTACCGAGAGATTTAAAAGCTCTATTTTGATTGGTTAATAAGGTGATCATATTATGTAATTACCCAATCAGGAGTTCTGCAAGATAGGCAGCAGTGCCCATGGGGTTAAGCTAGGCGCCATGATTATGATGTTTTCTAAGAGCTTCTACAATCAAATGAACTTTTTCTCTCTACAAATTACTTTTGATCTTCAAATCACAAAGAGCACACTTTCGGTCAAGACTTACCAAAACGGAGCTTTTGAACATAATATCCCAATGGGAAACCCATGTAGATAGCTATCCCCGCCAGTCTTCTTCAAGTCGTCTTTATCTTTACGACTGGATGATGGTATGGTGACCAGCTTTTTCCTTCTCGAATGTTTGCTAAATATTCTCACTACAATTGCCCATATCAGACCTAAGCTACCAAAGAAATAGAATATGGTACTCCAGTGGAAACGATGTAGGATAATGGAACCAACGCTGCCGGTTAACACGGTCCTGCAAGAGAAGTTTTGGAAAATAGACTTCAGTGCTATGTTCATGTGTTGACAAAGATGATGGGCTGATCCATTTAAACACCACATTCCCTGTGGAAGATTTTGAAAAGATCGTCCATATTGACCGACTCTTATTTGACACTTAGAATCCCTCTGTGGAAGATTCGGGTTGTATCATTCTCAGAGGTGGTATGGAATTCAAATTGGAGCTGCCTTCCCCCAGCCTATGTGTTCAATCCAATTTGTTCTCCTCTGTGGAAGATCTTTCCAACTTCTTCCACAGGACAGAGGTAGTGTGGATTTTAAATGGAATATCTCATTAGGGATATAATGCAAGCACATAAAAAGTCAAGCAAGTATTGTGACATTTTGTTTGTACGTAGCACCCTCTGTATTACACAATAAACACCCCTTGAAATGACTTTTTTTACAGAGAAGGGCTCACTACATCAAATACTAGATATATTATCGATATTCAATTTTCAACTGTTTGTTTTATTTGAAGTTTTCAACAGATATTACATGGGTCAAAAATGTTTTTGCTGGCTTTAAAATTGTAAAATTATCCTTGAAAAATGCAAAAATAAAAACGGTAGTTGAGATTTTCCATCCTTTTTGCACAATGCCAAGATAACATGATGTTTCTGGCAACCCATCACAACCGACTGCTTCCATTTAAAATTATTGACAATTTGCACAGTCATCTCAAAATGAGGTTCTACCTGCAAAGTTGTGTGTGCGTTATGCCTGTCAAAAGCGTGCTTTAATTACTGCGTACGCTTTGCAAAAGCCTTCTGGTGTGTTGCTAGAAAAGCGAGAGAAATAAAAATGCACTTTTTTGCGCACGCATTTGCAGGGAGAACTTCGTTTTGGTAGCATCCGTGCAAAGGGCAAATAATAAGCAACATGAAATGCAGTAGAGCGTGTGACGTGATGAGTTGGTTAAATATGTGATGAGTTTGTATGAATCATTCCATCAATTGGGAAGACTCAAAAGTCATTTATAGCTCTAGAAGCTGATAAGACTATACACTAAACAATATCTTTAACCAACTCATCACACTCTCTTCTGTGGTTCCTGTTGCCTGTAATAGAAAGCAGTCAGATGTAATGGGTTGCCAGTCTGAAAGAGCCACTAGTTAGTGGGGAAACCCGGGGTGAAACTAAACTGTGAGTAAACATCATAATGTTATATTATCATTGCACAAAAACAATTTAAAATCTAAGTTCCATTTCACAAGTTGTAAGTTCCATTTCACTAAACTTACTTCCGAACGGTACCCTTTGTAAGAAATAGGGGTTTACTACAGGTATCCATCGTAAAGTTGTAATTATCATTCCCGGTGAAATGGTTCAAAGATTAGTATGTTACATGTAGATGTTTGTAATGCTGGTTTTATACCGTCATGCTGCTTGCTGCTTTGATGACGATTTTTACATCAGTACATAATCAGGCCAGCAACACCTTTGATCAATTCAACTGTTTGCCCAAAGCGGCAAATGGCTTGTAGGCGACTTAAAAGTCAATGCTCTGACATATGGGACATGATACAATTTTTGGCCAATGAGCAAACAGCGACAATGCTACAATGTAGCTGTCAGAGTAATGCTGCTGAGCGGTGTGCCCATAGTTATACCGTGGTAACATGGCATGTTGCCTCAGGGGATCGACGCTAAGTCAGGTACTGCATGAGCAAACTCAAAATAGCGCAAATAGCGAAAGCGCACACAAAAGAAACTTCACAGAAGATAAGCGATTTCGCGTGTCTGTACGCTGTACCCGGCGCCAGCTGAATTCGAGTACACTTAGAGGGCACAGGCATGGAAAATTCCAATCTGTGTATTAATAATCTAAGGGTGTGCCGCTTGGTGACACCCACTTATAGAAAAGTACAAGCGGCATGTTGAAGCGTCATGATGCTCAGCAGCATGACAGTACAAAACCAGCATTACAATGTTGGAAAGGAAAAACCTAATATGTGTCATTGGCCCTTGAACATGTTTAAAGCAAAAGCTACTATGTAACCGGTTAGCAGTTTTGTTTTAAACATGTTCAGGGACCGCACACACATAGGGGCCTGCCTAATGACAAAATGTAGAATTCTCTACAATAAATAGCTTCAACAATGCACTTCCTAATAATGTTAATTCAATGCAATGAAACTGAATTTGATTGGAATTGAAATAATTGTGAGCAATGAATAATTGGATTGGAATTCAATGCATTGAAATTTGAATGGAAATGAAATGAATTTTGGGTGAATTTCATGTTAAGGGCAGAGTAATGGGAGAGAACATGGACCTTTTCGAGCATCATTATTTCTGAATTGTATCTCCAAAGTATATAAAACTATACATTTTTGGAAAGGAAATGAGTCAAGGAATCCCATGGTGATGTCAGATTTTTCAAAATCTCGAGTTTTTGATAAAATCACAAAAAATCACTTTTTACCCCAATATTTTTGTGACAACTTAAAAAAAAATCAGTTCAGAGTAAAAAAAAATCAGTTAGCTTTTAATGAAGAAGAGACATGAACTTAGGGAAGGTTTTTTTTATTTATTTGAAATTCGTCTCTTTTGTCGAAATATTGAAAAAAACATGTGAAAAAATTTTGTCATTCTATTCAGCTAAAAATTGCACATAATGGTGTATATTTTTGTTTAAAACAAATATTTTTATAATTTTATTAATTCTTCCCTAGACTTTGATGTACTCTAAATGATAGTGCAAAAAGTTTACCTTTTGCTTGCATATTTTTTTAGTTATCTTGTCACAAAAATCGTGCAATATTGTCAAAAGTGAACTATGAGAAATCGACGTTTTAGTATGCATCTTAATATGCATCTTTTTGCAACAATGAATTTATAATGTCTGCTTTTAGTGCGCCAAAATTCAAAATAATTAAAAAATCTAAGTGGCATTTTGACTGCAAATTTGTGTTTTGTTTACACCGCATTTGCCGGCGTTAAAAACATACCGAATGCGCCTTGACTGCGTTGGACATACGCAGCAGAGTTGCGCCAGCGTCACGCTTGACGCGAATCGCTGCGTAATCACAATATTTCGCATTCGCGCATTTCTGACTCATTATTTCCCGCCAATTTACTAAGCTGTCTTGAGCCATGTGACTTTTTAGAGTTGAAAAGAGTGAAATAAATCAAGCAAAAATACGTGTAAATATTAACAAGTTGTATTTTATCAGTTTCAAGTGAAAGAATACATCTTAGTGTTGATAAATATCAAGAAATCTCAAATTCGGGCGTGGACGAATGTGTCTTCCATTACTCTGGCCTTAAATGCCTTGGAATTGAATTGGAATAAAAATGATTTGGCTTGAACATGAATTGAATTGGACTGGAATTGAATTGTGAGCAATAAATAATTGAATTGGATTGGAATTGAAATCAATTTTCTGGGGTGAAATAACAGTACTTAGCCTCATTTCCAATGGCCCAGTTCATATACCGTCATTCAACTTTCAAAGGTCATTCTAGAAATGAACAAATATGTCGTGACATATGAGCATGCCTCTGATCCTATTGCAACGTCTCTTACCCAGCGGATGAAGCAGCAAGTACTGTGGTTAATACGACGGCCTTATGTGAACGCTCCACTTTGCTGCTCACTAAACTAGTTAGGGATGGGTAGTGGGCTCCTGCATATATACACACACATAGATGAAAGCAACATAACATAGCCCATTATATCGATGCATTGAATGTAGATGTTAGTATTAACACCTTATAAATCTTACCCAGCCTGGCCAGCAGCGAAGACTGTGGTTAGTGTTACTGCTTTCTTGCCTGTTTCTACTTTGCTGGTTATTAGACTAGTGAGCGACGGGTAGTGCACTCCTGTTGATTAAAACCAGGGATTGGAAACAGGTTAACCCAGCCACCAAGATAAAGTAAGCCATTATACATGGTTAGACAGAATCTGGGAAAACGATCTATAATGTAAAGTGAATCTACAATACAAATGATCAATGAAACTAAGATTAATCGGAGTCTGTCAAAATGGAGAAGAGTACAAAGAATGGGAGTGGGAGAAGAGTTAAGGGAGAGTGGTAGAGGGAGAAGGAAAAGGTAAGGGAGTTGGGGAGGCAAATGAAAGGGAGTGGGGATGGAAGGATAAGGGAGGGGAGGGGAAGGGAAGGGAAAGGAAGAGAAGGGAAAGGAAAGGAAAGGAAGGGAGGTAGGGGAGGGGAGAAAATGGAGGAGAAGGTGAGTAGGAAAGGGAGGAGAAGGGGAGGGAGTGATTTTTTTCATATTACCGAATTGTATGAACTTGATAATATTAATAACCCTCAACTTGGTTAGAAAACAATGTGCACCATTCTACCGAAACCATATCCCCACAGTCATTGTTATACCCTGCTGCTCCAGCACAGAATAAGATAGAAATGACAAGTGCCCTCTGTTGTTGTGCCACTTTCCTGGTAGCTATGCTGGTCAGAGACGGATAATGTACACCTGTTGACAAAGATGGCGCTTCAAATATCATTGAATCAATCTTTTCACTGCCATCTTAGTAATCGATTGATTGGAATGACTTATCGCGGGAGGGGAAAGGGGAGGGTTCGCAGCACAAATTATTATATACTGAGATAATTAGGCTGCTGATATGTCATGGGTCTCAATTGTGCTTTTTTTGTGCCAAAATTGGTACATAGATGGATGGGTCTTTTTTTTCTTCAAAATTTTAGTAAAATGTTGAGAGAAGATGTCAAATTTGTGCGTTAAATTCTGGGCCTCAAGTGGCGAAATGGCACCATTTTTGGTGAATTTTATTTTTTATAAATGTGGCTTCCCCTTTGAGACTCTCTACCCAAAACCAGGTCTTGGGTAGAATGTTACAAGGATGACTGACAATGAGCTAGGAAAAGTAAAAATTGCCCCCACAAAACACACAGATTATATTGAGGGAAGTAGGAATAATTTACACTGCTCGTGATTAGTGCATAAACCAATATGACACTAAGAAGACAAACCGTAAAGATTCGCCTAATGGCGCATATGGCCTCCCTTGACATGCCTGGAATTTTAGCAAATAAGGACACAGACCCTTAATTGTTTGGATTTTCAGAGGAGGGAGCTCTCTATTTGTATATGAATTTACCTTTCTGCAAATGACTCCATGTGCACCATTAGGCAAATCTTTATGGTATTAATGGAATTAGTGGGACAAAGAATCATAAGTTACAACTGTAAACATTAAAGGAATTTCGAAAAAGCAGCTAAAAGAAAACAACAGGGGTCCATTTCCCTAAACTTTACAAAGGTTTGTAAGTAAATCGTTGGTAGCTTACGACGAGTGGTAATTTCCATTTCACTAAACTTACTAAAGAATTCAACTCTTCGTAAGTAGGGATTTACTACAGGGACCCTTCGTAAAGTTACGTCTATAGAAAGATTACTTGATTCGTGTACATCGTGGAACATACTCTTTGCGTGGCTGTGCGTAGTAAGCTGTTGTATGCAGATAACCTCGCGATATGGACACGTAGAGTAGCGCTGTACACTTGTGTAGAGCAAGAGTAGCAAGCGTAGATGAATGTGCCACGATGTACACAAATTTAATAATTTTTCTATAGTATTGGGTATTTCTAACTTTACGAATGGTTATTTGGACTAAAAGTTTAGTGAAATGGACCCCAGGATACATATATTTTAGGAAACATAATGCTACATATTTAAATGCAATGTAGATAGGCATCAGTTAAGACTACCAATAAGTAAATTCAATCAGAAATGAAATATGGGAGTGGCCATTTGCAATCACTAAGTGATCATGCTATCACATCAACTGAGCCCGACATATAGTTATATCTGCTTGCATCACATACACATCCAGATTCTCATTCACGGTTTACCCCCGCGGCAGATTACCTTCGCGGCTACACCTGGTGTAGCCCTGAAGCTACACCTTAATAGAGCTACTCTGAAGCTACTTCGAAGAAGCTACACCATAGCAAACCCCATATGGATGCACCATATCAGAGCTACTTCGCTGTTACTCCATCCATTGTCTGTCTAGAAGCCAACTCCGGTGCTACACTAGTGCCAACTTCTAGATACGCCATATCGGAGCTACTCCAAAGGTACTCTTAAGGAGTTACTCTGAAGTACATCTGATAGCTGTCAGCCACGAGCCAACCCTGGAGTAACACCGAAGTCAACTCCGGTGTACAACCGCAGCCAAACAGGTCATTGACCGGCAGCGGTAAACAACTCACCGAAGCAGCGAATCGGCCGCGTACTAGTGCGCGCATACCTAGCTATTTTTAGCAAAGCGAACGTTTGTTGTTTTGATTAATTGATTGATCGTGTTTATTGCACGTTTGCATAGGGCGTCATGAAACGTTTTCAGCCACACGGAGGATCACTTGGCGATGTCACGGAGACATTTTGTTTCTGTTTAGTGGTTGTTTCCTTTGTAGAAACTTGTTCTTTTGTTTAACGACAGTACGACTTCTTCTCAATTTGTTTTTAAAATCATTTTCAATCATTATTTAATTTTGTGTTCCTTGTTTTATATGTTTTTAGTTTTGCTAACTTGAGATGCTTGTGTGACGTTGTTTTCCTGTGTGCATACTGCGGTTCGCGGTTCCACTTTCTCATGTTGTTTGTTTATTTACCGTACCCAGGTTTATTATTACAGTTAAAATTTACTCATAATTTATACTCCTTGAATTTCTTGTTTTTATGCTGTTTTCCTAACATTTTGCACCGCATTACTTTACTGTTGCAAGGCGTGGGCCTAGGCCTATAATACACCTTCTTGCAATACAGTTTGGGTTTGTTTCCTTTGGCTAGGCCTTAGGCCTACTAGTCTTTCATCTTTCATTGATGTTATTCACAGTTTTCATATTTGTTTTACTTGGTTGTTATTCATCTTTTAATTTGACTTACCTATTTGATATGTGTTTTTTCGTTTGTTTGAGTAGGCCGTATTTTGTTTGTTTTTTAAACATTTTTTCTTTGCTTATTATACTTGAATGATTGGTCACTTAATATTAAAAAGTAAATATTTAAATAAGTTACTAAACAATTAAAAAGTAAATAAGTATAATATAATACACGTAAATAAATAATAAATATAAAACTAATAATAAATTTAATAAAAGCGTAAAAAATAAATGAATAAAAGTGGGGTCCTAAAATAAATGACCAATCATTCAAGTATAAATGCAAAGAAAAATGCTTAAAAACATACAAATGCAGGCCTACTCAAACAAATGAAAAAACATGTAAGCAAACAGGTAATCAAATTAAAAAGCTAAATAACAACCAAGTTAATGATAATTATTATCATTCCAATATTGATTATTTTACATAGGCCTAGGCCTACGAGTACTATTCTTTTTTTTAATATTTAGGCCTAATAGGCCTACACATGTTTACTTATTTACTTTCTTATTTGTGTAGTTTTTACTTGTTAATTTAATTAGGCCTACCTATTATTTTATTTACTTGTTTATTCATTGATACATTTATTTAGTCAGCCTTATTTACTTCATTAATTTTACTTGCTTATTTCTGAACTTGTTTATAGGCCTATTTACTTGTTTACTATTTTCTATTATTATACTATTAACATATATTTGAAAAAAAATAAAAAAAGAAAGAAAGAAAGAACAAAAATCCCTAATATATCCTAATAAAAGCATACAATAAAGCTAAATTGAGAAAATAGCATTCAATCTGGCAACAGATCATCACGCATTTTTTTACGGAGTACCTCTAGAGGTACTCCGCTATAGGCTGTCTCTATGGGAGGTACACCGTGGAAAACCGGATAGGAGTAGTCCACGGATTTTTGACTCGCGTTACGGTGCACCGCTACAGAGTAGCCCTGGGGGTAATCCGGAGTAGCTCCAGAGTACATCCAGTGAGAAATTGGATGTGTACATATACAATCACTACACCTGCAACTACGATGCATTGCTTTTGCAAAGCGATGTGCAACTGCTGAAAAAAATGATGCAACACTCATTACTAATCATGCTACATTTTATTACCGTGATATCAGATGACACTGTCATTAAAATATTGCAAAATACCACACAATACATTTTTAGGACATACATGGCTGTTGGTAGTTATTGTTGCCAATTAATTCACTTCCAAAAAGATGATAATTGAGAAAAATACATAATTAGCAAAATCAGGCATGAGACTGCACTTTCCTAAAAAACAAACTGAAAAAGACTGAAAATGTGTGTGAAATTGGGCAAAAAGTACCAAAAACAGGTTGAAATTAAATAAAGTTGTGGAAATGTTGACTGTCAAAACTGAAAATTCTCATGCCTGCAAAATAATACATTTGTGGGTAGTACATTGATTAGTCAGTGCAATTCATGTGACAACTTCCAAGCAACATGGCTTGGAAGTTGAATGGTTACAAAAGCTATGGGTATTGATCAATCGGGTCAATGCTCTTACAACGGAAGTAAACACAGAGAAGGCCTGAGATTTGCTTTTCTGCAACTTATTTTTTTCTGTAAAAGTGGTTTTAGAGTATAAATTAAGCTTAAAAGTGTGTTGCTACTAAATGGAGTAAGGCTGAGAAGTGTTTGGTCCAACTGACTTCTTGCAATCAAACATGGGAGCACCCTATATGCAGAAATCATGCAAAATCATGTAAAACCTATCGAGAGCTTTTTGACCTTTGCCCTCTGGATGCCCAGCAGGTAGACCTCTCATATTGCCCTGCTTGTCCTTGCTCTTTACACTCCAAAGATCCACTTCGTTGTTAGGCAGCAAAAAACCTCAGATGTGCTTGTGGCCCCAAACATGTTTAAAACAAAACTGCCAACAGGTTACATGGGAGGTTTTGCTTTAAACATGTTCATGGGCCAATGACAAATAGGAGGTTTTTCCTGCCCAACAACGACTTTCTTCAAATCATGTTTACCAGACAGGTCTGATTGTGATAGTCATTTTACACTTCTTCCTTATTTAAACTCACCTTGTGCTAAACCTAGTAGAAATCTGAGAAATGCCATGGAATATACAGTTGCTTGTTTAGACGGGTACATATAGGCTATGTGTGGCGTGGCGATGGTCACCACACTCCATACTGCGGCCGCACGATACATGACCAGCTCACCGCCGATTCTATCGCTCAGGTAGCCACCTACTATTTGGAAGACTGGATAACCCCAGAAGAAACAACCTAGCACTAACCCCTATGGAAAAAAGATAACAGGGAAAGGAGAATAAGAAAACATTATACAATAACAGAAAAAAGTTACCGTACTTAGGACGAACTATTACTTCAGGGGTGTTAATAATAATTTTGTTAGCAGAGACATTGTGGGTAGTGGCAGAACCAAGAGGGGGTTTAACTTTATCCTTAGTATAAGAGAGCATGAAATACTAATAGGATTAGAGTTAGATTTAGGGTTAGGGTAATGGTTAGGGTAAAGGTTAGGGTTAGGATTAGAGTTGGGATTTGTTTGGTTTTCTCTTACACAAAGGATACACCATGAAGAGGGGGGAGGACATTGGAGCATCTGTCCCCTGGTTGCCACCCTAAACAAAAACAAGAACTGTCTTTATAAAGATAACACAGTGAATAAAGATGGGTCATTTCATTTCAACTCAACCAATTTACATAAAGGTTGGCTGATCACCCTCTCAAATTGTGTTGAAAATTAGTTATAGCCCTACGGGCCAATGAACACATTTCAAATGGTAGGCATAGTGCAGATTAGATATGCTGTTCGTTAAGGTGGTACTACACCCCTTGATAAATTTGTGACTATTTTTGCATTTTCTTTTAAAAAAACTAATAAAACACTGGTAACAAAAGTATGTATATTATAGGGGCAAGAATCCAGTTACTACACTGGAATTTCAGTGACTCAAGACAAGTAGTTATTGATTTATTGATCAAATATTGGGTTTCCCTCATTTTTGACTATAACTCCACAACTGTTGCCTGTGCTGAAATAAAATTTTCAGTGCAGTACTTGTAGTCCTTGCCCCTATAATAAACATATCTTACTTGTCACCAATGCGCTATAATTTTTGAGAAAAATGCAAAAATAGGCACAAAATTGGCCAGGGTCTAGTACCACCTTAAAACCCACTAGGTGTACAAACATGTTTAGTGTGCCAGTTTTTGACTTGTTTACATAATCTTGGTACCAAACTTGACCTGGATTCTTTGTAACAGGAGGGAGTAAATATTGCTACAAAATCTATGTAAATAAAGCTCTTGAAATTGTTTATAATTATAAAACAAACTAGAGCCAAATGCACATGTATAACACAGTATAAAATACAAAAGTACTGTGGCAAAAAATAAAATGAATTAAAATCCCATCATTTTGGTTAAAAAATGCCACAATTTAGGCAAATTTATGTGCAGCGACCATCCCCGCGGACGACACTCTTTCCCCCCATTGTGCCCTCCCCCCTAAATAAATCATGGTACCATGGTGCCACTTCCTGTGGGGTCCATGGACATCCAGAATTGGCTTTCCACCTTACTGGATAATAATGTACATAACAGTGCACTTTGAAATTACTTGGTACTAAACTCTAGCAAGTGCCATCTTCAGAGCCAAATAGTACTAAATCGCTTTGAAGATGACACTCGCTAGAGTCAGGGTCTTAGCTAGCCACCCGTCTGGCCGTCATTTTAGACGGCCAGTTTGCTCCTGGGACGGGCAAAATTAATGCCTTTGACAGATGCTATATTATAAATTGTATGTTTTGAGAAGCTAATTGGCCTTTTTAGTAGACCCAATTTGTAGAACAAGGCCATATCAGCACATATTTGAACTCTTTGAACCCCCAATGGGCTATAGATGTCTGGTAAATGTTTTAAAGGTCAAATTAGGACAGGCAATTTTATGCAAATGATGGGCAACCCTCAATTTCTAGCTAAGACCCTGGCTAGAGTTCCGAAAGCTCAGCCCCCTGAAAAGGACTGATTAAATCTTGCTCATAGTCATATCACTTACCATATCCGTTTTATCCCAGCCAAATTCATTGGCCACCGTGACTGCACATAATGGCATAATAGTACGAGCTGCAAATACAACCATGCTACCTAAAAACAATGTCGCCACCCATTGTCTGCGCTCTTTTCTGCAAGATATAAAAGAATTCAAATCAAAGTGGACTGACATGGAAGCATGAAGTGAGTCATTTAGAGTCGTGTAATGAAGCACTTATTATTTATTGTGGGCCCATTAAGAAATTTATACTGGTCCTTAATTAACATTTTTGCAAGTATGAGAATGAGTCCTAGAGTCATAATGAAGCACTTGGTCACATGTCATAAGTTGGGTATGCAAAAAGGGTGGAGGGATTACACTTTTCTGAAAATTGTGATACAAATTTGATTGGCTTTCCGTAACCCCATACCCTACACTACAGCGGTGGTTCATACATGTACCTCATTTTAAGCCTAATTTTATACTCTTTCAGTCTACTGAAGCATAATAATGATACATTATCGAAATCTAGAATAGCCATGTGTACAGTTTCTCCCTCTTCCATACTTTTTGTCAGGTCATTCAATGTCAGTATTAACTGGGTCTCTGTTGAATGCTTGGCCCGGAAACCATGCTGGTTATCAACTAGAATATTATGCTCTTCCAGATGATCCATGATGTGCGAATGCACTATGTGCTCTAATATTTTGCACACAACACTTGTTAAGGAGAAAGGTCTATAGTTACTTGGTTTAGCCCTGTCACCTTTTTTAAATATAGGACATATGTCTGCCTGTCTGCACTGTGTTGGGAGAAAACCCTCATCTATAGACTGCCGAAATAATTTGGTGAGAACCGGAGCCAGTTGCTCTGCCATCATTCTCAACATCCACGGGAATATTCCATCTGGACCCGGAGCTTTATTTGGTTTGAGTTTCGGCAGTTGCTTCTCGACTCCTTCCTCATGAATGACCAAATTCGGGATATTTGTTATGTTGCTTTCCCCAAGTGACGGGATGTGACTTATCCTCTTGCGTGAATACACTGCAGAACTGGTTGTTGAGTGCTTCCGCCTTTTCCTTGCTGTCTGTTAAAAGTTTGTTGTCAACCTTCAGGTCTGCCACTCCATTATCTTCTTTCCTCAAACTTTTTATGAAAGTCCAGAAAGCCTTAGGATCTTCCTTGACCGCTGACCCCAGATCATTATTGATATACTCCCATCTTGTCTTATTGAGGGCTCTTCTACATTCCTTTTTGTACTCACTGTATGTCTCCCAATCTTTTACTTGGCCACTTTGCTTTGCCTTGTTGTACAGCCTCTGTTTCCTTCTTGTTCTTCTCCGACTCTTTCTGTCAAACCATGGTAGATCATTTCTTGTTGATTTCACTTTAGTAGGAACATTTTCTTCCACCGTTCTTTTGATTTCCTGTTCAAGATGATTCCATTTGTCCTGCACCGTCAAGTCATCAAGATCTGCAAAGGTCTTTTGGTATTCTCCCATTTCTTGTCTGATCTTCTCTTCATTGGCTTTTTTCCTGATGTAAATTCTTCTCCTGGGTTGTTTGGGCCGTTTAATAACCAGGTTCAGAACAGTGCTTACCATGTCATGATCTCCCACGCCAGGTTCCACTTTGGTGTGATTGACAATGTTGGTGTTATTTGTGAAAACTAAGTCTAGGATGCTGTCTCCCTAGTTGGTTCTGTAACCATCTGCTGCATATTGTATTGCACTGACAGATCCAACAACTTCTCTGCAGCTGCTTTAGATGCATAGTGATCTGGTATCACTGTATTTGTTTCCCAATCAATGTTACCTTGGTTAAAGTCTCCTGTCACTATTATGTCACAAGTCCTTGGCTTTGCATTAATCTTTTCAATAGCTTCCCTCATGCCATCAATCTGTGTTATGTCCGAGTGATTTGGTTTATAAATAACACCAAATATTATTGGTCTCCTCCCTTTAATGTTAACTTGACACCATAGGTTTTCCCCTTCACTTTCTAGATCTAACTTTCTAGAAACTGCAAGGTCTTTCCTGTATACAAGCAGAACTCCTCCATGACTGTCCCCTATTCTGTCACGTCTCAAGATCATATAACCATGTGGCACTATTTCTGTGTTTAGGATATCCATTTAACCACGTTTCGGTACCAACTATGATGTCCGGTTTGTAATCCTCAACTATTGCATACCATTCAGCAATCTTGTTCTTTATGCTCTGAAAATTGATTGTAAGGAACTTCAGATTGTTTAGATTTTTCCTCACTTTTGTTGGTGAGGAACAAGTCCGATTAGTCTGATTTCCTCCACTTTCACGACTTGGTGAACCTAAGCTGCTATCTGCTTCGCTCGAGCTGCAACCAGAGGTGTCAGGGCTGTTATCTTTTGTTTCAATATAGTCACAAATTGGGCACACATAAGCAAATGTGGTACCCATAAGTCTGTCATAGTCCATATTGTCAATTCCACCATGTGTCCAGGAGCCACACTTATCACAATCCATGCCTCTTTGGCCATTTAGAACTGGGTCTTGGCACATAGTACATGGGGCTGCACAGTTGTTGCAATACCATTCTTTCTCACTACACCTCCACTGTTTGTAATCCTTCATCGGCATTGCAATGCAGGTAATATCGTCCAATATCTGCAGTCACTACACTGAACTCTCAGTTTTCTATCTGTTCCTCCTCTATTGCAAATTTGCAAAAGTAGTCACTACCCACTTCTTTTTCTTTTGTATTGTTGGATCTGGGTCTTGACTCTTTGTGCGCGGAATTGCGCAGTTGCTGCAATACCAGTCTTTCTCATTACACCTCCACAGTTGGTAATCTTTCACCGACATTCCAATGCAGTTGATATGTGTCCATTCTCTGCAATCGCTACATTGAACTCTTAATTTCTTATCCATACCTTAGTTCCAGCAGAGTAACTGTAACTCGTCATACCTAGGTCCGTAGATGTTATTATGATAAAGACTGAAGTCTTGCTGGCAGGACTAATCCATACCTCTGCTATTGCAAATCTGACAGCAGTAATCTGTAGGCCCTGGGTTTACACTAATATCTCCTGCCAAGATGATGATTATGAAAAGTCCCAAATGACTTTTGGCTTTCGGTAGCATTTTTGCTCTCCTATAGTTATATTTCAAACCTGTCATGTTCACAAACAAGGATGCATGATCCTCACAATCTACCCTTAGACTGTTGAATTCTGTTTGAAGAACCAAACCAATACCAATACATGCACTTAAGTTTTCACCTCAGCCTCACATCCAGAAGTGGACTTTGCTGAGTATCAGCGTAGATGTAGATGTAGATGTAGGTAAGAGCTCACGCTGTCCTCACTTTAGCGATTAGGATCGACGAACGTCAGGCCGACACAATCTGGTTGTGTAGGAGACTATCATCGTGATGCCCACGTTGGAACCATTGGATTTACGCAAGAAATATTCATTGCCAGGACTGAAGCGGTGTGGCCATTTCTATGTTTGTACCAGGCAAGTACCAGACATTTTTCAACACGGAGCTAGCGGAGATTACTGCAAATTCCTCCAAAGGTAAGCAAAGGGTTGGGGGATCGCATTTTTAACTTTGACTAAAACTAAAAACTGTTTCGGAGTTAAGGCTCGCTAAAAGTAGACCATTTCGGGGGCTGTATTTGTTGTGCATGTCACATTGTGAACAATGAGTGAAAACCGACAACATTCGCTGAACTGAAGAATTATTGCCATGCTCTAATAATTTAGTATACCGCCGTGAGGACTGAGTTCCGCAGTCTAATCATGGGCCTAGTCCTGCAAGACTTCAGTCTTTAAACATATAACGATAAATGAAGATAGTATACTAAGTTACAGCTGAGACCATAATACCTATGGTCTCAGGTTACAGTTAATGAACATACTGGAACTACAATGTATAAATCATGGGCCTTGGTTTTTTTTATAAAAGGCTAAAGCTTAAAAACTTTTTTATTTCAACTTTGTTTCCTTACGCATTCCAAACGGGTGTATCTGCATGTCCTGAATCTACAGCAATTTTCAACGGTGGTTGAGAAGAAGACATGTCAATTTTAACGTTCTGCAGTTTCCCATGGAAGTCAAAATGTAAAATTCTGAGTGGTTCACGTTGCAGTGGTTGACAGCATGCATTATCACGGACCACGTATGAGAAATGAAATCAACTTCAACCTGTTGTTCGAGGTCAGTCATCAATCCAATCAACATCTTTTACAGTATACAACTTCCACGCTAATTTTATGTGCATAAAAAGCGTCGGCTACTTCAAGCGTATAGGAATAATGTACGAGACTTATCAATCAATTATCCATTAAGCTCATAGTGTTATTATATTGTCAAGAATAGCGATAGCGACATACCTATAATTAAGCTTTCTTGGCTATTGATTGGTTTATTGAAGGAGCGACGACTTCCTTACTTTCGCCGCAACACTACTGGCGTCACTATAAACCGTAAAGTTAAATTCTTCCGCACATTGTAAAATAATTCCAGATGAAATTAAATGATGTTAGAATAAGATAAAGTTTGTAATGATTTTCCTAACGAAAATGTAATAAAATAAGATTTTTAATGGTATTTCATGCTGTCAAAAGACTATTCATACGGAATATTTTGTCAAAAGAGACGGTGGCGCGCAGTTATATTTCCGAAAATTTACACCCAGACTGAGTAATTCGGCTCGTGATGAATTGATGTGCAAGCAGCGCCAGGGCACTATTGCCGTAATTTTAGGCCGGGGATAAATTTACAATACAAGCAGCAATGGAGCCAGAAACAGAACCAACTGTTAAAGGAGACGAAAAAGATGATTGTCAGGACCTGATTAACGAAAGAGATAGTCTTGATCCGTCCTATGAGAATGCCTTAAAGCTGTTAAATGCTGGTGAGTCGAAAATGTCTTTCTTTGATAATAACACACGTGTGATTGAATGAAAATAACGAGTAGACAATGAAGCGATATTTCATTGTGACAATGGAGAATTAATTGATTTTTAGCATGAAGTGTGCGTTGTATTTTGTGGGTTGGACCAAAATGGAGACGAAGTGGATGTCAAAGAATAAATTATAATGACACCTGAAATATGCACTAGGTTTTCAAGAATTCTAAAAGCAATTTAAACCTCAGAGTTTCAGACAGGTAGCCTCACCAGACCTACAGTCATGGAGGTTGAGTTTATAAATTTACCAATGCGGCCGGAAGGTTGCCACCATTCACGGCACGTACATGCGTACATCATTTTGTACATGATCATGATGACTAGTCCGAATAATCAGACCCAGAACAAAATATTAATTTCTGACATGATCCTGTCCTGGGTCTGAACTGTTTCTATTCGAAATCTTGATGGCAAAGTGGACAAAAGAAGCACATGCCTGACATGGTCCTACTTCACAGTTTTTTAATCCCCTATTGTGGACCATCCTTTCATGCTTTTGATACTTAAAGGTCCGTAACCCGATCGACAGCATCATCCCCGATTTTTTTTCATTGTTGATGAGGTTTTGGTATCACATAATAGATACTATTTTTCTCATTACTATCCTGAAATTTGACGCTCCAAGTCGATGTATTTCGGAGAAATCATGAATCACAGCGGTTTTTACAGGTTACCAGTTTGTAAACAATAAAAATTTCTTCGGATCATGGGAAGAGAAAAAGCGAACTCACGCTAAGTGTAGTCTCTCGCCAGACTGTATGTGGCTATCACGAGGATCGACGAGTGTCAGACCGACATAAACTGGCTGTGTAGGAGACTACGCTAAGTGCTGAGGAGACGGTCCGCCGTATATAATTAAAACAATTCCTTGATTATTTCAGTTGGTGAAATAGCTCAATTGGCTAGCGCTACCGTTCTTTTACCGAGAGGTACCGGTTCAAAACCCGGTATCGGAAGGTTTTTTCCTCTCCATTTTTAACCCAAACTTTTTTATATTCATTTGAAATGTACATATTGCAAGTGGAAATATATTTTGTTTCCTTTTTTTCTGAAACGGTACAAAAAAACAAAAAAAACAAAAAAAACCAAATATTTTCCGTTCAATACGGGCCGGGCATTGCAGCATGTCAGCATTCGTCATACGAACGGGAATTGTTGTTGTTGCATGCCTACCCAGAATGCAATTCACGTATACAAGGTATTGGATTGCAAATTTGGCTATTTATTCACATTTACGCTGAAAATGCTCTCGTTTTTTCACAAAGCAGCATAAAGGGGAGATATTTGATATTATTATGTAATTTTAAAGACAATCCATATCCAAAACCAATAGGGTTACCCCCTTTAAGTATTTGGACAAGCGGAACAGTTTTACAGACCCTTTGTCTACCTCTCTGTTTGTAAACAAACGAGGAGGTCAAAATCGTCCTCCTCGCCGAATAGGAAAGTCAGCGTAATAGTACGGCACTGCATGATGACATGAATGATGATGTATGGCATTATGATAATGATAACAAATTGTGGGATAGGCTTTTACGACGGGAATTCATAACAATTAGTGGGTTTTTAGCGGGTTCGCCGTCGGTCAAGTTTACAACTGTCAAGCTTTACGTCAGGAGTAGCTCTGACTTCTTCAGGACAAAGTACCTAAGAATGAGACATGTAGTCTGCCCCTTGTCTACTGATGACTCTGAAAAGAGTCGTTCACTGAAGACTGCCCCTTGTCAACAGAGAATCAAGATCTCGCCTATCTGCTAATAAAGGTTTTGGTGGCTCTGAAAAGAGCCGTTCTCTGAAGGCCCCCAAAGATGTACAATTATGCTATATTCAGTTCATGAATATGCAAATTTATGACAAAATCAGGATTTTCCTAAAAATGGGGTAAAAATGGCCAATTTTGTGAATCTTTAAAAGGCTGTATCTTCGCAACGGATTGTCCGATTGAGTTGATTCAAAGGGTTTTTTAAGTCATTTTGCAGAAGGAACAATCCTGACAGAAAAAGTAATTCCAGGGGTGGGTTTGAAATTTTCATGTGACCACCCTAGTTATAGGCCTAAAATGTTTACAAAAATATATTGGTCCACACGTTGTGCATGTATTCAGTTGTTCGACGTTTAGTATGGCATATCAAAAATCATGAAATGTCACTCACAACAATGTCAATGACAATCACAATTCAATGAATTCATGGACACATTCAGTAAAATTCACTGTATTTGTAAATTAAGGGTACATTCTCTTGGGTCATGACCTTGACATCTAGGCAGTGTTCGATTTACCTGGATTCGCATCGCAACATGCGAGTCATTTTTTACAAACTACTACTCAACTACACAGACCAGTAGCAAAAATGCGATCCCAAAAATTGGGGAAAAATGGCTACTTGCGATCGTGAACCACGCTGATATACCATCATTTGCAAGTTGCCATTTGTCGAAGTCAAAAATGTTTCCATAAATTCTATTTCCAAGAAAATAATCCACAAAAATATGACTCAAAAGTCCCTAAATTGTGATGTTTACGCCATTAAACTAAATACAGTATCCTCCCTTGTATGCAAATTTATTTCCATGTTACAAACTTCCATGTATTACCAGATAACTAAAAACGTGCATATTAATTTTATGACGTCATAGAAGTAGCACTGTTTATATGGTGTATAGTTCAGTGGTGAGATGGAAATATTGTGTGTCCTTGGTGACAATCTTCCAAAATTATACAAGATTTTTAGGATTTCATAGATTCCTCACATTATTTTATTGCTTCAGCTAATAAATTAGTGAGTTTCCTCTACTCAAAAATGTAGGACTTCTCTTGATTACTGAAGGAAAATTTGCGTTTGGAAAGGGCACACGATAATCAGCTTAGGAAGTTTAGGTGCCGAATTTTGAACCACATTCGGTCTGCAACACTGCAGTTGCATAACATTTTTTTAAGCATTGAGTACTGGGATTGAGTAATCTGTGAGAAGATAAGAAAATACAAAAAAATCGATAAAATATGGTGAAAACAAACTGCTACTCAAAATTTTGAAATTGCTACTCAAATCTGAAAGTGAGTAGCAATTTTTGCTACACAAAAAAATTGATGAAAATCGAACACTGCATCTAGGGAAAAAATTGTATTTTATTTTTGACAAGAAGACATACATACCCTTCATATAAAATAACACGAATCCTGAAAAAAAGTGCCAATGTGTAATTTCCCCCTATTTTGTCTCCCGTTGCTAATGAAAACAAACTCCGATTGTATTGCGTGAGGTCCATTTATTAAAAGCTCCATGGTATGCAGTGCACCAATTACTATCTTAGTTTCGAGTCCAGACTGCATGTTGTAAGGACGAACGACGTGTGTTTAGAACGACATAAACCGATTGTGAAGGAGACTAACTCTCAAGTTGAAGCGTTTCCGATTAGAACGTCAGTCCGGCAAACTTGTCAAATTGGGCATATAATATCAAAACGGGATGTACGAACGGGAATCGGGATATCGCTGTGCTTGAAACCGTGCGCCCAGCAGGGCCCGGTAACTTGCAGTAGTGTTTTGTTTTGCATACAGCCCGGGCATGCAAGAAGTGCTGTGAAAACATATTTAGGCCTATGACAAGCATGTGGTCGCATGTCATAAGTTGGGTACAATTTCCATTACATGGTCAAAAATGACAAAAAATTTATTTTTTGATATGTTGTATATATTGACAACCTCTAATAGTTAACACCATTGTTAACCTTAACACATGCTTAATTTATGAGATAATGCTTAATTATTAATTAATTAATACACAGGTAAATCTCAATTTTCAAATGCGTTTTTCTCAAATCAGACCTCAATTACAAAAATTACAAAAATGACTCTAAAATTTTTATTTTATGCAAGAATGTCATCAGATTTGGAGGATATGTTCTCAATACATCAATGCTTCAAATGAACTATTTGAAATAATTGTACGTATGTTAATTACATTGTGAAGGTCAATGACATTTTTACGAGTAATTAGCGAGACGGTTATTCTATTATTGAGGAAATGAATATCAAGAAGAGAAATGTACATTAGCATGTTGCTAAAAATACTGAAATTCAACTAGGATTACATTAAAAATGACAATAAAAATGAAAAAAATGGAACATAATACCCTTTAAGGTGGTACTACACCCCTTGATAAATTTGTGACTATTTTTGCATTTTTCTCGAAAAATAGTATCACAACAAAAGTTATGTACATTATAGGGGCAAGGAATCCAGTTACTACACTGGAATTTCAGTGACTCAAGACAAGCGGGACGTTATTTATGATAAGAAAAGAGGTAGCGCTAGAATGTACCTCATTTCTTAACATATATATTGAACCACTTCTCTTGAATCACTGAAATTTCAGTGAGGTAATTGGATTCCTTGCCTCTATGATATAAATTTTTTTTTTTACCAGTGTGTAGTTATTTTTTGAAAAAAATGCAAAATTAGTCACAAAATTTATCATGGGGTGTAGTGCCACCTTAAGTAGTCAGTAATTGTTTTAGTTGTACAAATTCAACATTTAAAGCTGTCAATACATCATACCCTCACTAGATTTGAAAAAGTAACCAGTAGTTTTGACATGCTGACATGTGAATTTTCACATAGCCCTATTTAACACTCCCGCATCCGCCTGCTCCACATCCGCCTGCTCCTCCACCCCTGGCATTTTTCATTTCAACTGATGTGATTTTTTTACTGAGTAATGTATAATTATATGCTTCAGTAGACTGAAAGAGTATAAAATTAGGCTTAAAATGAGGTATCAACCACTGCTGTAGGATATGGGGTTACGGAAAGCCAATCAAATTTGTATTGCAATTTTCAGAAAAGTGTAATCCCTCCACCCTTTTTGCATACCCAACTTATGACATGCGACCATGTGGAAGATATGGGCCTATATTAGATTTACTGAAACCTGGGGCTCACAAAAATGATTATTATAAATGATCAACCAAATATTGTTGAAGGTCTATTGATCATTATTCAATGACAATGGACATGCCTACATGTATTGCCTCCGGCAAGGGGGGGGGGTAATCCCATACTGCCAAATGCATACGGGGATTGCGCTTTTGCAAATAATCCATGGGTCCCTATTTTTGCTGAAAATCCTTATGGGTCCGTTAAACCCCCGTACCGTAAATCGCGACCTTTTCGAGGAAAGAAAACTTTAGACATGGGTTTCAAGTCTGGAGCCTCCACCCCCGTGTAAAAAATATCAACTTGTCCCCCCCGCATGCCTAGGGCCAGTTTTTAGGTGTCACGCCGCCTAAACCATAATTATCGCCTAACGACCATACCCGTCATACGCGTAGGCCTACGGGGGGAGGGGCTATTGGGGTGGCAAAAAAGAAGGGCAGCAGAGGCGGCAAAGGGATAGCGCGCAGTGGTGTAGATTTCTTTTTGACATTTGGGGGGATGGGGGTTGGAAGTTTTTTTTGAAGTAGGCCTAGATACGGTGAATCCAGCACCTTTTGGCGACAGCATTATAAGCAAAAAAATACTAGAAGATAACTTGTGACATAGGCCTACTAGATGCAAAAGTGGAATAAATTCGCGTTGCCGTTGAGCGTGCAAAAATTTGCACTTTGGTGGCTAGCTAAAATGGCCAATGAGGTTAATTTGGTCAGAAACCCCTGGCAGAAACCCACATACAGTCGTCAACATTGGGAGGGTGATTGTATGGAACATCTCCCTGGCAAAATATTAGTGGGATTTATCCTCCATCCCACCAGGATCTATGCCTACAAAGGGATCCGAAAATCTAAACTTGAAAATAGTCCAATAGGCCTACTGATTAAAATACAAAATAACAAAAACACAAAATAACTTCCCATGACAATATGTCGGTTCATAAAATACAAATTTTGTATTAGATCCAACACAAAGGTTTTACTGCTTTTGGAAGGAGGGTGGTCCGAAATTTTAAAAAAATCGGGCGTGCAATGAAATTACGACCCCCTTTTTTCGGCAACAAAAATTTATGACCCCACCACTTGATTGGCCTACACCTTAGGGGCTGTGCAATAATTTTGACCCCTGGGGAGGGTAAAATTGGCTGGGGGGCAAGAAATATTTGGCGAGCGAAGGGGGCAAGCAATTCCCCAAGCGATTTTTTGGCACGCATTCATGGGGCGCCTTTTTAATAAAACACTCTAAAATGGCTTGGGAAAACAGTGCACGGAACGCTTAAATTTTCCAGCTCGCTGCCGATAGGCCTACATCTAGACCATTTAAGGTTTGCAATTTGGGATCCCAAAAATTTGGCAGAAAATTATAGCCCCCCCGCCCAGTGATGGCGGCATGGGGGAAAATGCCCCCAGTCAGAACTGTTGCCCCCAGAAAAAACCCAAAATTACGAAAATGTCCCCTTTTTGCTGTAATTTTGCGCAAAATTTGTTGCCCCCCTGAAATTCACTTTGCCCCCCCCAAAAAAATTTTCCTGGCACCGCCACTGCCCCCGCCAGGCCTAATCAATATTTTGTTCTTGAGCAAAGGTCAATCATATGATTTAAAAATGCATCGTTAAACCATATTTTGTACTTTTGTTCTCAAAATTACAAAAAAAAAGTAAGGCAATTATCGTAGTAGGCTGACGATATCCATTCTTGTTCTAAAATTGTTAATTGTGCCCTTGGTTTGTTCTGACTAGAAATATGAAACACTGGCCCTGTTCTGACCACAGCTTCTCTCCTTACATTCTTTTGTAAATGCTCTAAACAGCTCTCCTTGAAGCTCAGAAGAGCTATTTAATGCTCTCCTGCAAATTACAAAAGACAGTCCCTGGCACTCAGTTTTAGAAAGCTGATTTAACCAGCAACAAAGAATCAAGAGGGACGGTCTTTGTTCCACATAATCATCAAGATTGATGTCATATACATGTAATCCCAGATTGCACTTGAAAAATATATTGAGATCGACATAATTATATATTCTCTTCTAAAGCGTAATGGGAGAATAGTTCTGTTAAGGTGGTACTACACCCCAGGCTAATTTTGCCTATTTTTGCATTTTTCTCAAAAATTATAGCGCATTGGTGACAACAAGTAAGATACGAATATGCACTGAAAATTTTACTTCAGCACAGACAACAGTTGTGGAGTTGCAGTCAAAAATGAGGAAAACCAATATTTGATCAATAAATCAATATATGGTAACTACTTGTCTTCTTGAGTCACTGAAATTCCAGTGTAGAAACTGGATTCCTTGCCCTATAATATGGTCATATTCACGGTAAAGGGAGTAACTTTGGATTTTTAACATTTTAATCCGTAGTGTTCTAATAAAGCCACAGAATTCCATGATTTTTGGCCACATAAGTCATCTAGTTAGCAGCTACCTTGGGTAGCATAATCAGTTTTGGGAGTTACTGCGTTCAGTTTTAGCAGGCTTAAATGTACTTAATATTGCCATTTTGAAAAACTATAAAAAACAGTAACATTTTTGTAAAACCCTGTGTTTTCTTCAGTTAGTTCATGGATAATTTTTCTTATCCTGAATGTACAGTCATATGTTCAGTAAACACTGCCACATTAGATTTAATTGTGAACAGCCCTGTATTTTTGAGAACCGGACTTGATATTTGTCGTTTCGAGGCTTCATTTTCCGTTAACAATTGTTAACAAACTTTGTGGGTGTAGCTTTGGTTCATAATTCTTGGTTATTTCTTCACTTCTTCTTGATTCATAACAGTTGTTATCTTAACTTGAAATGGGTAAAAAAAATTAGTCGATTTGCAAGCTTTTAAAATGTTTATAAAATCTTGACTTCAAAGAGCCGTTTTTCCGTTAACTTTTTTGAAGCCTCCGAAACAAACTGTTCAGCAAGCTTGGGCAAATATAAATAAAAGAGCTCATCCAATCTATTTATCAAAATGTAGCAAAGTAGATCCTCAAGTCACATGTTTTTAAATCGTGGAGATATATATCACTGTTTGAAAATGGGACCCAATACAAACTTTCCGTTAACAATTGAAGCCTCCGAAACAAATGAAGCCTCAGAAACAACAATAAGATTAATTATCATCTATGCATATCTAAATTGGTGTGTTTCATACTGATATCTGCATTGTAATTATTACTTGATATGTGCAGAATGTCATAAATTTAAAAAAAATTTGACATTATGGTTAATGTTTGAAAAATATACTGATACCCATAAAAGCCTGTTTCGGAGGCTTCACATGCAAAAAACACCATACTTAACAAATGGGTGAAAAAGTTAACATGTGATAAATCTACAATATCTGCCGCATAGAATCATTGATTCAATACACACAAGAAAATAACAGCTTAGATGATCCCAACACTGTTGTTTTCAAAAAACTACTTCTGCAATGTTTAACAATTGTTAACATGAAGCATCCGAAACAAAAAAAATGACTTGCTGTGATAATTTAATTTTTGTCACAACTGAAATTCAATACTTAGAAGCAAAGCATGAAAATTGGTAATTGTGATATTTTTTACCTATTTTTTTATGTCAACTTGTAGTAGTTAGCCAAATATTTTACTTTTATGATCACCTGTGTTGTTAACTGAAGCCTCCGAAACACAAATCGCTTGAATTGCCAATTCTAAAAAATAACTCCAATTTCTGTGAAACTTGGCTGGGAGGTTCCTTTCATTAAGTAGTATTTGTACATGAAGTTAGACATTCAAATTATTTTAGGAACCCAATTAAAACTTAAAAAATATGTTTAAGGTTTGGAAATTTCCATTGTAAATGACACTTGATGTTAAAAAATTTCAAAACTGCAATTACAAACATAGCAAAACATGGTATAAAATTTAACTTATATCTGTTGACTTACTTTGGAATGGGATTTCACATGTATTCCAGCTTTCATGTCATAATTTTCTGAGGTTATGTAAAATACATTTTTCTTAGGTTTTTTAAACCAAAATGTTATGGAAATGTCAAATTTTTTTAGAAATCAAAAGGTTTAAGCCTTGAAACATTATTTTACTGGAATCTAAGTTGCTTCTATGCATGATTTCAGTAAACAGAAACATATTTAAGTGGTTTGAAATTTTGACCCTAAAAATCAAAAGTTACACCCTTTACTGTGAAAATGACCATATACATAACTTTTTTGTTACCAGTGTTTTATTAGTTTTTGAGAAAAATGCAAAAATAGTCAAAAATTTATCAAGGGGTGTAGTACCACCTTAACCTTTCTTTGTACAATGTACTCACTCAGCCTTAATGCAATAATAAATCCCAGATCACTTGCACAGATGGTTCTACAACTTACATGTAGAACAAGGCCTCAAATTCTCAAAAGTTTGAAATTTTTAGACTACAACTGGGTCAATCATGTCTGTACGATGACTCACAAAGTAACTTAATTTAAGTTTTTGAGATGGCCATGCAAGAAATTTTGCATAATTACTCTAGATACATTCTGTTCTGTATTTTAGTAAATTGGTTGTTCCATAACAGGGTTCCAGGGACTGCCTTTTGAGGAGAGCAAGAGCAATCACTCTCTCCCTGCTCTCCTTAAATCTGATATAGGAGTGATTTTTAGCTCGTAGTTGACCATTCTCTACTTAAATTAGGCCAAAATAAGATAAATTCATGTTTCCGATAACGTCCCTGTTTTTTGGTGCCGCAAAAATATTTATGCTACTCGGGGGAAAAATAAAAATTTTCAATAGGGCTTTGTCCTGTCCGTGTTGAAAAATGTGATATGAAGTTCAGGGGTAGCACTGGCTGGTTAAAACAAGACCCTTAACTGACTTAAAATAAAAACTTGGGGTGAAATGATTTTTTATGCCTCCACCGCGAGGCATACTGTTTTTGCAATGTCCGAGCTTCCGTCCGTCTGGATGGGCGGATTGACTTGGTCAAAAACTCTGGATACTTTTTTTTTGGGTGGGGTTCAAGGCAGGGTTCACAATTTGCTCTCAAATAACCGGGTCCACTTTTTTATGCTGGACCCATTCAGATCCCATTTAGTTGGAAATTTGGGGGTCCCAAATTGATTTTTGTGGGTCCAAATTGTACTTATGTACGAAACTTCAGAAACACCCGAAATGTATTTTCAGTACTGGCATAAACGATAAATATTAAAGTATGCTGAATTCGCACCCAAAACTTACCAAAGTCGAGTCAAATTACTGGGTAAAGGAAGACTTGCCGCGATCGGCCGACTTTCTCATAAAGAACTACAATTACTACCTAATAACATGCACTACTTTAATCATCTAATTATTTGGTTATTTTGTTATATTGGCTCGGTTGAAATATACAACTACCGCAAAAACGTGTTTTCGCGATGTCACCTGGAATTGACCCTGTTTTGTTGACATTTTTATTGTAACATAATATTTGCAAAAAAAAAAAAAAAAAATCGCTGATCAAATATCTGTGCATGAAATAGCGATGAGGTGTGTATCATGTTTCAGCGATTTTCGTAATTGTATGTAATTTATGAATGAAAAGTGAGCCGATTGAGCTGGGTTATCGCACAATGGCGATCTATGATGATATTTTCTATTTCTTGGATGGGATTTTTTCCAGGTCCAAGCACAGCCTGCTGGACCCATTCAGGTTACATAATCTTACTTTTTCCGGGTCCAATGAGTTAAAAAAGCATCCTGGACGCGAAAACGCGATAAACTGTGAATCCTGGTCCAAGGTCATACATGTATACTGAGGTCAAAGGTCATTTGAGGTCAAACAAGGTAAACTTGTAAATTTGGTCTCATATGAACAGTTCAAATCCTATTGCAACCATTATTATGTCTTCGTCCAATATTTTAAAACTCATAGCTTGACCAATAAATAAGGGCTCAATCGATCCAATTTTATATCAAACTTGAATCCTAGCTGCATATTGGACTGGTGGTGATTTAAGGTCATACTGAGGTCAACTTGTAAAATACCATTTGAGACTTTTGGTTAAAATTTGGTCTCATATGAACAGTTTAAATCCTAATGCAACCAATCTTGGGTCATATCTGCACTATGGAAACCCTCATTATTTATTTATCGGCAGTGTTGTTAATTTACCGGTAAATTAAAAATGGCGGTAAAAATGGCGGTAAATTACGGTAAATTACCGGTAAAAAATGGTAAAATAAGTAAATTAAGTAAATTATGAAAGAGTTATATTGAACAATAAAAATTCAATTATTTTCATATTAAGAGCTACATAGATACTTGAACACAGTCCTGTTTTGTTGAATATACACCTTTCCAGATGAAAATCAGCTTCATAAATAAAGCTGAAGTTGTAAGAAGTGAAACAAAAGTCATGTAGTATTTACGTACATTTTAAACAAAAGTCATGTAGTATTTACGTACATTTTAAACAAGTGTTTTGTTTTCTCTCATATTAAACAACACAGAGCCTGTGTAACCACTTGGCACAGGAGTCCTGGACTATAACATCTGATTCCGTTTTCATTTTCATGGTAGAACATTTATGCTAGGAATTTTAAATGAATGAACACAGCTTTTGACGCAAAAATAAATTGCCAGGCTGTGTTCATACAATTGAAATTTCTACTGTAGACCCTATCTCGTGACTGATGGTAATGAACCTGGTCATTCATAATATTTGGATCTGGTTAAAAGTAAACTTGTCAAAAGTTATACTTCAAGGATGCTAATCACAACTTACATGTAGAATAAATGATGATGTTTTACAGTGGTACCCATTAAATATGCAGGGAATACTTTGGTAAAACTGAGACAAAGAGCATTTATAATTATTCAGAATGATGTGAAATCAAAACAGCCATTCTTTAGTCACAAGTTCACTCATATTTGTGACAAAAAATATGGGAAATTTTACATTGAGTACATGTAGTACAGTTCCTTAAAATGTTTATAAAATATAGAAAGCTCATGACATAGTCAAGCCATGGTCAACCCCTCAAAATTTGGAAGTACCATCAAGGGGGCTTGGGAGGGGGTGCTGCTTTCAGTGCTTTCATAATGATGTGTTGTTTTATTTCTTTCATATGAGTGTTAAAATGCAGTAAATGAACATGTTGATCAGCTGAATGCACAATCACTGACACTTTCTCTACTTGCTACTTAAGTCTATTGTACACTATGTAGTACAGTATGGAACCTATGGGCAGTTATAGGTAGTAGGGGTCTACAAAATCATTACTTCAAGTAAGTTTTGCAAATATTGCAAACAAAATTGCCATCTACTATAAAACAAACAAACAAAAACAATATTATTTGAAGTTTTAATTTAAAAAATCCTTTTATTTCATATTTTACTTAATTTACTTATTTTACCCTATTTTACCATGGTAAATTAAGATGGCGGTAAATTACCGGTAATTTACCATGTAAATTAACCGGTAATTTACCGACTCACAACACTGTTTATCGGTGGACATTTTTTATACTTTGTTGCATATAGTCCTACAGGGGGGCCCATTTTCCGTATTTTCCTCTTTTCTCGGAGGCTACAGGTTGCACGTTCCTCAAACTTGGTGCGTGGGTGCGAGCTTGCTAGTGCAATTTCTCGGAACTGGTAAAGCGTATAGTGATGCAATTTGGTGGAGGGGTGGCAATTGGTGGTCTTCAAAATATGGTAATTAAGTATGGTACCTAATTTGCATAATTTATGCATAGCAAGCAAAATAACATTGTGCACAGATTATCTGCAGATCTGTACCAGTTACAGTGATGAAACTTGGCGTAGAGTAGCACAGCCAGAGGTTCTTGACCTGAACCCCACCAGGGGCCCTTAAGCGCCCCTGCACCCCCGGCCGATTGGCCCGATGCTAGGGTCGCTTCGCTCCCTACACTTTCGACTGGTTGGTATAATTCTCCTGCTTTTTTACAATGAGCCATTCTCATGCTTGATTGTGGCACAAACATTCTGGTTATAAATTGAACAGCTGATGGTGATCAATCCCTTCAAAATGTTTGCCTTGCAGAAATTGAAAGGAGAAAATCTGGCGTCTCGCCGAAGCTGATAGACGTGTGCTCAGTCAAACCAATTCGCCTTGAAGTCAAAATCAGAATTCCAATCAAAGAACACCCAAAGTTCAACTTTGTAGGGAAGTTACTTGGACCCGGGGGTAACTCCATGAAGAGGATGCAAGAGGAGACAGGTACACGGATGGCAATATATGGCAGAGGCTCCATGAAAGACAAGCAGAAGGTAAGTGTAGTTTTAGATTCTGCACATTTGTTATTTTACCTGTGAATGTCTTCATGTAGATGGCAAGGAAATAAGCCTGTACCAGAGTGATTAAGTGCGAAGCTTTAGGCTATGTTAAATTGGAATCGATGTTAAAAAGAGTCACCATCGAATAGGAGAGCACATGTAAATTTTAAAGGTGTCCGTGTGCAGGGTTGTCACCAGGACCAAAAAAGTACTGGTTAAAATATTGAAGGCGAAGCGTAGCGAGCGAAGCTCTCGCGCCTCGCACTATCTTTTTAGTGAACGCTAGGGATTGGGGAATAGGCTTTGAGGGTACCACCCCACTAAAAAAAATGTGCTTGCTCTTTTTATGATGAAATATCATCATCCACTTCTTTTTTTAAATTTTTTTATTTTTGTGAGTGCCGGACAGTGTGAGCATTTAATGAACCATCAAAGCAATTTACTTTACTAGAAGAGTAGAAATAAACAAAAATGTGATGTGTAAAAATGCTTGAAAGTAGTGTGACACTTCGTCTGAAGGCCAATTTAGTAAGCTTCAAGATTTGACTTGGTCAAGACTTTGGTAGCCATCCATGATGTTTGTTTGTTTTCTTCTCAGGAGGAGGACCATAGAAAAGAAGGTATGGCAAAACATGCTCATCTTCACGAGGATTTGCATGTGAACATCGAAGTGTATGCGCAAGCGACAGATGCGTACCAAAGACTGGCGCATGCCATCACAGAAGTCCACAAATACATGGTACCGGTAAGTGAGACCTTAAGATTTCAACTGCGATAGCCCATTATAGAAGATTCTTATGTCTGCACAGTGATTAAGGTTATACTAAACTTTGTAATGATCGATCCAGAATGAGACTGCATGTAGCCCCCTTTAAAATTATCTATTTCTGGAAATAAATATCGTAGAGAGAAAACGCAAACTACGTCTAAAAGCTGAAAGTGTACTGGTTATTATTATGCTTGAATTTTCCACTTGGCTCAAAAAAGAAATGTACTTTTCAAACATTTCAATTTTTTTTCAATATCCGACATCAAGATTTTTGGGAACACGGCCATAATTTCTCAGTGGAAGTGGCGATTTTGTTGGGAACTACGACGACATTACAAACAAGTCAATAAAAGAATGTGCATATTCATTCTTGATATTGCTTGTCTCGATTTGTTTTAGTAAGCTTACATGTTTGCGAATTTGAAGTAAAATGGCCTCCACTTGTATGTCGTTTTGTAACCAGTAATAACAATTCCGTGCACGATTTCATAGACAAAATTCTGACCTACATTATTTCTATAAACCCTCTTCTATATGCAGGTGCTATTTAAATTTTTATTTCGATAGCAGAAAATTGAGATATTTGCTATTTTTCCGACTCGCTGCTGTCAAATTGTCTAGTTTAGCGATAAAAAGATACAGCGAAATCAATTTTTTTAGAACCATTTCACCTCGTTTGCTCGTGCTTTGAAGTACAAACTTCAAAATTGATATAGTGATTCTATATTTCAAGCTGCGTCATACTGTGTTTTTCTTACCTCTGATTGTCGCTGCTCAAGGCCAAAATTCAAATTTTTGGACAAAAGTGACACTCTCATTTTTTTTAAAACACGCTGTTTACGTATCACTGACGGGCTCTATTTGCCCGATAAAGTGGTGTTGCCGAGTTTGGATTTTAAAATATTTAGGTATTTTCTAGCTTAAAATCTAGCGCCAATGAACCTGGTGCATGGGAGGGAAAATGTGGGGGGGTAGTTAGGGCGAAAAAAAATGTGCACATTTTCATGCTTGCTGCGCTTGCAACAGGTTTAAGGTATGGGTATGGAAATTGGGAATCCCAAAAAATTGGCATATAGGCCTAGGCCTATGCAAAGGGGTGGGGCACAGTTTTGGCAGGCCAAGGGAGGGGCCACAAAAATTTGGCAGTCCAGGGGTGCGGACAAGCGATTTTTGGCTGGCGAGACGGGAGGCAAGCGATTTTTAGCGAGTCGCTTGGAAATTTTGGCTTATAATTAGTAGGCTAATACCGGTAGGCCTACTGATTGCACAGCCTTCGAGAAAGCAATTTTTGGCAAGCCGGGCCGGGGAGGGAATAAATTTTGGCATGTCGAAAGGGAGGAAGAATGACTTTACCTAGCACACATTAAAGGGGCATTTTCGTGATCCACAACCTCATACAACCCCATAGGCCTACGCCCTTTCTCACAAGTTAAGATTTTTATACCACTCATCCCGCTCTGGCCACATGTTTAGGCATTTTCACGCAGATCAATTCGTTAAGCAATGGAAAATATTGCCAAATTTGAATTTCGTTTTAAAAGCCTACTCCCCATTAAAAAAAACTCACTAATTTTGGGGGATTAAAAAAAAGTTCTGTAAAATGAAACAAAAGGCTGCCTCAATCCTAATTAGGGCCTATTCATTTAAGGCCAGGCCTTCATTTCTGAAAATAGCGGGAGCTCAGTTAGTCACTGTACTCAGGAGCTTGACAAGGAGCTCAATTATATAATATCAATATTAAACCATAGGAGCAGCTCAATAAATGCCATTGGTAAAATTATTAGGCCTACGATATTTTATTTGACTGTGATCCTATATACACTGTATATACCTTTAAAATTTCTAAAATTGGTGGAATTGAACAAGCTCTAAATTTCTCATCGTCCAGCATAACCAAGGGCAACTGGGGTGGGTGGGAAAGCCCCCTAGCTATGGCCATACCCGTAGTGGCGGAACCAGAATTTTTTCGCGGGGCATGGGGGGAAGTGAATTTGAGACGGGCACTTGAAATCATCATTTTGCACTAAATTGCCATAAAAAGTGGAAAATTACATAATTGTGGGGATTTTGCCTAAAAACTGGGTGGGAAAGAAAAAATATTGGTGGAAATACTGCCCCCCTCTAGCGGCGCCACTGCATATCCATCCATGATGCTAGAATGACGGAAGTTCTGGCGCTATGGAAATTCAATTTCAATATCACGAGTTTTTTTCAGGGATTTTACCAAGGGAAGGCGATAGGTGTAGGATTTTGCTGATATACCAGGCAACCCGAGAAAGGAACTGAGGTGTGGCTAAATAAGGGAGTGTTCATTATAAATATTTTCCATTATCATACTTTCGACGCCGAGAGCATAATTATTTGAAGCGTACATTGAAAGAGAAACGCACATGTCTCTGATTAGCTCGGGATTAGCTACTGCTGGCTGCGTGCTGGCCTGTTGTTGTCCCGGTTGTTGTCGAGTGGAAATGGGAAATTTATGAATGAACTTCCGCAACTTTGCAACATCATCACGCAGCGGCGTAGCTGGGATTTTTGAGGGCCCAAACCACCAAATTTCCCACTGGGGCGGGGGCCCAAATAGACAATTTTTGCCAGGCTTATTGATAATAATCGTATATGGTAGGCCTATTGAGCTGTAGGCCTATTGCATATCGTTTGGATTCCCCATCTCTCTGCCCCTCCTCTCACCCTCTCTTTTTTCCCTCCCCCCCCTCTTTCCCTCTTTTTTTCCTTGCACTAGGGGGCGGGGGCCCAAATAGGCAATTTTGCAATTGCCCCCCCGGCAGCTACGCTACTGTCATCACGGTAGACACACGCTGTAGCCTACAACTACAAGAAAGGTTTACAGACAAATATAGGCCTAGGTCTAGTAGGCCTATCAAAATGTTATATTTTTATATTTTCTGGTGGACTCATGGAGAATATCATGTCATGGAGGTCCCGGCGCTGGGTTGGGGGGGTCTCAAGGCATTTTGGTATGCCTACCCATGCTTGATTCCGGGAGGTTTTTAGCAGGCCCGACCATTTTTTTATAACACCTCGGGCGGGTCTCTTCAAAACATTTGTACCATGGGGACTGCAGTCACCCACATTTGGCCTAATTTGACGCTTTTTAAGGGCACTTTTGCCAAAATGCGCCCAAAAGTTGGTCTTCGCTGTAAACCCACCCATCATAGTCGTTGAAAAGGTAGGCCTACTCCAAAACTGTGGCACATCCACGAACCCGAGGGAGAGACCTCCAAGGGTAAAAACACACCTCTAGCGGGACCAGATTTATAATTTAAAATAGGCCTACATTTTGGAAGCCAGTCATCACGACAAAACGGGCCATGGTAGTGTTAATGGTATTAACACTTTGATTTTAGGCTTAAATGATGAGTGTAGGCCTATAAATTGCAAATTTGCACACACCCCGGGGGCACCTTCTCACGTTGGCCTGGGTAAGGATGTGAGGCTGTGACTCCGAAAAACTACGGCACGATTTTAAACCAAATTTGAATAAAACAGACCCAAAATTGTATCAACTTTTGGACTGAAAGTTTTCGCAAATTTTTACTTTTTCGAGAAAATCATTGAAAATACCATTCTTAAACCTAATTTTCAAGACACTGAGGGTCAATAAAATCATGGCTAAAAATGCAACAGAGTCTAAACTAAATGGCTGAAAATGCACCCCAAATCTGCCGCACATCCCCACGACATCGTATTTCACCTTATAGATTTGGAAAATTGTCGCAATAAAATAGGCCCGAACTTATCCCAAATTATCCCCTAAAAATTTTTTTTTTGCAGGTGAGGTTGGAGTCTTATTATTTTTATTCTCAGAGAGGATAGGGGTTGATATTTTTAGCAGGGTACAGTTTGTCTTGTTTTTTTTTGTTTTTTGACGCTGAAGTTCCAGATTCTTTTTTTCATATAGGCTATTATTATTCATTTATTATTTATACCCTGTACGTGGGGAAAAAGACACACGACAGCTACAGAGAAGAAACGAAAAAACTCCTGTGAAGTGCATGAAAATGCCCCGAAAATGTGCCAACCGAAACACCCGAACAGGAAGATAAAATAAAAAAACAAAACCAAAAACCCAGGAAATTTCCCGAAATAAGTTTCAAATTCTTTGTCCCCACTAAAATATATTATGAACACTCCCTTATGAAGTCTGCCCTCTTCCGGCTATTCTGGTAGTAGGCGTTGACAATTACTTTCATATTTTTGAAGCATGTTTGAACCCGATTTGTTCTCTATTCACATTTTTAACGTTGCAAGTAACATTTCAAGACCTATATTTGTGACAGGTATTTAATTATCTTGCTAGAGATGTGCCTAAAGTTGAAATTCAATATTTCGGATCGCAAAGATCGAGAGATATAAAGTTGTTGAATATCAGTTTAACACCATGGATCATATGGGCGCCTTATATGAACGATTATGATAGCTAAGCAAAATGGCTGGGATACAGGTTGTATAAATACTACATGAATATTCATGAACTATACAGATTCCATTCTTCTCTAATAATAAAGATGTCAATCACTCTCCTAGACGACAGTTGCTTGGCGCTTGTAAACAAATCGAATAATAGTGCTTGACAAGAGCTAAAAAAATAGGCTAAAACACATTTTCACACATTTTTTCCGGATTTTTTATTTCACATGATAAGTAGACATATTTTCACGTATAAGGTAATAATATATTTTTTCTGGAGGTAAAGCCCTTCAACACTTTGTTTAACCTTAATTCCTGAAAATTGACAGATTTGTGCAAAGTACATAATTTGTTAAGTTTGTTGTTGCCGCAACTCTGCACACTTTCGGGTGTAGCACAATTCTTGACACAAATTGTTCATGTTGTGCTTTTCAATTCATCCCTGCTGAATGAATTCTTTTAATCCCAAGATTGCAGATATATGCATATGTATAAATATATTTTCAAATGATTGAATAACTTTTATGAGAAAAGAGGACTTTTGACAAAGAGATGGGAGTAATTTGTAAAAGCTTTTTGAATATAATCCGAGGATATTCTGGTAGCAAAGATACAAATCTTATTGCTTTTAAAATTGCCATAAAATTTGTATTATATCGTGAATTTCAAAAAATGAAAATTATTTGATATCAGAAAGACATTCTTCATATTCAGAATGCAATTCGATATGTCTGATGCGCTCTCATGTCCCACAAAAAATACTGTCAAAACGCTCATTCCAGATCCCTTAAGTGCCTATAGGAAGAAAAAATATTTCCATGCATGAACATTTTGTGAATCAACTGCACTCGCTAAATTCACAACATTTTCATGAACCCTAACATGTCATGATTTTCAGTAGATGTAATTTATTCAACCTCTTAATGTCAATGCATTTTTTTGATGCTCTACTTATTTTGCAACAAACCAGGACCCCAATGATGGCATCAGACAAGATCAACTCCGTGAATTGGCGGTCATTAGAGGAACATATGTAGAACCCCAAGGTCCACCACCAGGCCCAGCGCCCCGAGGTAGGGGCGGCAGAGGAGGGGGACCACCTCCAAGGGGTGGCGGTCGCGGAGGGTTTCCTATGCCACCGCCCATGCGAGGTAGAGGAGGAGGACCGGGACCAAGAGGAGGTATGGGTGGACCACCAGGACCTATGGGTAGAGGTGGTCCGGCTCTTCCACCACCAGCAGGACCATATGGTGAACCACCAATGCTACCACCACCAAGAGGGATGGCACCTGCACCTGTTCCACGTGGCGGGGGATTCGGAGGACCAAATAGAGGAGTTGTAGGACCAAGAGGAGGAGGGCCTTCAAGAGGCAGTATGGGTGCAGGTGCATATGGAAGTGGCCAAGAAGGATATGTAAGTGCTTGTAATAGTAGTAAGCCTATGCTATATAACTAGCCTAGATCTGAATCTGCCGATCATTCAAGTTGTAAATTGGCCGATCCAGTCTGATCTGTATAATACCAAAAATAACACGTCCTACACTTGAAATTAAAATTAGAGTGCCTACTATGATCGGCAATATTCAATTGTGATGGCATATAGTTCAAGCAAGGAAAAACAGTTTAAACCATCTACCCCAGATAAAGACCTTATCAACATTTCCAGTAAAATATGATGTGTTGTCTAATTGATTGATAGTTAGCTAAATACTAAATACTGATTTTGCATGAAAATAATTAATCGGTTCATTAGGTCTGTAAATACAGGGATTGTCCTCGATTCGGACCAATTTTGGTCCGATTCTGAAATGACCTATCAGATCAGTTCATCACTAGATGTTGTGAACGAGACTCCTAACCATGCAGGTGGTAAGCAGAGATGATATACATCTAGGAGCATCCTGAATATATGGTACTTAAGGAGGTACTACACCCCTGGGCAATTTTGTGCCTAATTTGGCATTTTTCTCAAAAATTATAGCGCATTGGTGACAAGTATTAGATATATATATTATAGGAGAAAGGACTATATAACTACTGCACTGAAAATTCAGTAACTCAAGGCAAGTAGTTATTGATTTATTGATCAAATATTGGTTTTCCCTCATTTTTGACTGTAACCCCACAACTGTTGTCTGTGCTGAAATAACATTTCCAGTGCAGTAGTTGTAGTCCTTGCCCCTACAATATACATGTCTTACTTGTCACCAGTGCGCTATAATTTTTGAGAAAAATGCAAAAATAGGCACAAAATTGGGCAGGGGTGTAGTACCCCTTTAAGTCAGTCATATTCAGAAGGTGCTGTCTAAAATTATGTAATGAAAGTTACAAATTGGATTTTATATACTTGGCACATTCAGTTGAAAAGTTTGAATCAGGGATGTAAATCTTCAGGAAATTTTGCTTGCATCTTCCCTGTACAAAGTATAGGGAAATACACATTTTCAGGAAATGTTAAAGCGGTTTCAGGAAATTATGTCGGTGCTTGTTTTCATCCCTGTTGAATGTATAACAAGCTCAATAACATGATACAATAATGCAAGCAACACATGGGCAGGGCAGCTATTAAATAGGTAACCCAGGCAAACCTTAGTTAACACATTTGCTAGTCAGCCAAATTCGCCGACAATATCAATGCATTTTTACATAGAAATTTAAAACAAGTGCCCGAAGAAAGAAACCTACATAAATATGTTGTCTATACTTCACTTGACCCAAATATATGATTTTTTATGGTGATAAGTCACCCGCACATGGAATTTTAGAGGGATTTGGATAGCAGTTCCATTAAAAAAGCTGCTATCATAATGAGACTAAGATCTAGAAACACCCCGAAATGCCGTTTTGGGAATTTGCTAGCTGAAACTTTTTGATGAAAGTCAATCTTTGACAAGATGTAACTTTGCTACGGAAAGTGCTATGAAAAAATGGTTTTCAGTTTTGGCTTTGTTTACTCGAGGGCTTTAATTTAATATATAAAATGATGCAGTTTGATGGCAAATTTGAATTCACCTAGCATACCTATATTAAAGCAAGTTTGCGAGAATCAAAATTTATTCATGCCTTTTCCACACGCAGTAACTTGATTTGTGCAAAATTTGTTAATTCATGCAAAGTTCGACAAAATTGCACCCCTACATGACATACATGGTGTCTAAATTCTCCACTTGTTCTGTGCTTCAATAGAAAGAATTAATAATGTGGTGTAATGTTTCATCTCTCCCTTCTGCAGTTTGATGAAAGTTATGGCCAAAGCAGGGGCGCAGCAGGTGGTGGATATGGTGGTTCTGGTTACGGCGATGCAGGAGATGCCAGTTACAGCTCAACCCCAGACAGGTGATTCTATGTTCTCTCACTCTTGGTGTTTTGTTTTTTGTTTTTTGGTTTTTTTTGAGGAAACCATCATTCAACTTAATTTTGGGTATTCTATGATTCACCATTATTATAAAAGTGACATCATGACATGATCAACGAAAATGATTTCAAATTTGGGAATACAATTTTGACACCAATGTCCAAGTTTCCATATTGAGATAAATAAGAGATACCCTACCATCCCTTTCCTTTGTTGCACTGTCCTCTTGTCGTTTTCATCCGTCACCTACCAAGTTTCTGTTGTCATCTCTCGTACCATCTGTATCGCCTCTTGACCCCTCCCAATCTTTTTCTTTCAGGTCCTCTTCAGATTATGTTTGCACACACAAACTCACCCCCACTCACATTACAGGATATTTGACTAAAATATCATCATCATTCTCTTCAAACATTGGTACTGAAATGAGTGAATGAGGGTTGTGCTTTCTCGTCACTTTTTGGATGCACAACTGCCAATGTATAATACCACATGCTAATATTGCAATTGTCTTGCTATTGATGGAGTAGACACTCCTTGCCTTGCCTTAACCTGTCCTCTTCATGCCACCTTGTCCATAAGGCCTCCAAGCTAATTTTCCATGTGTCCCTGACTAGCACTGGCACCCTACATTGGTTCGCTTTAAGTTTGGTAGTGCCTTTTCGCGGTTGCACTGCAAGCGTGCCGACAAGCCGCCCTTGTATGCAATTACGCATCATGTGTGCTCTGCACAATTAATTTTAAGCGTGCGATTTGATACTGCGACCAGCGAAATACACCCGTACTTCACTACCAAACTTGAGGTGAACCAAAGAATAAATACATCACACACACACTGTTCATTAGACAACCACATCTGAATTTGGCCGATAACTAATTGATGTAACTATCTATATAACATGTCTGTAGCCCTCCCTTTGTCCTTGAATTTACTAAATATTAGTTGGCAGAGGAGATCAGCTTAGGTTTATGGTGAATCATAGAAACAATGGATATCAAGCACTTCATTGTTCGGTTACACAGGGCTAACTTGCGCTTATGAAGCATTACGGCCAATGTGTAGCCTAATTTTCTTTGTGTGACAAGTGCTCGAGGCATTGATTGTGGCTTTGCTCTTTCCCAATGTTGTTTGCTGCAGAAAAACATTGCTTTGAATTTCTAGCTGTGTTGGTCAGCAGCTACAGAGCATGTGCAAGAAGTCATATACTGGCCCTTAGCCATTCATATGCTTACTATACTTTGTATAAGTTCGGTAGTGATTTCGTTGATTTTTTGCGGTTGCACAGTAAGCATGCTGTTGTATGCTTGTGTGCACACTGTGCACGATTAACTTGTAAGATACTGCGACCAGCAAAATATGCACCTACGTTGCTACTGAACTTAAAGTGAACCAAAGTTTAGTCATAATCATGTGATTGATATCCATTCGCCCACTTGTTTTCTTTCTTTCTTTCATTCATTCTTTCTTTCATTCATACTATGTATTACGTCTTTCACAACAGTGCATGCATCACACAGATTGTCCTTATGCACATTGTAAATTTCAATCATTTGGAAAATTGAGATCTATGTAGGCAAAATTATGAAAAAATTGATTAAGAAAATTGGTGTAATTTCTTTTTATGCAACTAAGTATGCTATTGTATTTCAGCAATAGTAAGCTGCTTTAGTGGCCAAGTTGATAATGCTAATAATTTAACTCAATTTTGAAACTTGCCTCTTTTTGATTGGCCTGGTGGGATTGTGTCACATGTGGTAGGCTTCAGTTTGGTTGTCACCCTCTTCCATTTACAGGCAGGAGAGTTTAGGCATGTGAATGTAATGGTGTAGGTAATAAATTGGTGATCAATAGAGCATATTGTTGTTGGCAGATCACCTGTTTGGTCAAAGAACCTTCCACACCTTGAGCTGAATTGCAGAGCGACGATTGACCAGTGAGGTAGCGCGCTCTTTTACAACGCAACTAAAAGCACTCTACCTCATTGGCTAAAAAACAGTCGCTAACGCTCAGCGATGTATAAACAGCTTTATCCTCTTTGTAAATGGTGATGGAGATGACAACCTGACTGAAACTAAATATAATCTAGAACATTATCCGTCTTTAAAAATGTTAGTTACCTGTACATTAATTACAGACTTAATTTAGTGAATCTTGTGTAATGAAAAGGCTTTGTTTTGATACACAGCATGAGCCACTGTTTACATCAGGCATTTGTTGCATGCAGCATTAATTATTAATATGGCGGAAAAATAAAAATAGGAAACCAACATTAATAGTTCATGCTTTTGCCAACTGAAATTTGGTTTTCATAAATTGTCAGATAATCTGGCAAGCGTTTGGACCATTGCTTTTTCATCTATATATCTAACCCACATGAATAACACTACCACCCATTATGGCTATTTTTAATACATTATTGTATACACATGCACGAAAGTTAGTTCAGGTCAGGCCCATGGATACACATACAACAATCAGTATGAGAGATTTTTTCATTCAGTTGTGTAGGTTAGATTTTTCTTAAATAGATTTGTGTATTAGTCATGAAATTTTGACATATTGTAGATGTGAATGCAAAGTGATTTGTTTGATGTTGTAAATTGGAGGGGGTTTATTATTGGTGTAAATGTGAGAGTGCGTAGAAGAAGAAAAAACTATAATTGTGGAGTTCAGTTGGAGGGATGTCAGCAACAACACCAAACCCGACCGATTACTTCAACTACTACTACTACTACTACTACAAGACTGGGGAGTGCTACAAATTTGTGTGCAGATTCTTTGCGGATAGAGGAGTAGTATCTCTCTGGTGCCAAGAACACATACGTAAGCTGTGGTGTATCAGTTTAAAACAATGATCAATAATTAAATCTCATGATCACCATCTTAAATTGATTTACAGTAAAAAAAAAAAAAAAAAAAACTTTCAAAAACTTACAAAACAAAAACAATCCCATTCCAATCAAAATCATTTCATTGATTTATAATTTTCATTGCCCCTCTTTTTTTTCTTTTTTTTATCTGAAACTTTATCTTTCTCTAACACAGTGGCACCGGCTCCAGCTTTTATGGTAGTAGCGCAGGTTTTGGATCTGCACCTGAGAGAGAGTATCGTGGCAACGGGTACCAAGATACCCCAAGTTATGGTAAGATCTAGAAACACTGTGCTTTAAATTTAAGTCAAACCTTTTTATTAATCAACCCTTTTGCCTGATGTGTTCTCTGGTTTTGAGCATGTTGTGATCTTTCATTAATTAGATAACCCTTAACCCTGTTGTCTCTTTTTTAATGCCAAATATTTGTAGATCGTGACGATCAACATGTACTGTAAATCAATTTCTGAGGTATTGGTTAAGTTTTATTTTTAAAAAGTGGTGAGATCGTGATTTATCATAAATAATAATAATATGATTAATAAAATAACAACTTTATCGCTCAATAATCAGCATTTAATTTTAACTTCATCATGAAAATAACACAATTTAATTCTAATTCTAATGAACATTTTTCGGAAGATAATATGTACATCAAAATTAGAAAATATTCAAGCAAAAGTACTTTGGACATCTTTGAATAAATGCTCTAAGAAGAAGATGCAAATTAATAAATTTAACATTTTGCTTTAATAATACTTTTTTTAAACGTCTGTACAGCTATTAACCAGTTAACACACAACAAACTGTTCAAGGTATAAGTTTGATTTAGTAGTGTGAGAAAAGGCAGATTTGTTAATCTCATATACCTCCATCAGTTCTGGAAATTAAGAACATGCAATAAATGTGATGTGATCAAGCTCAGTGAGTCTTTTACACAGGCCGAGATACAGGCAATAATAGTATTCAACTTTGTAGTTTATCATCCGGAGCAAGTTGAGACGAGCAACACAAAACTACCATAATTATCTCTGGAACTGTAAGTTTAATTGTGAAGGTATCTTCGGCAAAATAAAGCACTGAAAATGGTACATAAAACTGAATTTTGATTTTGCTCGACAAATTAAACTCATTTTGCTTGATGGCATCACATAATTTTCACCAGAATCTTGATTGATTTTAAATGGTCAAACTGCCCATATGTAAAAAAAACTTAACTCTGCAGAGGTTACAAAATGAAGAAAAACCACCACCTTATATTTATGACAGGGTCATGCTCAAACTGCTCATTAGTAAGAAAAACTAACTCTGTAGAATTGGTGTGAAGAAGAAAATCGGCATGAAAAGGGTCGGTGATTGGTCATCAAATGACACCTTTAAAGTGGTCAAATTCTGGTGATAAATTGTATGATTTCTTTTTGAGGTATTTAGCAAAAGAGATTTTGAAATCTGGCCATTGACATGGTTCATATTATTAATTGTTTATTTCTGTGTGGTTTGCTTTGCAGGCAACGGTCGCGACTCTGGATGGGCTGGCGTAGGCGGCCGCACGAAAGCCCCCGGTAGCTTTCAAGATCAGAAGAGCTCTATTCGTTCCCATCCATACAGCCGGTACTAACATGTTCTTTTGACTATCGATGTAAATGAGGCGGGTTCCTTTTTTTTCATCACCCTGCTCGCTATGCACTCTTTTTGCTAACCTTTTTTTTTTTTACTTGCAATAGCAAGCTTAGTGGTTTATTTAATATTGAAAATATAGTGTTATGATCGCCTCTTCTTTTTTTTAACAGATTGGATTATAAAAAAACCCATAAAAATACACCTTTCTGTAATGCCCCTTACAATTAAATTTTAGTTGGTGTTATTACAAAGTGAAAGTCCATGGTGTACATCATTTTCTACGTTTTGGGGTATGGCATTAAACCTGGATCATGCTAATTTACAACTTCTAGTGCTACAATTTGTACTTTATGAGATAAGGGCATTAAACCTGGATCATACTAATTTAAAAAGACTAGCGCTACAAATCATTAAGTGTCCTAACTAACTAATGCGAATAAACCTGAACCTGGATGCATCTGATTTGTAGCTCGTCTTTGGGGAAATTGTGTCCGAGTCTGGAACTACTATGTTCATCCATCTTTCCACAAACGAAATAAGGTTAAGGTCATGGCTTGCTTTGTCATTTTGCATGCTTAAAAAAAGTTTTGTTGCCTGTGTTATCTGTAATTAATGCATTACTTGGGATATTTATTGAAATTGTACGTTGATGAACATTTTATGATGAAAGTAAATATTGTAAAATGCCAGTTTGTGGAATATATTAACACACAGTTGCGAGTTTATGATTTTGTTTATTTCTGCACTACACAAACTTTTGTATTTTGAATTAGAAGGAACCTCGTCATTCATATAGGGTGTAACAACCTGTTAAATATGATACAAGAATAATGTAAAACTAGTTTGCAATTGTAGTTTTAAACAACATTCCTTGGTCATGTATTGAGTTTAACTTCGCAGACAGATAATTAAAAGCCCCATTTATTTCAGTATGTCAATTTAACATGTCTTTTAAAAAGTGTGTAAATACATATTTATATATTTGCCTTTCTAGGACAAAAATAATGTTTGTTAAAATGTACTTGTTCTTTTTTTCCCTCTTTTAAAGACTGATGAACATATGTGTGTGTGTATAACCTTTTTGTATCAGAGTAAAACAAAGATTATCCATTTGGTTATTTTATTTATTAAATGTAAAGAGATCTTAGTTAAATCTAAATGCAATAACATTAAGATAAAGTTGTATTAATTGAAGTAAAGAAAAAAAGAGAAACTGCATCAAAACTTTAAATTGTTGATTTTGTAAAGAATTTGTTTCCTAGTGAGTGGAGTTGAGAGATAATATTTGTGCCTGATAACAAAGGCTAGCCTTATTTTCAATGTGACAATGAAGTTAAAAAACTAAGATTAGGTCATCAGTTAGTATTGTTCATCACCATGAATATGATGCTTTAAATTTTAATTCAGATTTAAGGATACTTAAAAGAATAACCTTTTTAGTTGTTGAAACACAATTATAAAGTTAACACTGATGTACTCTTTGTTATTATGTCACCAGTTGTTGATACAGTTTGATGTCTCTTAGCATTTAGCACTCACTAAATATTACTTTGGAAATTGGAAGAGTTATGTGATTGCATTGGTATGAATACTGGTGTTAACATGTGTACTTATTGATCATGCAAATCTGTTCTGATGTTGTAAGACAGCAATGATAATGAAACATGAATAATGCTTGTCTAATAAATGGATAAAATTTAAATAACTAAGAAATGAAGTGCTTAAAGATGATGACTTATAAATAGAATGTTTAGATGCGTGGTCTGAAGATAAATAATATTAGTTAATGAAGTTTAAAAAGTGTTACATATGTTTCAAAGTATAAGAAATGGATAGAGAGGAGTCAAATGTTTAAAATTCAGTAAATGGTAAAATATATATTTTCCATAGTGTTTTAAGTCCAAGTCTAAGCCTTCCAGTTTAATTGCAAGTATTCTGTAGGAGTTTTAGATGTGATTTGTCAGTTAGATGTGATTAATGAATAAAATGAGAAAACATTGAGTAAAATACGAATTATGTGCTGAAATTTGAATGCTGTTTTGACTTTACATACAAATATTGCAAAGTATTTTGATTTTAAATTTGAATAAATGAGAAAGCTGAAAGATGTTCACTTGAGTCCAAATTTTAGATGAAAGATGTTCACTTGAGTCCAAATTTTATTAGAATTTGTGTGTTACTAGATTTGGCGAAGATGCAAAAGAATCGATTTGTACGTAAAAACATACCGATCAGACTTTGTTTTCGGTGCATGTCAGGTGCCCATTAATGAGCTAGTTTGATGACATGCTTTAATGATATTTGATACAGAAATATTTCGTAAAATTAAGGTTTATGACCTTGTTCTCTCTGTTTAAACTAATTGTCAATGTTTACTATAACACAAAAACTAAATAATTGTCAAAAAGAGATAAATTCACTCAAATAGTTGCGTAAACATGATTTAATAAATTGACGTTGCACCAGTTGGTAGGTATCAAATCAATGTTTATTGATATAACTGAATTTGGTTTAAAGTTAAATTTTCATGTTGAATAAAAAGTGTTCTAATAATATTATGATAATTTTTGTTGTTCAGAATAACTGAACAGGAAATGTGCTGGTATTCTATTGATGATTATATATATGTTTAAAGAAAGTATATGTTAAACCTGGTTTAAATATTCTAAACCCAGTTAACACATAATCTTATGATGATGAAACCAGCAAAGACGCTCTCTCTCCTGCATGGATAAAACAAGGTCCATCAACTCCAGTAAAGTTCTCATAAACCAGTTAATGCAAGTTTCTCAAGCTACGTCAACACAAGTTAAAGGTACCGTTAATCCAGTTTAACTCATCATGTTGAGTTCCCAACAGGTAATCTGTTTTAAACTTAAAAGATGAAAATATTAAAGATAGATATTAATTTGTAGTTTAAATTTAACAAATAGATACTTTTTTTTTTTTTTTTATATTGAAGAAATGAAATAACTAAATACTAAAATGTTAAAGTAAATTAGTTTTGATTTTAGAATTGACTTTGCACAACTTTTTTGCTAAAAATATTTTGCTAAATGTAATCTGATGATAACTCTTTTTTATGTGTGTGTATTGAAGGTGTTCCCTCAAACAATAGTGGAATTGTGCTTTTGATATTGTTGATGTAAAACTTTGTTTTGCTTCTGAAGGATTTTTAATGCATTCCTATGTGCCCAAATCATTACCTGTAGGTCAGCTGCCAAATGTAATTGTCATGTTCTAGCTTGTTTTGGCATCTTTAAGTATTGTTTTTAATGGATCTTACTCAACTCAACCAATTTCAAAAAGATGTTTACTAACCCTCAGACAGCATTGGGCATAAAAGTTATTCCTCTTGTCATAAGGATCCAGAAAAAGTCTTGAGAAGCAATATACATCAAAAACAAAACTTAAGAAGCCAAAACTAGGTGAAAATGACCGGCAGTCGGATTATGGTTGAAATCCAAGTTCTAGGATTTGGGTGCTTGGACGCTAGCAATGTATTGCTATTAATGGTAACATGGAATCATTAGCGCCGCCCTCTCATGGAAAATAGCTGTATCTGCAAGTAAATAAAGCAGATGGGCCTTTTCGGTAAATCCCATAAGCCTTTACGAGTAGACCGGAGATGTTGTCATTTGACATCATGCTGACTTGCAATGCGCAGTAACAATGTTCGTTAAACCATGTGTGCATCGGTGTGACGCTTACTTACGTCAAATGACAACATCTCAGGTGTACTCTCAAAGGCTTATGGGATTTAAAAAAAGGTCAATTACTGTAAAGATGCATCATGTTTCCATGCGATAGCACACTGCTCAAGTTAGTGCTTAAGCTCAGTGTAAGGAAAGTTTACAGTGGGTTTCAGAGATGTGTTGCAAATTATGAAATCAAAACCTTGTTCCCTTGTTTGAAACAAGAACCTTGGTTCAAATTTTAAAAAAATACTATTGTTTTGGGGAACACCGTTATGTTTACCATGACATAAAATGGCAATCGATTTACACCCATGTTATTTGTGATTTGTTTTATCCAGGAATGGTTCTGGTAGTTGACAAAGGTGACATTTACTGAACGGGTGCTTCATCACATCTCCATTGAAAAAACAACACAGTACTTGTAGCGTAAGGTTATTTTCTATTTGCATAGGGGAACCAGCAAGATAATCGGAAAACGAGGAAGAGAGGGATTGGCGGGTGAAATTCTTTCAGGAATATGCGTTTTATACCTCAAGTTGTGTATATTTCCTTGTCGGGTTTTGAAGAGGGGTTTACTGAAGAAGGGGTTGGGTACGCAGGGCTAGCATTTTTTTGGACAAATTGCAGATGGTCTACCAGTTCGTCTCCTGATGTTGGTAAGACTTTCATCGAGAAGAGCGGTTAGAAGAGGAAGATATTACACATTGTGCATTGCTTTTTATGAACGATAAGGAGAGCTCTAAATCACACTCCTGTAACATTTGATATGGTCCCCCATAGGAGAGCTTTGAATTGCTCTCCAGGAGATCTGCAAGTCACACTCCTGACAATTTTGAGATGGCCACCTCCTCATAGAAGAGTAGTGAATTTGCTCTCCAGGAGATCTGTGAATCACACTCCTGTAAAGTTTGAGATGGACACCACAGGAGAGCTTTGAATTGCACTCCTATAAGGAGAGCTGTGAATTACATTCCTGAAAAGTTTCAAATGAGCCTAGTGATAAGAGAACTTTAAGTTGCTCCTCTTGCAACCCCAACCTTGGTTTTGTTTCAGTGCGTTGATACAACAGACTTAATCATGTCTTTATGGAAGTGAATGAGTGTGGACTTGCATTTATTTAAAGAGTCGCTGTTATGTCTTTGTGTTTGGTTTGAAGAGAAAAAAAATCTGAACTATGACCCATTTATTAAAAAGAACTTCCAGAGAAATGACAAGAAAAATGTCTTTAAATACTGTTGAAATTAAATCATTTTGTGTGCAATGAATTATTTGGGACTTTCAGTCATCTGTCTTGGGATCTTTTCATATTTAGAATTCATTGGGAGTGCATGCAACAGACTTAAGTGATGGCTGAAAAACAATATATATCCACTTGTTGTCTGGTCATTTTGTTCACTGTCCAAAAATATGCGGGTCAATCTAGCCAAGATGATGCAAGGTTCAGATTTTTTTTTAATGATAAGGAATACCTCAAAAAAAAAGAAGAATGTTAGATATTACCTAAAATGTTTAAGAAGAGAGTTTTTGATGAGAAAGGCCTGGATTTTGGTGAGATAATGCAATTGATTTTTATTAAAGGTTAATAGTCAGTCAAGATAATTAAACGTAACAAAACCACAAATGGGTGTATCCTTCTGGTGAACCTACTCGAAATTAGCATCTTGTAAAGGACTCATTGAAGGATTTGGTTTATTCCGTAAGCCGTATAATCCCCGTCTTGAAACTGGGCCATCTGTTAAGGTAATATCGACAAATTGGTCAATTAGGATAACAATAAAGTACAAACTTAATAATAAAATCCCAATAATTTAGCTGACCATAATCATGTGTCGGAAAGGGGAGGGGTCAAAGGAAAGATAAAGATATGACGGTATAATTGATTTATTAATAGCCCAAGTAAACGTGAGAAAATGAATATGTCAGGTGATTTTGTCAGGAAAGAGAATATATTTTTGTGATAATTGCATTGTGATATGTGGTGGAAAGACGAAATTTGGTATAATGAAAAATGTCTTGATAAATTATCAAGGAAATGGTTCAAGAGGTTATGGGGGATATTGTTAACGTGATGTGATCAAGCAAAACAAGTTATTTGTCATCAAAATTGATTTTTGAGATGCACCCAAAAAAATGCCATTTTGTTATTGTACTGTTGACTGTTGTAACATGTAACTTATACCTGAATATAAACAAAAGTCATGTTTTTGATGTAGTTTTCCATATATCATGAGCCTTATATAATTGCATCGCCATATGTGACGTGTTTTTACATTTCTTAAATATAGAGATATTTTGCTCACAACGCCGTTTCCCCAATGAAATCAGACATTCCTAAGCGAAGATATTGAGTTCGTAAGTTATGGTATTATACAATTGGAAATTGAGATATCGGCCTTTAAAAATATTATTGACAATGTTGAGAGTAGGAATTACCTTGAAAAATGTCTCAAAAAATACAAGATGCCAGATATATTCCGGTCTGAAACTATCAGACAATATTTTTAACATAATTAACATCACAAATTCAAGCAACAAACCCAAATTGTGAAAAAATCAACCCGGGCAGATTTTTGGCTATTTCTCCGTTACGATCCTGCCCAAAAGTGTCTCCTTTTGACATGACACGTCACATATGTCTAAGGGCATTACCTGTGGCTGAATTACAAGTGAAATGGATTCATTCACTATTTTTTAGATATGAATTAGTAACTGACTTTTGAAGCATGATTTGTCAGTGACATGTATACATCGCAATGGGGAGTCAAAGCAGGGTAAAACACTTGAAGTCAGTCATAATGTAATTATATGATATCGGGGTGATGATATTGTAGCATTTACAATTCACTGCCAGGAATAATATGCGACATGATCAAGGGGAATGAGTCGGGATGTCGCTAATATTGTTTTTGAGATATTGGCAAAAATAGTGTTCAAATTCTTTTTGTTTTATATTGTTTTCAGCCATTGATAAATTGCTCATAACTCGATAACCAGATGTCCGATTTTGATGGGGTTTTGCATCAAAATGTAGCATTCGTAAACTGCCAGAAAATAATGTAAAGAACTTCAAATTGTCGACATGTGACTCATTCCCATTGATCGTGTCACATTATGTAAACAATGATAATTATATTTTGCATGACACATAACTGGCATTGCTTGATCATTCTCTTAACGTAAAATGTACCTGTGCAAGGAGTGATGTGCTCTTTCTTTTTAACCTAAAACTGAAAGCTGTGCAACAAAACAGACTAGTGGTTGTATAAACTTTGACCGATTCCTTTGTGTTAATTTTGACCAGGGCACAGTGAGATCTGTCAGAGGGTGATCCAATTTGTTATCTCTCCTCCAGTTTTCCCCAATAAAATGGAGATTTTGGTAATTATAAAAACGCTTGGCAGCTGGCAAGTTTATTTGGAGCGCTTGTAACCGATTTAATTATTAATAATCGGCAAAAGGGATTGAAAAAACAAGAAGTTGTAAGGGGGGAGGGAACGTTATTCATGGTGGAATTGGACCATCCTCTAACAAGTCATGCCAACCGTTTGAAAATCATGGATTTGGTAGAAAGATGTCCAGTCATACGTACAGATTGTACATGGTCATTCATCAGTGTTAATGGAGATCTGGCTTACTCAGGCTGGTACAGCATGGGTCTGCATTTGGCAATTGTTGTTGGCTGGCACTTTGGGGAACAACCTAAAAGACTGATGACATCCTATAAGCAAACTTGGGAGGAGGGGGGGGGGGGGTAATCTTGATTATATTTGTTTAAAAAACATTGGTCTGGCAGGGAAGGACAGGGTCGGCCAAGAGATGACTTCAGTTTCATTTGTAGGATATCACCAATCTTACAGGTTGCTCCTTTAACAAATCCACTGGCTGTCATGATGTCTCGTGCTCTACTGTGTAACCAGGGACTGTCTTTTGGAATTTTCAGGAGAGCATTAAATAGCTCTTCTGGACCCTTCAAGGAGAGCTGTTTAGAGCATTTACAATAGAATGTAAGGAGAGAATGGTCAACTTAGGAGAGCTAAAAATCACCCTCCTATATCAGATTTAAGGAGAGCATTAGAGAGTGATTGCTCTCGCTCTCCTCAAAAGGCAGTCCCTAGTGTAACCCTTGACCCATACCAGTTTGATATATATTTTCATGATAAAGAAATATGAAAGGAACTCTCAGTAAGTCATGACTTACCATAGTGTTTGTCATTGATGTAGCTATTGTATGAACAGTGTGAAGTTTATCTTTGAGTTTGACATTGCTGACTGAAAGTTGAATTTATAACAAAAATTGACCTTTTAACAAATTGACATGTACATATTCATTTGTAATTTGTTTACATGAATTGGACTAGACTTGACCACTTTTTCATGACTCCTTTTTTTTAAAAGTCTGTTGACATTTTGTCTTTTAGTGGAAATGTTTTGCCTCTGACAAGTGATGTTTCAAAAGATGCTGTAGAAACCGTCTGTAATCTCATTTTACTTATGTGCAATGCTCACTGACATTCAGGAATGAAAGCAACACCTTCATTATAGTAGCATGTTTCTACTGGGAACCTTTACCATGTCGGACTCTGGTCCACCTGTTATGCTTTTCAGTAGAAACAGTCCAAAGCAACATACTTTCAATTAGATTTCCCCCAGTTGCATACCGCTAAGCATGGCTCAGTGCTGCGGTAAAGAGCTCTCGGTGGAAGTAGGCTGCATGCTGGCAAAAGGCATGTTAATAACAGTAAGGCAAAACCCACGCTTTACCGTTTAATCAGTAGAAACATGCTTCAAGTCCTCAATTATGAATTGTTTTTGGTGAAATGCTTGTAGATTATTGATTGCCATGTTCCAAACCCAGATAAGGATCGTGAGGTGGATGCCTCCAATCATTATTTTCTCCCTTATGTCTTCACATGTAACCTTGGTAATATGGTATCTTGATAAAAACCTGTACACACAATTTGAACACCAATTTTGATTTATACTTATTATTATTATGATTAATTAAGGTGATAAAAAAAGTCATGTTTATTTTGGTATTTATGTGTATTATCATTCTAATTATGCTGAAAAAAAAGTTCTAAATGTGAAATTGAATACTTTGTAACACTGTTAGTTTTGTGAAATTATGGAACAATTTACTATAAGTGACCATATTTTGTACAATTGTTGAAATATTTGGCTTTTAACAGTCACAGAATATTTTGCAGTACAAGACAATTTGATATTTTGAGTAACTCTTTAATAATAATGACGATATGTTTAAAAAAAAAGTTTATTTAAACTTTGTACGTCTCAATATTTGTAATGTAATCATTGTATTTGTAACTTGACCAAGCTGAATTGATGGTGTTGTATATTGGTGCTATACTTATTTTAACGTAAGCGCTGATGGACTAAATATGCCACGTTTGGCATCATATTTTAACATTGTAAACTTAATTTGTTGCAGCTGAATATCACACAACACACTTTCTTTGCCTCACTTCGTTTTAGATGTGCTGCGTTATAAATTGAAACTTTTTATGGCCTTTGTTTTCGTGGGAAAAACAATGTTAACAAATTTAGCATTTGCGACCGATTGTTCCAAGGATAACTGGCAAAATGTTATGCAGTGATCACATCTGATTGATAAGACTAGTTTTTTAATGCCACATTGCATCGGGACTAGACACGTGACAGCTGGTACAATGTTTGATCGGCTGAGCAAACTGGGGAGGAACTTTGATGGTCTTTTGGTAAATAGCAAACACTGGTAGGATATAATTAGAATGCTACATTATGTACGATTTGTCCAAATCATAAAACATATTGAACATCGTGCCGGTGATCCAAAGGTCTCGGGTTCCAATCTTGGATGGTCGGTGAATTTTGTTCACTGGCTATCATTTATGTTTGTGAAGACTTGTGCTAAAGAGATTTCTCATCATATTTTTTTTTAGTGACTGCTTCATCACTGCCTAATTAAAATGCCAATTTCATTGTCCACACCAAGTCTTCTATATATAACAATGTTTTGGAAACTGGTCGTTGGCTCTTGGTTAAATGTTTGTACGTAGGCCAGTTTGAATTTTATATTAATTAAAATGGCAAGATAAAAGTTGTGATATTCTAAATGTGAACATTATTTTCCAAGATCACCCAAGTTTACAATGGTGTGTTTCAGCAAACCGGTACATTCTTCCACACGAGTTGTCTCGACTCGAACCGCCATCTTGACTTGGCACCATGTTACAACACTAAGGCAGTACTGATATTTGCAAATGCTCATAATGTTTTGAGATGTTAATAATCATTAACAACGGAGAGAGATTTAAGTAAACTTATTTCTAATATGTAAAAGATAGACTAGTTGTTAAGCTTAATAATATATCGTAAAAAAACGTAACGGACCAATGTAATAGTATTGAAACTAATAATGTTGTAACGGACCAAGTATAATGTAATGTAATGAATAATTATTGTGTTGTTTATTGATATTAAGGATATGACGTATTTTAATAACTATTTAAACCAATTACGCTATTAAGATAACGATTTTTTGATTTCCAGTGATTTGTACCGTGATGAACATGTTAATGTCATAACAACTTGACAGTGACAACTATGACAATCTTCAGATGTTCTGATTTTCGTATTGGCCCTATTGTAGATCGTATTAATTGGTTACCGCAAGAGCCATTTTATCGACGGAAAATTTTGTCATCGACTTGGTTGTCACATTAAATTTCCATGCCACAATTCCGCTGCAAGAATTTGACAATTTGTGTCAAAATTGATTTGTTGTTTGAGTGGCTAAGAATTGATGGTGTTTTAACGACTTGATGCTGAAGTGCAACACACTGTGCCCGCTTTGTTTTGAAGGAATGAATAATAACGCCGGGTTAGTGGTGTTGCCTCAACATAATAATGTACATCGACTTAGATCACAGGAGAAACTTTAACGACGTGAATTATTGTATATGACGTTCATAATTAATAAATATTGACAAATATCTCGAGTAGTTTACTTTAGCGAAACTCGTTTTAGTCCACCAGTGGACAAGGAGTTTATTATTAAATAACTTTCTTTGAACTGACTTGTAATAGTGTTAATAACTACCAAAACAAGTGGACTAAAAAAAAATGATTGATTGATTTATTCACCCACTTATATATAACTACTACTACTTCAATCATGACGATTGTTCTCTCTGGTGCATCAAATTATTGCAGGTACGGTATACGCCGTTATTTTCGCGAGGGTTTGATTTTTTTTGCGAATGGAAATAGCAACACATAACTACCAACTCGCCGATATATATTTCCGAAATCAAGATTCTGCAAAACAAACTCCGAAACTTCAAAATTGCTAAAATAATGGCGTATATAGTAGTGTTTTGAGGACCAACCAACCAATCAAAAGTGTAGACCAAATGTTTTATGAGAATCACTGCCACACCAGCCAAATCAAGTCTTCAATTTGGCTGTTTACTAAGCACTCGGTAAACCTTATGTTGTTCCATGGACCATTCACACCCTTATCTTATCCCACCCTCCCCACCCACATATTTGCTTTTTTTTACTATCAGTGGTGAGTCATTCCTTTACGGTTGACTTTTTTAGTTCTTGCCCTCATTTTGTCGAACCAACACAAATTTTGTGCTGTTTACTTCCATTTTCTAGTAAATTGTTAAAATTGAACAACAGAGGACCAAATTATTTCATAGAGTGCTACATGTAATACATTTTATTACATTTTTGTAAGGTCTGCAAATAGTATTATACTGTACTGGGTCTTTTGAAGACGAAACTTTCTTGTTAAAAGAGTGCTTTCTTTCACATTTGGTTTCTTACTGACTGATACGTTATACAAATTGTATTATTTCTTTCTCAATTATACTTAGTGGAAAAAAATCAATTTGATTACCCAATTATTGAATTTTATAATTGAAAAATTCGGCCATGATCTTTTAGGTGCTATTCTTAATCGAAACAGTAAAGTGATACCAAAAGCTTGATGAAATGTCCCATTGATTGATTGAATTGTTTGTCATGAATTCAACATTTCATCAAGTTTGATTGCAAAATAATCAGCAGAAAACCCCAAACTTGAAAGAGCACTCTTTACCATATACAATGATGATGTTGTTATCATGTTATAAAAGCTTTAAGGGGTACTACACCCATGTATGTAAATTTGTGTCTATTTTTGCATTTTCTCAAAAATAGTTACACTGGTAACAAAAGTTATGTATATTATTGGGGCAAGGTATCCAATTACTACGCTGAAATTTCAGTGCCTCAAAACAAGCGGTTCAGTATATATGATAGGAAACGAGGTACATCCTAGCGGTACCTTATTTCTGATCATAAATAACAAACTGCTTGTCTTGGGTCACTGAAATTCCAGTGTAGTAATTGGATTCCTTGCCCCTATAATATACATAACTTTTGTTACCACTGTTTTATTAGTTTTTGAGAAAAATGCAAAAATAGACACAAATTTATCGAGGGGTGTAGTACCCCCTTAATTGAACTTTGTTCTCTTGTATATAAAAGTTTAAAATGTTTGTACTTTTGTATTGAATTGTTGCAGCATTTTATATATTTATTGGAAATGAATTGTATAAACATGGACCAAAGTTAATAAAAATAGGAAAAAAAAAAAGAATGCTGTTTTTAGTTGATTGTTTTTATATTGGTTGTTATTTGTGACTTAAGGTTTACTAGCCAACTACATTTAAAAAACTATATCTTTTTTAACCAAATATCTTGAAAAACAAAGTCATTAGTGAATGCATTATCGAAAAGCTGAAACTTGTAGAATTATTTTTTTACATAAATTGGCCAGTTTACTTGTTAATTTAAGAAACAAAATATATAAACATTTGCTAATCAAAAAGTTTACCTTATTATTGAACTTGTATCACATTCACGATGTTGTACATAGAATCCTCAATGGTAAAGCTTACATTCCTCATCAAACTTGCACTACGTCCACAATGTTGTACATTACAGACCCATCCTCAATGGTAAAGCTGGAGGTGGAAAGCTTACCTTGCTATTAAACTTGCACCACATGTACATTACTGACCTACCGTAAAACCTCGTCTACAAGCATATATAGTGCTTTTGATAAAAGCTGAATTACATGTAATACGATATATGCGTAAATATGGCAATACAATAGATTGGTCTTACAATAACACTTGTTTGTATATATGCTTGGATCTGTAATTTATTTGCTCAAACTCCATAACAGCGCCTGGATTAATTTAGCTTTCATCAGAAGCACTCTATATGCTTGTAGACGAGGTTTTACGGTATCCTCAATGGTAAAGCTGGAGGTGGAAAGATTACCTTGCTATTAGATTTGCACAACATCTATACTGTTGTGCACCTCAATGGTAAAGCTGGAAGTGGAAAGATTACCTTGCTTGCTATCAAACTTGCACTACATACGAGGGCTGGTCAATAAGTTCCCGCAGCTATGGTGTATCTCCGCTCATGCATGACTTGGATGAATATTACTTTATATACGCTAAATACAAGTTTGTACTTTTTGTCTTTCAAAACAAATATGTATTAGCGATGCTGAATACTTGATTACGTAATGACATTAGCATAAACACAATAGTGTATGGACACTGCCTGATTTATGGTGAAAAATATTCTATAAAATCTCGCTCCAAATTGAGGTATTGTTACATAATTCCAAATATCTCGAGAAGTATGGAATCTGGCATGGTTTTTGCAACTTTGTAGACCGTTAACATAGAAATGATGCTGTATTCTTTTTAGATCTATACCATTTTTATTGTCTCGCCTGATAAGGCAGGAGACTATATAATCACTTTTCCGTATGTATGGGGGGGTGTGGGGTGCGTGTGTGACAAATTTGATTAAAGTTTTGGTTTTCGCCTATTTTCTCGGAGACTAGGAGTCGCACGTTTCTCAAACTTGGTAGGTGGGTGCATCTTGACCCGAGACAAAACCGGTTTGTTTTGGTTAGTGGGTCAAGGTCACTGAGGACCTCTAGAGGTCATCTGAGGTCAAATTAGTAAAAACTGTCGTATGGGCATGAAACTTGGTAGGTACAGTCAACATTTCAAGCCAAATTTTTGAAGGTCATTTCAAGGTCACCAGGGGTCATCTGAGGTCAAATTAGTAAAAACTGTCGGATGGGCATGAAACTTGGTGGGTACAGTCAACATTTAAAGCCAAATTTTTGGAAGGTCATTTCGGGGTCACCAGGGGTCATCTGAGGTCAAATTAGTAAAAACTATCGGATGTGCATGAAACTTGGTGGGTACAGTCAACATTTAAAGCCAAATTTTTGGAAGGTCATTTCGAGGTCACCAGGGGTCATCTGAGGTCAAATTAGTAAAAACTGTCGATGGACATGAAACTTGGTGGGTACAGTCAACATTTAAAGCCAAATTTTTGGAAGATCATTTTGAGGCCACCAGGGGTCATCTGAGGTCAAATTAGTAAAAACTGTCGTGTGGGTATGAAACTTAGTGGATACAGTCAACATTTAGAGCCAAAGTTTTGGAAGGTCATTTCAGGGTCACCAGGGGTCAAATTAGTAAAACTGTTGCATGGGCATGAAACTTGGTGGGCACAGTCACCATCAGCCAGATAATCGTGCCTAGCCGATAACCGCCAAATTCATTTACCTCTACCAAAAGTAATCACAAAAGCAGGCGGTTGCGAAAGCAGGCGAGACTCGTGGTTCGAGAACCGCCTTGTTAAAGAAAAGGGATCGTGTTGAATATCTCCAATTTTGAGTTGGCTTTATCACTCATTGTGCTTTACCTAATATGAGATAGAAATATTAATCGATGACAAAATTTAACAAATTGTACCTGGTTTGATTGGGTATCTACTGATTATTAAAAAGGGAGATCCCAGTGGTGAAATCACAAACATTTCTTTCTTAATGAACCCTTGTTTTCAAAAGGTCTTGTTTTTGTAATCAAAGTAGCACACCATAGAGAGGCTCTGGATTGAATTTGAATTTCGAAAGGTATGTCGAATTCTAGCATAAGACTTGGTATAGCAATTCACTCACACAGCTACTGTACTGCAAACCTTGTATTAGTCATATTTTTAGCGCTTTTTTGATAAAATTTTACTTTTTTCATACATTTTTGGTACATTCAATCATGCGTACCATCAACGCATACGCATATTTCTATTTTTATTGCAACAAATTCTATTGTCCTGACTATGATCTCTCATACCATACCAATAATCATATTTGTTTTTGTTTTATTTTGGAGATAATTTGGATTCTTTCTTCTACTGTGTGGGCTCTTTTCTCCCGATTTTCACACCATTTTTGTTTGTCGTTAAGGCCTATTTTTGGTGACGTTCAAAGACAGTCCCTTTCCTAATCTGTTAACGAATACATTTCATCTTTCACAATTATCAATTGAATGTACCCAGATTACCTCATACCAAAAATAAGGCTTGTAAACTGCTTCGGTCCTTACTTCTGCTTCTTTTTATTACACGTTCCTCAACTACAATTCAAATTTCCCGCCAATGTCAGTGTACCTATATGGCAACGAATTTATGCAAATGAGATTACGTAATTGAATGTACTCTAATACTAATTGTTGTGTGTTTTAAAAGACAAAGGTACAAACTTTATTGATCGTAAGTAACAGTCATCTAAGTCATGCATGAGCGGAGATCAATAATGGTTGCGGGATATTATTGACCAACCCTCGTATAATACTGTTGTACATTACAAACCATATCAAACTTGCACTTCATCTATAGATGAGTTGACCTCAATGTTTATCAACAAAGGCAAGGGACCGGTATATCGATTTGCTTGGGTTAACCGCATGCAACCACTACACTATTCAATAGCCTTATTGTGATGTGGCGGGGTTTTTAAAAACACGAGCCCTTATCAAAGTATGATGCGCGCGCATACTGCCAGGCAAAATACAATGAAAATGGTGATGATGCGTGCGCATACTGCCAGGCATTGACGTCAGAAGTCAACTCATCTATACTGTTGTACATTACTGACCCATCCTCAATGGTAAAACTGGAGGTGGAAAGATAACCTTGCTATCAAACTTGCACTACATCTATACTGTTGTACATTACAAACCAATCCTCAATGGTAAAACTGCAGGTGGAAAGATTACCTTGCTATCAAACTTGCACTACATCTATACTGTTGTACATTACAAACCAATCCTCAATGGTAAAGCTGGAGGTGGAAAGATTACCTTGCTATCAAACTTGCACTACATCTATACTGTTGTACATTACAAACCAATCCTCAATGGTAAAGCTGGAGGTGGAAAGATTACCTTGCTATCAAACTTGCACTACATCTACACTGCTGTACATTACTGACCCATCCTCAATGGTAAAGCTGGAGGTGGAAAGATTACCTTGCTATCAAACTTGCACTACATCTACACTGCTGTACATTACAGACCCATCCTCAATGGTAAAGCTGGAGGTGGAAAGATTACCTTGCTATCAAACTTGCACTACATCTACACTGTTGTACATTACAGACCCATCCTCAATGGTAAAGCTGGAGGTGGAAAGATTACCTTGCTATCAAACTTGCACTACATCTATACTGTTGTACATTACAGACCCATCCTCAATGGTAAAGCTGGAGATGGAAAGATTACCTTGCTATCAAACTTGCACTACATCTATACTGTTGTACATTACAGACCCATCCTCAATGGTAAAACTGGAGGTGGAAAGATTACCTTGCTATCAAACTTGCACTACATCTATACTGTTGTACATTACAGACCCATCCTCAATGGTAAAGCTGGAGGTGGAAAGATTACCTTGCTATCAAACTTGCACTACATCTATACTGTTGTACATTACAGACCCATCCTCAATGGTAAAACTGGAGGTGGAAAGATTACCTTGCTATCAAACTTGCACTACATCTATACTGTTGTACATTACAGACCCATCCTCAATGGTAAAGCTGGAGGTGGAAAGATTACCTTGCTATCAAACTTGCACTACATCTATAATGTTGTACATTACAGACCCATCCTCAATGGTAAAGCTGGACGTGGAAAGATTACCTTGCTATCAAACTTGCACTACATCTATACTGTTGTACATTACAGACCTATCCTCAATGGTAAAACTGGAGGTGGAAAGATTACCTTGCTATCAAACTTGCACTACATCTATACTATTGTACATTACAGACCCATCCTCAATGGTAAAGCTGGAGATGGAAAGATTACCTTGCTATCAAACTTGCACTACATCTACACTGTTGTACATTACTGACTCATCCTCAATGGTAAAGCTGGAGGTGGAAAGATTACCTTGCTATCAAACTTGCACTACATCTATACTGTTGTACATTACAGACCCATCCGCAATGGTAAAGCTGCAGGTGGAAAGATTACCTTGCTATCAAACTTGCACTACATCTATACTGTTGTACATTACAGACCCATCCTCAATGGTAAAGCTGGAGGTGGAAAGATTACCTTGCTATCAAACTTGCACTACATCTATACTGTTGTACATTACAGACCCATCCTCAATGGTAAAGCTGGAGGTGGAAAGATTACCTTGCTATCAAACTTGCACTACATCTATACTGTTGTACATTACAGACCCATCCTCAATGGTAAAGCTGGAGGTGGAAAGATTACCTTGCTATCAAACTTGCACTACATCTATACTGTTGTACATTACAGACCCATCCTCAATGGTAAAGCTGGAGATGGAAAGATTACCTTGCTATCAAACTTGCACTACATCTACACTGTTGTACATTACTGACTCATCCTCAATGGTAAAGCTGGAGGTGGAAAGATTACCTTGCTATCAAACTTGCACTACATCTATACTGTTGTACATTACAGACCCATCCGCAATGGTAAAGCTGCAGGTGGAAAGATTACCTTGCTATCAAACTTGCACTACATCTATACTGTTGTACATTACAGACCCATCCTCAATGGTAAAGCTGCAGGTGGAAAGATTACCTTGCTATCAAACTTGCACTACATCTATACTGTTGTACATTACAGACCCATCCTCAATGGTAAAGCTGGAGGTGGAAAGATTACCTTGCTATCAAACTTGCACTACATCTATACTGTTGTACATTACAGACCCATCCTCAATGGTAAAGCTGCAGGTGGAAAGATTACCTTGCTATCAAACTTGCACTACATCTACACTGTTGTACATTACTGACTCATCCTCAATGGTAAAGCTGGAGGTGGAAAGATTACCTTGCTATCAAACTTGCACTACATCTATACTGTTGTACATTACAGACCCATCCGCAATGGTAAAGCTGCAGGTGGAAAGATTACCTTGCTATCAAACTTGCACTACATCTATACTGTTGTACATTACAGACCCATCCTCAATGGTAAAGCTGGAGGTGGAAAGATTACCTTGCTATCAAACTTGCACTACATCTATACTGTTGTACATTACAGACCCATCCTCAATGGTAAAGCTGGAGGTGGAAAGATTACCTTGCTATCAAACTTGCACTACATCTATACTGTTGTACATTACAGACCCATCCTCAATGGTAAAGCTGGAGGTGGAAAGATTACCTTGCTATCAAACTTGCACTACATCTATACTGTTGTACATTACAGACCCATCCTCAATGGTAAAGCTGGAGATGGAAAGATTACCTTGCTATCAAACTTGCACTACATCTACACTGTTGTACATTACTGACTCATCCTCAATGGTAAAGCTGGAGGTGGAAAGATTACCTTGCTATCAAACTTGCACTACATCTATACTGTTGTACATTACAGACCCATCCGCAATGGTAAAGCTGCAGGTGGAAAGATTACCTTGCTATCAAACTTGCACTACATCTATACTGTTGTACATTACAGACCCATCCTCAATGGTAAAGCTGCAGGTGGAAAGATTACCTTGCTATCAAACTTGCACTACATCTATACTGTTGTACATTACAGACCCATCCTCAATGGTAAAGCTGGAGGTGGAAAGATTACCTTGCTATCAAACTTGCACTACATCTATACTGTTGTACATTACAGACCCATCCTCAATGGTAAAGCTGCAGGTGGAAAGATTACCTTGCTATCAAACTTGCACTACATCTATACTGTTGTACATTACAGACCCATCCTCAATGGTAAAGCTGGAGGTGGAAAGATTACCTTGCTATCAAACTTGCACTACATCTATACTGTTGTACATTACAGACCCATCCTCAATGGTAAAGCTGGAGGTGGAAAGATTACCTTGCTATCAAACTTGCACTACATCTATACTGTTGTACATTACAGACCCATCCTCAATGGTAAAACTGGAGGTGGAAAGATTACCTTGCTATCAAACTTGCACTACATCTATACTGTTGTACATTACAGACCCATCCTCAATGGTAAAGCTGGAGGTGGAAAGATTACCTTGCTATCAAACTTGCACTACATCTATACTGTTGTACATTACAGACCCATCCTCAATGGTAAAGCTGGAGATGGAAAGATTACCTTGCTATCAAACTTGCACTACATCTACACTGTTGTACATTACTGACTCATCCTCAATGGTAAAGCTGGAGGTGGAAAGATTACCTTGCTATCAAACTTGCACTACATCTATACTGTTGTACATTACAGACCCATCCGCAATGGTAAAGCTGCAGGTGGAAAGATTACCTTGCTATCAAACTTGCACTACATCTATACTGTTGTACATTACAGACCCATCCTCAATGGTAAAGCTGCAGGTGGAAAGATTACCTTGCTATCAAACTTGCACTACATCTATACTGTTGTACATTACAGACCCATCCGCAATGGTAAAGCTGCAGGTGGAAAGATTACCTTGCTATCAAACTTGCACTACATCTATACTGTTGTACATTACAGACCCATCCTCAATGGTAAAGCTGCAGGTGGAAAGATTACCTTGCTATCAAACTTGCACTACATCTATACTGTTGTACATTACAGACCCATCCTCAATGGTAAAGCTGGAGGTGGAAAGATTACCTTGCTATCAAACTTGCACTACATCTATACTGTTGTACATTACAGACCCATCCTCAATGGTAAAGCTGGAGGTGGAAAGATTACCTTGCTATCAAACTTGCACTACATCTATACTGTTGTACATTACAGACCCATCCTCAATGGTAAAACTGGAGGTGGAAAGATTACCTTGCTATCAAACTTGCACTACATCTATACTGTTGTACATTACAGACCCATCCTCAATGGTAAAGCTGGAGGTGGAAAGATTACCTTGCTATCAAACTTGCACTACATCTATACTGTTGTACATTACAGACCCATCCTCAATGGTAAAGCTGGAGGTGGAAAGATTACCTTGCTATCAAACTTGCACTACATCTATACTGTTGTACATTACAGACCCATCCTCAATGGTAAAGCTGGAGGTGGAAAGATTACCTTGCTATCAAACTTGCACTACATCTATACTGTTGTACATTACAGACCCATCCTCAATGGTGAAGCATGAAGTGGAAAGATTACCTTGCTATCAAACTTGCACTACATCTATACTGTTGTACATTACAGACCCATCCTCAATGGTAAAGCTGGAGGTGGAAAGATTACCTTGCTATCAAACTTGCACTACATCTATACTGTTGTACATTACAGACCCATCCTCAATGGTAAAGCTGGAGGTGGAAAGATTACCTTGCTATCAAACTTGCACTACATCTATACTGTTGTACATTACAAACCAATCCTCAATGGTAAAGCTGGAGGTGGAAAGATTACCTTGCTATCAAACTTGCACTACATCTATACTGTTGTACATTACAGACCCATCCTCAATGGTAAAGCATGAGGTGGAAAGATTACCTTGCTATCAAACTTGCACAACATCTATACTGTTGTACATTACTGACCCATCCTCAATAGTAAAACTGGAGGGGGAAAGATTACCTTGCTATCAAACTTGCACTACATCTATACTGTTGTACATTACAGACCCATCCTCAATGGTAAAACTGGAGGTGGAAAGATTACCTTGCTATCAAACTTGCACTACATCTACACTGCTGTACATTACAGACCCATCCTCAATGGTAAAGCATGAAGTGGAAAGATTACCTTGCTATCAAACTTGCACTACATCTATACTGTTGTACATTACAGACCCATCCTCAATGGTAAAGCTGGAGGTGGAAAGATTACCTTGCTATCAAACTTGCACTACATCTATACTGTTGTACATTACAGACCCATCCTCAATGGTAAAGCTGGAGATGGAAAGATTACCTTGCTATCAAACTTGCACTACATCTATACTGTTGTACATTACAGACCCATCCTCAATGGTAAAGCTGGAGGTGGAAAGATTACCTTGCTATCAAACTTGCATCACATCATTCATATTTATTTCCATAAAAATCAAAGACATTACATAAAAAATAATATATACAAACACGGTACATATGCAGGAAAAGGCTGGAAGACCAAAAAGATCCGAAAGTTTCATTTTGAATTGATTGCGGAAATGTTTAACAGATTTTGAAGCTTTCAGATTTTTATCTAAAGAATTCCAAAGAATGAGACCTCTTGTACGTATGGCACTACATCTATACTGTTGTACAATACTGACCCATCCTCAATGGTAAAGCTGGAAGTGGAAAGATTACCTTGCTATCAAACTTGGACCACATCCACAATGTTGTACATTACAGACCCCTTCTCATTGGTAAAACTGGCGGTGGAAAGACTACCTTGCTATCAAACTTGCACAACATCTATACTGTTGTACATTACAGACCCATCCGCAATGGTAAAACTGGAGATGGAAAGATTACCTTGCTATCAAACTTGCACTACATCTATATTGTTGTACATTACAGACCCATACTCAATGGTAAAGCATGAAGTGGAAAGAGTACCTTGCTATTAAACTTGCACTACATCTATACTGTAATACTGACCCATCCTCAATGGTAAAGCTGGAGGTGGAAAGATTACCTTGCTATCAAACTTGCACAACATCTACACTGTTGTACATTACAGACCCATCCTCAATGGTAAAGCTAGAGATGGAAAGATTACCTTGCTATCAAACTTGCACTACATCTACACTGTTGTACATTACTGACTCATCCTCAATGGTAAAGCTGGAGGTGGAAAGATTACCTTGCTATCAAACTTGCACTACATCTATACTGTTGTACATTACAGACCCATCCGCAATGGTAAAGCTGCAGGTGGAAAGATTACCTTGCTATCAAACTTGCAAGGCTGGAAGACCAAAAAGGTCCGAAAGTTAGCCTGTCCCTAAAATCAAATGAAATTAACAAAACAAATCAACTTCACATAACATTACCAAAAGACAAGACAAGGGAAGGGGAGTGCTCACGGAAAAGATTAATTATATTTAGAGATAAGTTTTGTTTTGAATTGATTGCGGAAATGTTTAACAGATTTTGAAGCTTTCAGATTTTTATCTAAAGAATTCCAAAGAATGGGACCTCTTGTACGTATGGCACTACATCTATACTGTTGTACAATACTGACCCATCCTCAATGATAAAACTGGAGGTGGAAAGATTACCTTGCTATCAAACTTGCACAACATCTATACTGTTGTACATTACAGACCCATCCTCAATGGTAAAGCTGGAAGTGGAAAGAGTACCTTGCTATTAAACTTGCACTACATCTATACTGTAATACTGACCCATCCTCAATGGTAAAGCTGGAGGTGGAAAGATTACCTTGCTATCAAACTTGCACAACATCTACACTGTTGTACATTACAGACCCATCCTCAATGGTAAAGCTGGAGGTGGAAAGATTACCTTGCTATCAAACTCGCACAACATCTATACTGTTGTACATTACAGACCCATCCTCAATGGTAAAGCTGGAAGTGGAAAGATTACCTTGCTATCAAACTTGCACAACATCTATACTGTTGTACAATACTGACCCATCCTCAATGGTAAAGCTGGAGGTGGAAAGATTACCTTGCTATCAAACTTGCACAGCATCTATACTGTTGTACATTACAGACCCATCCTCAATGGTAAAGCTGGAGATGGAAAGATTACCTTGCTATCAAACTTGCACTACATCTATACTGTTGTACATTACAGACCCATCCTCAATGGTAAAGCTGGAGGTGGAAAGATTACCTTGCTATCAAACTTGCACAACATCTATACTGTTGTACATTACAGACCCATCCTCAATGGTGAAGCTGGAGATGGAAAGATTACCTTGCTATCAAACTTGCACTACATCTATACTGTTGTACATTACAGACCCATCCTCAATGGTAAAGCTGGAGGTGGAAAGATTACCTTGCTATCAAACTTGCACTACATCTATATTGTTGTACATTACAGACCCATCCTCAATGGTAAAGCTGGAGGTGGAAAGAGTACCTTGCTATCAAACTTGCACTACATCTATATTGTTGTACATTACTGACTCATCCTCAATGGTAAAGCTGGACGTGGAAAGATTACCTTGCTACCAAACTTGCACAACATCTACACTGTTTACAAATTCAAAAATAAGATAGTGATATTAAATAATAAATAGTAATAATAATATTGGGTCTAGTAATAATAATAAATAATAATAATAATGATTAATATTTATAATAATAATTTAATAATATAATAGTAATAAATAAAAATAACAATAATAGAGAGTATAAATAAATAATAAATAATAATAAATAGTAGTAATATAATATTTAAAAATAATATTTAAAATAAAATTGATTACAAAAAAACATTTAAAAAAAAACATTCATCGTGTTTATATCGTGTTATTTTTAATAATATTATCAAACTTATTTCTCCACTGAAAATTATAAAATAACTGTAAACAATTATAACTAAATATATTATAACTAAATATTAATTGAGTGACAGCCAATCGATCAAAACCCATCATAAACATCCAGGCATCCATTGCCAAGACGGCGTAAGAGGATTAGGTAAATAATAACAAGTGCAACTTATTTCGACCCCTGGAAGATGGGTCTGTAATGTACAACAGTATAGATGTAGTGCAAGTTTGGTAGCAAGGACCAGGTAATCTTTCCACTTCCAGCTTTACCATTGAGGATGGGTCAGTAATATACAACAGTATAGATGTAGTGCAAGTTTGATAGCAAGGTAATCTTTCCCCCTCCAGTTTTACCATTGAGGATGGGTCTGTAATGCACAACAGTATAGATGTAGTGCAAGTTTGATAGCAAGGTAATCTTTCCATCTCCAGCTTTACCATTGAGGATGGGTCTGTAATGCACAACAGTATAGATGTAGTGCAAGTTTGATAGCAAGGTAATCTTTCCCCGTCCAGTTTTACCATTGAGGATGGGTCTGTAATGCACAACAGTGTAGATGTAGTGCAAGTTTGATAGCAAGGTAATCTTTCCATCTCCAGTTTTACCATTGAGGATGGGTCTGTAATGTACAACAGTATAGATGTAGTGCAAGTTTGATAGCAAGGTAATCTTTCCATCTCCAGTTTTACCATTGAGGATGGTCTGTAATGCACAACAGTATAGATGTAGTGCAAGTTTGATAGCAAGGTAATCTTTCCCCCTCCAGTTTTACCATTGAGGATGGGTCTGTAATGCACAACAGTGTAGATGTAGTGCAAGTTTGATAGCAAGGTAATCTTTCCATCTCCAGCTTTACCATTGAGGATGGGTCAGTATTGTACAACAGTATAGATGTAGTGCAAGTTTGATAGCAAGGTAATCTTTCCACTTCCAGCTTTACCATTGAGGATGGGTCTGTAATGTACAACAGTATAGATGTAGTGCAAGTTTGATAGCAAGGTAATCTTTCCACTTCCAGCTTTACCATTGAGGATGGGTCTGTAATGTACAACAGTATAGATGTAGTGCAAGTTTGATAGCAAGGTAATCTTTCCATCTCCAGTTTTACCATTGAGGATGGGTCTGTAATGCACAACAGTGTAGATGTAGTGCAAGTTTGATAGCAAGGTAATCTTTCCCTCCAGTTTTACCATTGAGGATGGGTCTGTAATGCACAACAGTGTAGATGTAGTGCAAGTTTGATAGCAAGGTAATCTTTCCCCCTCCAGTTTTACCATTGAGGATGGGTCTGTAATGCACAACAGTGTAGATGTAGTGCAAGTTTGATAGCAAGGGAATCTTTCCATCTCCAGTTTTACCATTGAGGATGGGTCTGTAATGTACAACAGTATAGATGTAGTGCAAGTTTGATAGCAAGGTAATCTTTCCCCCTCCAGTTTTACCATTGAGGATGGGTCAGTAATATACAACAGTGTAGATGTGATGCAAGTTTGATAGCAAGGCAATCTTTCCACCTCCAGTTTTACCATTGAGGATGGGTCAGTAATGTACAACAGTATAGATGTAGTGCAAGTTTGACAGCAAGGGAATCTTTCCATCTCCAGTTTTACCATTGAGGATGGGTCTGTAATGTACAACAGTATAGATGTTGTGCAAGTTTGATAGCAAGGTAATCTTTCCACCTCCAGCTTTACCATTGAGGATGGGTCTGTAATGTACAACAGTATAGATGTTGTGCAAGTTTGATAGCAAGGTAATCTTTCCACCTCCAGCTTTACCATTGAGGATGGGTCTGTAATGTACAACAGTATAGATGTTGTGCAAGTTTGATAGCAAGGTAATCTTTCCACCTCCAGCTTTACCATTGAGGATGGGTCTGTAATGTACAACAGTATAGATGTTGTGCAAGTTTGATAGCAAGGTAATCTTTCCACCTCCAGTTTTACCATTGAGGATGGGTCTGTAATATACAACAGTATAGATGTTGTGCAAGTTTGATAGCAAGGTAATCTTTCCACCTCCAGCTTTACCATTGAGGATGGGTCTGTAATGTACACACTGCAAAAACAAGTGTTTTTATTTTAACACCATATTGTGTTTATTAGAGCAACACTTAATAAACACATAATTCATGTTAATGGTTCTAACACTAATGTTAATGGTTCTAACACTTATGTTCATAAATTAACACTTGGTGTTATATTACAAACATTAGTGTTTGTAATATAACACCAAGTGTTAATTTATGAACATTAGTGTTTGCAATATAACACCAAGTGTTAATTTATGAACATTAGTGTTCATTAAGTGTTGCTCTAATAAACACAATATGGTGTTTAAATAAAAACACTTGTTTTTGCAGTGCAATAGTATAGATGTAGTGCAAGTTTGATAGCAAGGTAATCTTTCCATCTCCAGCTTTACCATTGAGGATGGGTCTGTAATGCACAACAGTGTAGATGTGGTGCAAGTTTGATAGCAAGGTAATCTTTCCACCTCCAGCTTTACCATTGAGGATGGGTCAGTAATGCACAACAGTGTAGATGTAGTGTAAAGTTTGATATAGCAAGGTATCTTCTTTCCACCTCCAGCTTTCAGTACAGTATAGATGCTGTGCGTAAAGTTATCAAACTTGCACCACATCTATACTGTTGTACATTACTGACCCATCCTCAATGGTAAAGCAGGAGGTGGAAAGATTACCTTGCTATCGAACTTGCACCACATCTATACTGTTGTACATTGCTGACCCATCCTCAATGGTAAAGCTGGAGGTGGAAAGATTACCTTGCTATCGAACTTGCACCACATCTATACTGTTGTACATTACTGACCCATCCTCAATGGTAAAGTTGGAGGTGGAAAGATTACCTTGCTATTAAACTTGCACCACATCTATACTGTTGTACATTACTGACCCATCTTCAATAGTAAAGCTGGAGGTGGAAAGATTACCTTGCTATCAAACTTGCACCACATCTATACTGTTGTACATTACTGACCCATCCTCAATGGTAAAGCTGGAGGTGGAAAGATTACCTTGCTATCGAACTTGCACCACATTACTCACCCATCCTCAATGGTACCACTGGAAGTGGAAAGTTTACCTTACCATCGAACTTGCACCACATTACTGACCCATCCTCAATGGTAAAGCTGGAAGTGGAAAGATTATTTTGGTATCGAACTTACACCACATTACTTACCCATCCTCAATGGTAAAGCTGGAAGTGGAAAGACTACCTTACCATCGAACTAGCACCACATCCACAATGTTGTACATAATGACTTATACATTGGTATGTAGTGTTTTGAGACTTCGCACAAGGAAATTTGCACAAAGAAAGTGATGATAATCGGGGGGAACATTTCTGATACATGCATGTTGATACCAAAACTTGTATCCTAATAAGTAGATAAAAACAGGAAAACATGGGACTGTTTTATAAAGATAAGATAGGACCAAAAAGAAAGCCATCAGGCCTATATTGTAATACTTTAGGACCTGTACTGCCCGCCCATGACAAAAGGGTCAACTAACAGTTTTTGAGAAATGGATTTTCATAAAACACATCTATTCTAACCCACAAACACTAAAAAATACCCCAATTATGATGGGTTACCATGTACAAGTGTACATGCAGGCTGAGCATAGTTTTAATCAATTATCTCGAAAAAGATCAATTTGTTAGTTAGACCCTTTTGTTGCCCTGTGAGGGCAGTGTAGTCCAAAGATGAAACACAATAACAGGAGACCATTGAACTATTTTGAAATGTAAGAAAAGGCGGGAAAAGAAAGCATACATGGTATTTCTTTACGACCTGCCTTGTAAACATGGCACACAATAACATGATCGTCAATACTTGGAACAGCAAGGAGCATATAGGGTATACTCTTCTTCCACGGTAAACCAAACAGCTTCCGTGGTAAACCTTATAGAGCCATCACTGGATGAAAGTACGTTATTAGTAGGCGTGAGTTAAAAGCTATCTGGGCTAGAACTATTGCGACTGTAGGGGTGAGCTTGCCTACAGGTAAAAAAAAATACTCGTGGCGGTTATATTACACGTCTAGTTTAGGGCAACGAGGGTGGAAAGGAGGGTAGGCCTACTACGGGGATGTGCGACAGATTCGGGGTGCATTTTGGTTTATTGATGGCCCTCAATTTCATGAAAATTTGGTTTAAGAAAGATTGTTTTTATTTATTTTTTTAAAATTAATTTGTTTCCCAAATTTTATATCGGAAAGTGTGCCATTTTTTTTATTGTTACCATGGCGTGCGATAATAAATAGGCCTATTAATATAATTTTTAAATGCTATTTTATTATTTTGTTGTTAATTGAAAATCTAAAATACCGTAGAATTCCGTCTAGAAGCATATATGCCTCTAAACGAGGTTTTTTTTAACGAAAGATATGAAAGGCCAATACCCTTCTCAAAAACATTGCAATAGATTGGTCTTACAAATATACATGTTTGTACAGCCGCCTTTATCAGTAATATAGTTGGTCAAACTCCAAATAACGTTTTTGTTGAGAGTGTCTGCCTCTTGTCTCTTGTGTCGCAAGGAGACACAAACCAAAGCAATTAGATATGCAGAGTTAAATTGCACCAACCAAAATTTGGGTTTACAAAACAGGGTGATATTTCACATGGAGACCCGATGTTTTAATGCCACCTGAGCAGATTACAAACATAAAATGAGGATTATTTATGATGGAATTTGGGTTGGGAAGGAAAGTTTCTTTAAAGGGCAGGTCTATAGCGAAAACAACATCATATCATTGGCAAGCTAATATTATGAGGACAATGAAAATGACTCCTTTTTTGAGAAAATAAGACGTTTAAAATTGATATCCCGCAAAAACCAACTTAAGCGGTGAGTTCCTTCGAACGAGGCAGATTTGGCCTAGAAAACCGGTGACGTCATGAAATGAGATGTGCCCGCTGTGAGAAAAGGGACTATAAACGCTCTCAATGGACAGAACGTATACTGTTGCTGTTCACAGAAAAAAATTCCAAATTAAGTATTACAAATTTCATGCTTTATAAACATATGGATAAAATCAGCCGTTTCTTTTTTATATATTAGACAATTGTGATATTACAATTCATATGTATATCAATATCATGAGAAATATTAGGCCTAAAAATAAATACATAATTTGAGCTTAGAATTTTATCTGAGACTAGCATATAAACCGTGTTAGTCCACAAACTCATGTATCTGATCTATAGTTTCAGTTGGATGAAATATTACAAAGCAAACGAATAGTAACAATTACTGTGAGGGCTTTGTTCCCGAAAGAGAACAATAGCGTGCATATTGTTATGCAGCATTGTTATGGTAAGTGATAGTACAACTCATTGTTGCTAATGTCAAACTTGTCAAAGTGATTGTGATTGTATGATGAGAGCACGATAAAGTGTCCGCTTCATTTACCTACGTCATCAGTCAAACGGGGGAGAACACGTACGCTTCAAACGGGGGAAGAACACGAGGCTGAACTTTACACACACAATTTCTCCTTTTTCAGGAGAAATACGCCCAAAAAAATTGCAACAAGTGTCAACTTGTAATGTAATAATTATTCTCTTCAAATAGATATAAACTTGTTTTTGCTATAGACCTGACCTTTAAGACAAAGTATCTTCATGTAGCAAAGCTTGTTGATAACCTAAATATCTGAAGTCATATTAAAATGTTTCATTTAATTCCATATCAAGAATTATTCGGCGTTGTAAGCTCTATATCAGTACCAAATTTGGTGAATTACCTATAAAATAATGTAGGGTTTCTCCAATATATTGCACAGTACTTTTGGACGATCGTGATAAAGCATCCATGTGTTATGATGCCTTTGCTGTGTAAATATTTACACAAATGCAGTCTTCGTCCATTTTCAGTAATATCATTGTCACGCCAAAACGAATCTATTTCCATGAAAGTCACAGAAGAAGTAGGTGATATCTGTGCCATTGCATTGCACTTATCAAAATTAGATACACTGTTGATATGACTATATATTTTTAATATTTTCAAACACGGTATAGATCACTCTGGGACACCCTGTATGATCTATGAGTGGGTGAATTACGTGATCTAGTTTCTGCATGTGGGATTTCCCTTCATTTATTGCAACACCTGTGACTAATTGTCCACGTAATCGTTTAATATTGATAATAATGATTCATTCATTACTGAAATCACTGTTTAAATATATATTAGTTATCGCTTACACAAATATTTGCCTGGGTTTTCCACCAAGGTCACATTTATGGAAGCATAAGTGTTATCATTTTCAGCAAAACCCAAGAATTAAGGTGCGCGATTGTAACTATCCAAATTATCCTGAAAATATCTAATTAGCTACAGATATTTAGCTAATTAGATATCTAAATATACCTAGTTATTTAAGATATTTGGATATTATTAAAGGATATTATGGGTAATTTGGAGAATAGCTGCTGTTATGAACCGTAATGACTCAAGGCCAAAATCACCTTTTAACCCCAATTCAAACGAATGCACAACAATAATACACTGTTTGATTAAGTTAACAAAATCTAAGTCTTTAATTAAAAGTTAATTTATGATTGATACATGAACAATGAATGCACATACAATATAATCACACAATCACAATTTTAACTAATCTGTACTTAACCAGCAGTCTTCTTCTTGTTGAATATATTATTCTGTAACAATGTTCTGGCTGGCTGATGTATACATCATTGTTCGCTTATCCTGCGAAAAGCACTTTTCAGAAAAGTCCATTGTAGGGCCTACACTTGCATTTATATATCCTTTTAGAAATAGTGCTTTCTCCAAATACTCAAATACTCGCACATATTACACTTTCTCCAGCTACGATGCTTCTTTCGCCAATCACTCTCTTTCTCCATAAACATTACATCACATACAAGGCATTTATAGGGCGCCATTTCATAAAGACCACGGCGCCAAGATGGAACACAAAATATTTGAAAGGCAAAATATAACAGCAAACTGAAACAAAGCCACCAGATTATTGTGGGAACAGGAAGGTTTTGAGACCTTTCTTGAAACTCGGCAGAGAAACAGCAGTACGGAGTTCAGATGGAAGTGAGTTCCAGAGTGCAGGTGCGGTGAGAGAAAAACTCTTGTCGAAAGCTGATTGCAGGCCTTTAGGGTTGAATTTTGGTACAGAGAGACGTGTAGGTCAGCATAAATGGTCAACTCTCTGACCCTGTTTCAATGGATTTTGGCGTACCCCAAGGATCGGTCCTGGGTCCCCTTCTCTTTTCTGCATACACTGTTCCGATAGGTGACATTGTTCAGAAACATGGAATCAATTACCACATTTATGCAGATGACTGTCAATTATACTTATCTTTTAATCCCCGGATTCCTGGTGACAAGCAAAATGCTCTTGACAAAATCTCAAGTTGCATATCAGAAATCAGAGCCTGGTTAACTGTGAACTATTTGAAACTCAATGATGCTAAAACCGAGTTTTTTGTCGCTGGTTCTGCCTACAACATCAGGCATCTTCAGTTAGCTGACATTGAACTCACTATTGGTTCATCAAAGATCACGCCATCTACAGTCGTCAGAAACCTTGGTGTCTATTTTGATAGCACAATGTCACTTAATTCTCACATTGACAACCTTCGCCGCTGTATTTTATTCCACATCAGAAATATCTGGCGAATCCGGAGATTTATTGATTCAGACACATGTCATCACACAGTTCGTGCTTTGGTCATTTCACGCCTTGATTACTGCAACGCGCTTTATACTCGCCTGTCATCTAAGAATATGAGCCGTTTGCAACGCCTACAGAACAGTGCAGCGCGTGTTATATATGCTGTTGGTCGTCGAACTGAAGCTGCGCCATTAATATCAAAACTGCACTGGCTTCCTGTGGCACACAGAGTAACTTTTAAGATCTTGCTTCTTGTGTACAAGGCACTTCATGATCAATCACCTGCTTATATTGCTCAAATGTTCTCTTATTATGTTACTGCTCGCCCACTCAGATCTTCAAATGATCCTTCACGTCTTGCAATTGACAGATTCAACTCTGTTGCTGGAGAACACAGGTTTCCTGTTGTTGCTGCCAAAGCATGGAATGGTCTACCACAACACATTAGGGGAGCCTCATCTACAATCACTTTCAAGAAACTCTTAAAAACACACTTGTTCTGACTTTCTGGTTGTTATTGCTTATGTATTTTGCTCATGTTATTTTTGTAAACGCAATGTTGCTTTGGCGAATTGCGTCCTAAGAAACTTTTGTATGTATGTATGTATGTATGTAGTGTCTGTTGCAGAACGCAAGCCGAGACGAGTTTGGTTGTACAATGAAATTGATTCAGTGAGATAATTTGGTCCATATCCATGCAGACATTTGAACACATAGAGCATGATCTTATATAAAATTCTCTGCTTCACAGGGAGCCAATGACGTTCTTGCAAATACTGGCTGGCATGGTCATACTTAGAAGCAGAGAAAATTAATTTTGCACTCCAGTTCTGCAAGCGTTGTAAAACATGCTTCTTTCTGCACTGATCCACTTTAATGACAGATGTGCTGTTTTATAAACCAGACGCCAGCAAGTCGACAGAAGAATTTTAATCTCTTGGGGAGGAGGAGCTACGTTGTTGTATTGAAATAGCACATTATTGGCTATACAAACTGGTTCAAATATACCTCTTTTTGAAGCAAGGCAAACCAACACATAGAGAGCCTACAAACTCTCTTCATATTCTGCAAAGAGCAAACAAAATTGCTTTCACCTTTTATACTCACAAAAACCTACAATCTATTAATATACCATTCTGTCACATTCACTTATTTTCTGGGGGAATTCCCAAAATGATGTCATATTCACTTTACATTATCAGGGAGTCCCCTAATGGTGCAGTACACTGAACATTTTAGAGAACAGGGGATACCCAACAATCCTAAAATAGATATGATTCAATTTGTTTTGATCAACTTGAAACATGAGAAGGGAATCCCAAAATATCATTACCCACCAACTCTTGCAAAGGGGGTTTCCCATCTCTTATCAGGGCTCATCACACCCTCCCCTTGAAAGAAGAAAGTTTGAATGTAATGAAAACTTTCTTAAATGTTTTTTTCTTTTGCATCAACATAGAATCAACTTTGAGTGCTTAAAACACAACATACACTTTGACTACTTGTCACACACAAGTTCCCTTTTAAAGGAATTTTTGTTTGTCAGTTTTTATGCAATTCTGGACAGGGCATCAGCTATTACATTATCTTTTCCAATAATATGTTTGATGTCCAGATTGTGCTCTTGTAAGCTAAGTCAAACTCCACCTCACCAGTCTTTGGTTTTTGTTCTTTATCCTGTTGATGAAGGTGAGGAGATTGTGATCTGTGAAAACAAGCACAAGTACACTGTGGTACCCAAATACACATAGAAATGTAGCAATGCTATAGCAATGCCAGACACTCCTTTTAAATTGTGGAGTAATTTCTCTGGTGCTTGTTAAACTTCATTGAAAAGTAACATATAGGTGATCAATTTGATCTTCACCCTCTGTCTGGCATCATACGACACAACACCCCCACAGCCTATGTCACTGGCATCAACAGTCAACTTGAACTGCTTCTGAAAATCAGGTGCAGTGAGTATTGATTTGACTTTGTGAAAAGCATTTTCACACTGCTCTGACCAAATGAATTTTGCATTCTTCTTTAACAAATCAGTCAAAGGACTTGCTATATCTGAAAAGTTTGGACAGAACTTTCTGTGTAATAGCCAACCATTCCTAAAAATCGTATGCCTTCTTGTTTACAGGTGTGGGGTATTGCTCAATTGCTTCACCTTTGGCTTTGATAGGTTTCATCTGACCTTGACCAACAACATATCCCAAGTATGTGACTGTGGCATGGCAAAACTCACTTTTTACCAGATTAACTGTCAATTGTACTTCAGACAGCTTCTTAAACAATTGATGGAGTTGTTCCATGTGTTGTTCCCAGTTTTGACTGTAAGCAATGAAATCAACTACATATGCTTCACATCCCTCTATATCTGCCACAATTTGGTTCACCATTCTCTGAAAGGTTGCAGGCGCGTTTTTCAAACCGAAAGGCATATCTTTGTACTGGTAAAGACCAACTGGTGTACAAAAGGCAGAAATCTATTTGGCACGGTCTGTGAGTGGTACCTGACAGTACCTTTCAAAAGGTCAAATTTGGCAAACTCAATTTTGTCTATATACAATCATTAATTCTTGGAATAGGATACAAGTCTGTCTTTGAATGGACATTTGCAGCTCTCATGTCTGCGACTAATCTGTATGAACCATCAGGCTTGGTAACAAGAATACATCACTCTAAGAAAAAGGGTTCTTCAAAATGATAGGGTTCGAACCATGTGCGCTTGAAGAACCTTCAACTGTTCAAAGATTCGCTAGAAGTCGCAATAGGGTTCTCGCAGTGAAAATTGCCAATTCCAGAACCCACAGAAGTGTCAACAAAAACAGTACAAAAGTACACTGTGAGTGATAAAAAATTTTGGCCATCGAACTTTGGCTGTTTTTAGGCCTACATTGCTTGTTTGGTTTTTCATGTCCGACTGCTTTATATGTGCACAGTGATTTTCATCACTTGGTTCTAGTGCACTTTTTCTTCTAATGCCTATTTTGTCCCCCCACTACGTACTGTCTAGTCTGTATTTTACTTGTTCCCCCACGTCAAGTTGGTGTACCTTGTTTTTTTCCTTTCCAGTTGTTCATATATTCAAGGTATCCTCTTGTATTATTTATTGATCCTTGATGTGTTTTGTGTCCTCGTCCGTTGGATTCACCATTACCCACTTTCTCCAATTTTAATCCAACCGGTCTCAAATTAGACTTCTCCGTAGTCCACTTGCCCATTTATACTCTGGCTATTACATATAAGCATAAAACTCTGATTTGTATTAATTTGTGTGCAATTGATAGATTTTCACATCCGATCTTTTCAGTTACCATACTCCATCTGTTTGTTAGCTTCCCAAGTGGACTACTTACTTTGACTCGCGGTTAACATTTTTAACACGGGTCTCTATGTAAAGCTAGGCCAATTTCTGGCATAACTTAAGTTGATGGCCATGATGTAATGCATCTTTAAATGAATCTGGCTTGTGATTGGTCGCCAAGATCTCGTTATGGTGTAAATCCTCCGGGCACGTGCCATTACCATTAACTATACATGGTACACAACTATCTATGGCATATGCAGGGCATATGCGGCGCTTTTGTGTTGGCGCGAAAGTTGGTGGATGGACGTACATCAAGAGCGTACGTATTACCATAGTCTAGTCTCAAATTGTTCCTTTGGCAAAAATAAATCAAAACGATAAAAGTTGCATTGTTTTGGATGTTTAGTTTACTACATAGGTAACACCACAAAATAGGTCAAGGTGAACATGGCTCAATGGAATTTTATATTCTTTGCCATGTTACCAAGGTAATAAACCACCTGAGATATGGCAAACTATTCTTTTTATTAAATGTTTTTGCAAGCGGAACAATATGAGAGCATTTTTTAGCAAAATCAGAATTTTTCATTTTTTGTCTCTCTGTGTAATCCAGATTTTGACATTTGACTTTTCCCTTATAACTCAAGAAATGTACATCGTAGATAGGTCAAATTATATATTTGTTCACGGAGTGAACTTCCAATCCATTATCCCACTTCCACCCACATCTCATTTATAAACAGTTTATCCCTTACATACCATGTGTCTTGAATAGCTATTGTAGCCCACCAACCCTGTGCTTAAGAGGCTATGAAATAATTCCTAATATCTCATACCCTCGTTTGTATGCCTTTTACTAATCCTGCCCCACATGACAAGAACAATTTAGCCCATTTAATCTGGTAATGAGACTGTACAGTGTATAAAAATTTTAGCCTCTTTTTCTAATCATGTTTAATATTGGATTCTAGCCATTACTTGATTATAACATGCTTTACTAATTGGTGAGCAATTGTTTACCAAGTAATAAGGATGGGTATATAGGAAAAATACACTGGATATTTCACTACAACCAATTTACTGCCAAAAGCCGGTCCAAATAAAACATAAATATTATTTTTTAAATTTTATTCTTACTTTTCTTAATTCTTAATTTGATTAGCCTGTTGTATATTGGGTTGGGTAAGTTTTGCCGTGAGAGGTGAACACTGTGTTAAGGGCTCGGTCACCCACCTTTGCACAGTAATTTTTGTGGGACCCGAGAGCACATTACATACACCGATTTTTTTAAAAGAAATTCTCAATAATACAAATTTGATGGCAAATTATTAAAAATGGACATTTTTGACATTCAACAGTCCTCGAAGTAAACTTTATAAATCTAATGATATGTACGTAAGTGTATGTAGCTTTGGAGGAAAACCTACCATCATTTGAAACTTTGACATTTTTTATTGAAGATATACATGAATTTCAAAAAGACCAAAAACTATTAGGTCTTTTGGGAAACTTTATGTATTATCTTCAATACGAAAAGTCAAAATTTCCATCCATGGAGCTTTACCATTGAGGATAGGTCAGTAAATGTACAACATGGGTGTGGTACAAGTTCGATTGCAATGCAGTCTTTCCAGCTTTAGCACTGAGGATAGGTCAGTAATGTACAACATTGTGTGCGGTGCAAGTTTGTTGATAGGTAGTCCACCTCCAGCTTTGCCATTGAGGATAGGTCAGTTATGTGCAACATTGTGGATGTTGTGCAAGTTCAATAGCAAGTTAGACTTTCCCCTACCAGCTTGCCATTCAGTATAAGTTCTGTACAGCATTTTGGGGAGGCATGTGGTGCAAGTTCGATAGTAAGGCAGTCTTTCCACTTTCAGCTTTAGCATTGAGGATAGTAATATACTATGGCAAGCCACATCATTCATAAATGCGAGTTTTGCCCGCTATACTGGTCGAGGAGCCCGCTATACTGGTCGAGGAGCACGCTATACTGGTCGAGGAGCACGCTATACTGGTCGAGCAGCACGCTATACTGGTCGAGCAGCACGCTATACTGGTCGAGCAGCACGCTATACTGGTCGAGTTTCACAACGCCGAACGGCGAGTTTTCACCACGCCGAACGGCGAGTTTTTCTGACGTCGATCTAAAATATTCACGTAGTATAATAATAATAGGCCTACACGTAGTATCCCAGCAAACACAAAACGTTTTCGACATCATTCGCAAAAGGTTATAAAAGGTTGTCAGAAAACGTTTAAATGTCGGGTTATATAAAGGGTAGGCCTACATTAATGGTATAAAATGTTTTCATAACATTAAATAACATTTGTTGGTAATTTACTTCACAGTAAACACAAATGTTTTACAGAAAACATTTAAATGTCGGGTTATATAAAGGGTATAAAACATTTTAATAACATTCCAAAACATTTTTGAAAACTTGGTGCAAATCATTCTAAACAGAATGTTATTTTCGGGTTGAAAAAATAAAAAAAAAAAAATGTTTGCCCAAAATATTTACAATAACGTTTTTAAAATGTTTTAACGACCTTTATATAACCCGACATTTAAATGTTATTAAAACGTTTTGTAAAAAACATTTTAAGAACATTTCTGTGTTTGCTGGGTGCAAATATTTTAACATAATGTTATTTAAGTGTTGACAAAATATATGGCCAAAAATGTTTGCAAAAATAGTTTACATTGACATTTCGAAAACATTAAAAAAATATTGTTGTAGTGTGTTTTCATACAAAACGTTTTAAAACGATTTCATGACCTTTATATAACCCGACATTTTAATGTTATTAAAACGTTTTTACCTAAACCAATACCCAAAATATAACTTATTTAAAACGTTTTAAAAACGTTTTTGTGTTTGCTGGGATAATAATGTTTAAAAACAATTTTGCAATATGAAGGCGATATCGTGTTTTACAAGCCACTGTTTTTTGCTCCAAAGTTGGACTCACTAGCTTACTGAAAATTGGTCGCTCTATGAAAAATGACAGGCCCTACATGTATATATCAGGTGTTGCCCTTTGAAAATGTGACTGAAGTTCTGTTTAATGGAAAATGGAAAATAAATTTGAAATATCATAAATGAAATTAAAGGAAAATTGTGCTGTGTTTTATTTTAAAGGTTCTGATCTCTTTTCATTTTCGTATTAGGCCTATAAATTAACGTAAAAATGCCGTTCCCGCTCTTTTCTAGTTACCGATATTCCTCTTATCATTCTTGACCAGATAGCTCGTGATTTTTATTTATGTGGCCCTTTAAGTATTTCTTTATTTTGGTTTTAAGTGTAGGCCTATATAACATCATATAATATCATCATATACATTTCACTTTTTTATGATTTTTCATTATTTTATTTTTAATTCTTAATTGTGGGCATCCTCTCTGATTATGGTCTAAATGTTTATTACACAATAAAAAGTGCTTGTCAGGAATGTGCTTTGAATTATTGAAGGAAAACAAATTTTTGGGAAAACTGGTTTTTTTTTTTGAAAAGAAAAATAGACTCTTTTAATTTTTTTTTTTAAAAAAATAGGCGTAATAGGCCTACATATAGGCCTATTATGGGTCGGCCCTGCACATTAGGATCGGTCGGTGGAGTAGGCCCTACAAGTAGCCTACAACCAAACATTTTTGGTGGTCTTTGAATGCGGCTTTCCTTGTAATGATGCAGTACTATCCGGGGAAATAAAGTAGGAAGATATATGAGAATAAAGTAGGAAAATATATGAGACTAAAAAATAAAACCCATTGAGGGGGGGGTGTTTAAAGGGCAAAAGAGTGCGCACGAAAAATGAACAAATTTCAGAGAATACCGGTTGACACTTAACCCGATCTTCAATAAATAACATTAATAAATAACCTGACTGATTGAATTTGCAACTAACATTGAATTAGGGGTTCATTCATAGGATTTCGGGCATGATCGCTTAAACACTCGTATAAGTCAACGATCATGCCCGAAATCCTATGAATGAACCCCGTTCATACAACATTCTGAACATTGTTCAAGTAGCAATACAAATAATACATGCGCGTGTAGGCCTACGCAAAACTAGCAAATCGTGGATCGCGTTAATTGGGTTAAAACTTGTTTAAATGCCCTGTGTAGGCTTAACGGCTTAAGTCCAATCAGAAACGAGAGCAAGAGAACCCCGCTTTTAAAACTTCCGGGCACATTGATTCGTTTTATAAGAGATATACCGAAAAACTAGATAAAAGACCCACCCCCGAAAAAAGTTTACCAAAATTGTTTTTAAACATTATTATAATCCTATAGGCCTACATGTAGTATTTTTTCGTGAACTATAAGTATTTTAGATCGACGTCAGAAAAACTCGCCGTTCGGCGTTGTAAAACTTGCCGTTCGTCGTGGTGAAAACTCGCCGTTCGGCGTGGTGAAAACTCGCCGTTCGGCGTTGTGAAAACTCGCCGTTCGGCGTTGTGAAACTCGACCAGTATAGCGTGCTGCTCGACCAGTATAGCGTGCTGCTCGACCAGTATAGCGTAGTCCTTCAAGGAGGACCACGCTCCATTTAGTACGATAGTCCACGCCGTCAGGCGTGGGTCCTTCTACATTAGATATATCCTTCCCGGAAAGTCGGGGGAAATGTCAAACTGATTAACCACGCCTACTGACAGCAACTAATGATATTCAGCCAATCCGATTGACTGAATATCATCAATAGCTGTCAGTAGGTGTGGCTTGCCTACCTGCTACCAGAACACTAGCTTCTAGCTTGGGATTGACACAAGTATTGCGTAACGAAATTGATTATTAATCCTCTTCAGTTGATATGTGTTCATGCTATTATAATACTCGGTTTTCTTCTTACCCTCAGTTCACTGACCTGTAGGTTGCACACAATCAGTTCCTTTTGTCATCACTACATTTAATATTGTCCTGGTTAACCACGATTCGTTACTATTTTTGTATAGAGATTGTGCTTGAAATTAGTAATTGGCTACAAACAAAGGATTTGAACCGACGTCCTTCAACGTAATCATGGGCCAGTGCAGTCCATTTAATCAAATGTTGTAATCAACCTATTTGATCGTAGTGCATTTGTTATGTATGAGCGTGTTTATAGTGAGACAATCTTTCCGTTATTTAGCTAAACTGTCGCGTAGTCTAGATTGGCAATGGTTAGTAAAATATAAACAAATATAGACTGCGTGGCAGTCCAGCTAAATACCGGATAATCTGGCTCACTATAAACACGTTCTATGTGAGACGAACTGTCTCGATAGATTGCACTCATTGCTTTTGTTGAATGGATTTGAGTAGTCCGCCATATTTACGGCATATGATACGTCATATGCACAACCTCTATTAATTGTGATAGTTGGCCTATTCGTTTAACATGTTAAACAAGAAACAAGAAAAATATAGAATTGGAGGACACACGCTTCATAAAAACTTTGGGTGTCACTCATTTATTTACTTTAATAATAAAACATAATTGATGATAAATGAAATAAATATAATTATAGGCCCGTATTAAAGGAGGATTTCGTGATCCTAGTATCCTCTTTTTATGACATTTTTCAGTAGATATCCACGAAAAAAGCTTATTTCCAAAATTTCAGTTGATTCCGATTTTGCGTTTGCGAGTTCTGCATGATTATGTGTATTACACTGCTCCATAGACAATGTGTTGTAATTTCGTTCTGGTGCACCAGAACGAAATTCAAATTTGGCGATATTTTTGCTAAACGAATTAATCTGCAAGAAATACTTGGTACATAAACATTATGTAGCCAGAGGTATCCAGTGGTGTAAAAATCTCAACTTTTTTTTGGAAAAGTGTGGGGATGAGGCTGTGGATCACGAAATGCCCTTTAAATAATGAAAGAAAGAAAGAAAGAAAAAGAAAGAAAGAAAGAAAGAAAGAAAGAAAGAAAGAAAGAAAGAAAGAAAGAAAGAAGAAAAGAAGGAAAGAAAGAAAGAAAGAAAGAAAGAAAGAAAGAAAGAAAGAAAGTAAGTAAGAAGGAAAGAAAGAAAGAAAGAAAGAACTTGCTGATCTTATTATTTTCAAGAAACGGAATTAACATAATGTGTATTCATTAATTATTCGTTAATATATTTATTTCTGTTCATCAGTATTTGTTTTATTATTCATTTATTTATTTATTTTCTATTCGTTTATTGATTTATATATTGCCATTTATCAGGCTTATGTTTTTTATTCATTTTATTCGAATTATATGTTGAATTATTTATCCATTTATTTATATAAAAATAATATTTATTTATTATTTATTTACATTAAATTTATATTGTTTTATCAAATCATCAATTAATTTTTCGATTGATCAATTAAAAGTGGTGAATCCCATGCCCCTCGGTTGAAACGAGAAGACCATGTTGTTTTTTAAAGATTTGATATTAAAATAGTTTAAATCTAAACCCCTAATTCAAATAGTAATCACAGGCCCTTTCATGCTGTAATTTTTCCGTTCCTTTTTTCACATGCATTTGAAATATCAACAGTACTTTAAGTTGGGAGTGGTATCGCCTTTTATTTTATTTTACTCACTCTGTTATTTCCAGTTAGGTGTTAAAGGCTTAATGTACGATTTCCTTCAAATTTTAAATTTGTCATTATATATTCAAAATGCTGAAATAATACCAGTAATAGGCCCTAATTATCGGGAATGGTTTTGTCCATTTTGAGCTGAAATAACGAGGTAAACACTGCTTGTTATTTTGGCCGTTTAACACGCAGTTCTATAGGAGGACATGATGATAAAGTCATAATTCTTGAATTATGACTTTATGTCGAACTTTGCTCTGTTTACCTACAAACACAACAAATTTGGCTGATTCCATTTAGGTGCAAGTTGTGACATGTGTATACATTACAAATATGCCAAAAAATCAGGTTTGAAAAAAATTAACCAAATTCATAACATTGTACATTATGACTTTAATAAATCAAAGTTCAGTTCCAAATAAACGGTGTGTAGAATTAATGTTCTTTTAGCCTTTTTAATGGTATCACGGTTAGGCGCTTAGGCCTATTGACAAATGTGACAATATTAAATAAAAAGGAAAACAAACCTAGAATCATACAAATGACTTTTTGTTAACACTGATTAGGCCTACACTATCTCGAACTGCACTGATATAGCAACAAAAAACTTTCATTTAATTCATACCAGAGAAGATGTAATTTTCTCTGTTCATACTAGCCCGGTTTACACTGGTCATGGAAATAGTAGATATCTACTATTTCCATGCACTGGTAAGCGACCTCAAAAGTTTGTATATTGCTTTTATTGCATTATCAAAATCAATCGATTGGGATACCAAGTACTTGAGATGACTTGAGAGTCCCAGTTATGTATTTTATTTATTTTATTTATTTATTCGAACATACGCTTTTAAATCAGCGGCACACGCCTACCCGGCGGTGCGTTCATACATAAAGCAACAAAATTACATAGTTTTACACGTGAAATGAAGTGAAATTTACAGACATAAACATGTTAAAGGAGAATAATTTGAATAATAACTACACATCACCCAATACATCCCTATAAAAAAATATCACACCAAGTAAACATGGCAATATAAACGACTGTAATGCATTTAAATCATCCACGACTAAGTAAGAACCACGTATACTCCCGTTTAATATGAACCCGCGCAAACACCCCGCCCGCACACCACATATGCCCCTTGCAAACACCCCGCCCACACCACCACACACCATGCATGCATAGTACACATATTATATAAATGGAACAAAACTGCTGGCGCTATAACCATGATAACGCCCAAATGCACACATAGAAGGCCGGTAATGGTGGAAGATGGCGCACACACCATTCTCTGGCCGTGCCGTACAATGAAATTATGTGCCAGCAGTGATGGTCCATTGGAACGTTTTTCTACACAAGTATAACGATTTTACATAACGAATAACAAAGCAATAATACTTAGATAGACTTCATTTCTGATCTAACCTTCCAAGCACGTTTCGAATATGATTTGCAAAACTTATCGAAAATTTCATAAATATTGTTACAATCTGTAACGTCTTTAAAAGTACATGACGTGCTACCTAATGTGAGATGAAGTTTTACATCTAAGTTACCTGAGATAAATAATTCCCAAATATCAGAACATGCATTATTTACCAAACAGTTTTCAAGTTTCTTATACTCATCAATTCTAATTTCATTAAGAGAACTACACATGAAGAGGAAATGTGTTACATCCTCAATCCCATTATTACAAAGGTGACACGTCCCGTCATTATCAGGACTCCATTTACTAAATCTACGCTCTAATGGGAGCGTGTTTGAACGAAGTTTAAATTTCAAAGAAGCGGCATAAAAGTCTGTTTTGTCCAGGAGATAGCTTTCTAGACCTGGGCTTTCTTTAAATAAAATATAGTCAGTGAGAGATGTCTTGGATTTTGCTTCAGTAAGCCAATCATTAACGAAGAGATCATAGTTAGAGGATTTAATCATATCATGGAGCCCAATTATGATTGCTTTGTTCTGACAAACTTATCGCGCATCTGAAAACGTTATCCATGTCGAGTTTACTCAAATTAGACCTAACACTACTCAACATTTTATAGCGCAGTTTAGACGGATCATGATCAAGGCACATCATTGTGTTAAGCAAAAGTTTAGGCCAACGATGCATATCCATATCCAGAACATGCGAGAAATATTTGGCACGGAACGTGTTCTGAATGCTAGCAATTGGAGACCAACCCAGTTCACCATATAATGTGACGCGCGGTGTGTTACGGCTTGCTTTGAGAATATGACGCGCCATTTGTAATTGCAAACCTTCAATACGATCAATGTCTTTCATACTTTCGGTTACCCAAACAGAACTTGCATAATTGATAGCTGGAAGCGCAATCGATCGCCAGAGGATATCCCCATAATAGACGCGATTGAAATCGTCAAAATTATCAATAATGGACTTAACATACGCAATAAGTCTATTACCTTTCTTAATCACCTCATCAACATGATTATGGTCACTAAGGTTACGAGATATTTGAACACCAAGGTATTTATAGACATCCACCTCAGAAATGAAATTATTCCCAATTTTCCATTTTTACTTTCATCAATACGTTGACCTACAATAAGTACATTTGATTTATCATAATTGAAGCTTAATTTATACCTTTCAGCAAATTGGGCTGCAATGTCTAGCATTCTATTTAATTCGTTTTCATCGTTCGCAAGAAGTACAACGTCATCCGCCCAGAAAAGACTACCAGTGCAAACATCATGTATTCTGACACCAATATCATGTGAATTGAGTAGTTTAGTGAATTCGTGCATAAAGACGCAAAATAAAACAGGAGATAAAACACAACCTTGTTTCACTCCTTCCTCTACATTAAAGAAATCTGTTTCAATATCTCCAAATTTTACCTTGGCCTGAACATTATCATACAATGAGTCAATAAGTCTCCATACGCGACCTCTAATACCATTATTCCAAATTGCGAGCATTAACCCATCGCGCCAAACCGTATCGAATGCCTTACGAAAGTCCAGGAAAGCCATAAACGTTTTCTTGCCCTCAGCAAGGCGACAAGCAGCAATACTTTTCACCGTGAAAATGTGGTCTTCGCAACGATGAGCTGAACGAAAACCTCCCTGGACCTCCGTAAGGACATTTTTGCTTTCGAGGAAATTTGAGACACTGGTGGCCACGATCTTATTAAAAACCTTAGCTACGCAAGAAGTAAGTGAAATGCCTCTATAGTTGTTAAGATCTTTACGATCCCCTTTCTTAAAAATAGGAACAATAATCCCATGGTTCCACTCACTTGGTGTTTTTTCCAAATCAATTAATCTACTAAACAATTCAAAAAGTGACTTGTGGAGACATTTACCACCGTTTTTCAACAATTCATTTGTAATACCATCGATACCCGGAGACTTATTGTTTTTAGCGTTGGAAATAGCTTCTATTACAGTGTCAATGTTAATATCTACATCAAAAATACAATCAGTTTCATTTGTATCAAAATTGCACTTTTCCCTCCTTATTTGGTTAACAGTCTTTTTAGTTTCAATTGTTATTTCGTCATTCATATTGATATTCATTTTACCAAGAGTACTCCAATACTGGAGAATAGTTTGGTTCATTCTCTTTCTGTCAGAGATAACATCATTAGACACAGGATCTTTAATACAATAAACATTGGAGTTACTTTTACTGTTGCTACCTTTTAACACTTTCCAAAAATCCTTACATGAAGGTCCACCCTTATTGGCGATGTCAATAGATCTATTGACCCGCATTTCAGTAATTCTCTTTCTAATCAGACTTTTAACATAAGTGCGCTTATCCTGATAGGATTTCCAAAGATTATCCCCAGTATCTTTATCAGTTTTGTCTCCCTTCGCCCACCCCCTGTGCATCCTAGCAGGATTTCTACGATCTTTAATTGCTTGATCAATATCATCATCAAACCATGAATTACACTTGCTTTTGACTTCTTTAACGCCTAATCCATCAGATGCTGCCGCAATGACCCTCTTTTTCCAAGAATCCCAGAGGGTGTCCGGGTTATCAAAAGAATTGGCCTGCCAATCATCAAAATTACTATGCACTTGATTTTGAAAATTTGAAAAGTCTTTATCTTTAATATCCCAATACCACCTCTTGATACTATTGTTACCATTCTCTCTTTTGTTAAATGCACTATTGTTATGCAGCGTCAAGAGCAATACATTGTGGTCACTTCCTAAACCATATTTCCTGTCCTCGTCAACAACAAATTGTTTAACGTGTTTAACAAGATTATTTGAACATAGCATGTAATCAATAGTACTTTGTTGACCAGCTCGAAACCAAGTGAATTTACCAATACATTGTCTTGTACAATTAAGAATAGTTAAGTCTGAATCTTTTACAAAATGCAAAAGGCGTTTTCCATTCGAATTATATACAGGATCGCCGTCTGGAATTTCTTTCCCAATACGGCCGTTCATATCACCCATAATAAGAATATCAGGATCATTCAGGTCATTTTCCCTAATACGAATAACTTCTGAAAGCAACTGATTATACAGGGCCTCTGTTATCTCAACATCAGTGCCTTCAACTGGAAAATATGCCACGGCGATGTACATAGATTTACCTGAATTAAGACACAATTTTACCCATAGCCTTTCATATTCATCTGATTTCGAGTCAAACACATCATCATCAAGAATAGTAATGTTTTTGTTAATTAGGAAACCTATACCTCCTCCACCTTTACTCGTTCTGTTCTTGCCACACCACTGAAGACCATTAACACGGACAGAATCGTCAATCTTAAGAAAGGTTTCTGCTATACCAAAAACATGAAAATCCTCGTCATTCATGAGTTTACAAAGTTCATCAACTTTAGGCTTTAACCTATTTACATTATTAAAGGCAATATTTAGAGTCTTATAACACTTGGCCTTAGGCCTACTACTTTTAGAGCGAGTATTTCTACCTCTTCTATGACGTCTTTTCTTGATCTTATCCTTATCAGTATTACAACCAACATGTGATTCAAAAATTACATCATTATTTATAGGCTCACGTGCATCATGTTCATCAACAGTATCATTACAATTAACGTGTTTAACCTCATTAGTAATATCAATGTCGTCGAGCTCGTCATGTAAAACATCAAATTTATTGGGATGAGTAAAACTATAGACGGCCCAATCTTCCTGGCCAATATATTAAAATTCCTTACACAAACCCATGTGGGCTTTGTGCCCAAGTTCATTACAGTCATAACACTTGATGGCCTTACCATGTCTACAGTTCTTCTTCACATGATTCTGCTCATGTGAAGAAGAACAACCGCATGTAATAGATGCGGTTGAATGATAGCCTGAATGGTGGGCGGGGCTATTTTCCATATTTGGATTCATGACGTAACTCATCGACTGGTTTGGTTTTGGTCACTGTTTATTATAATGAGGGACGCTGCTGGGGGTAGCGACCTAATGTGTAAGGACCAACGCCTGACGGCGTTGATTATGGTGCTAAATATTGCGTTGGTCCTGTATGGACTAGTATAGCGTGCTCCTCGACCAGTATAGCGGGCTCCTCGACCAGTATAGCGGGCTCCTCGACCAGTATAGCGGGCAAAACTCGCATTTATGAATGATGTGGCTTGCCATAATATACAACAATATTGTTGGTGTGGTGCAACTTCGATAGCAAAGAAACTTTTCCACTTTTATCCGCATAGAGATAAATTGTCACTTTTATTGCACCACTATATGTTCCTCAATTAGGATTTGTATTTATATTGGCAAAGGAAAGAAAGGTATTATTGCTATTGCACAAGCACATGAACATTTTAAGTCATCCTGGTTGTTTTAAACTACTACAGCTCAACTTACCGTACTTTTCCTGATCAGACAGTCCATGCCAAAATTGTTACTACACCTTTACATTTCATCGAATCTCTTTTTGATGTCTGTCATTTTGAACATCACACTTGAAAGATGTATGCTATGTAGAAACTTTATTTTGCAATTTCATAATTTGCATATTATTAGCATATTTGCAAGAAAAAACATGAAAATCAATAAATACCTATATTTTTCACAATTTCAATATTTTATTAGAAATTAAGCATGTAGGCCGTTTGTTATGACTTGATGAATGAAGCTGTTAAACAGATTTTGATATTTTTGCTTATTTTTCCTTTTTTGCCCCAAAATGTGTAAAAATCACAATTGTTTGGATGACCTATATTTTCTTTGAATATTTATAAACATTTCTTAATTTAGGTATAATACAGTGCAGAAATAGATGTCAAAAAATCTGTTAAACAGATTTCCAATAAATTGTTCCATTTTCCATTTTGGGTTAAATACTCAATTTTCATGCGCGGGATATTTGAAACATAAAATGAAAACATGTCCATTGCACTTTTTCCTCGAGATATACTATAATATCAAGGTTACGGATATATTATAATCCCTTCTTATCTTCACTGATCCATCAGATACCTATTGTTATGAATGATCAATGTAAAGGTTCAGAACTGGGCTACTAATGGTCTGTCAAGTATCTATAGTTATTTTCATGACTGTGTCAACTCAAAAATCATGAAAGGTCGAATGTCTGATGTAGGAAAAGTATGATCAGTTGAGCTGTATAATTATTTCGGATTGTAGGATATTTGTCAAAGAAAGAACTGCATGCATAATAGTAGGGGATACATTGAGACAAAAGGGCTTTAACAAAAGTTAAACCATACACAAGATTGCAAGATCTAATAATGAATTTTCAATTGTGAATGCTTAATTCAGGCGAGGCTAATGATGTGCTCTTGTTTTATTCAAAGGGTCGCCATAGCAGCACTTTACGGGCTATTGAAACAAATGCAGTATATGGGCTTTATTTTCTACGTCCCTACATATGAATGGTCATGGTGTGAGCCGAATAAGCTAGTGGTTTGGTGACTCGAAGGGGGAATCTACAGTCTGTGGGTGCAAATTTTAAGCTTCAAAGAGAAAAAAAGAAGATTCGTGTAAAAAAATTGATTGGAATTGGAAATATGGGTCTATATAGAATGGGATACATTGGACCGTTGGGAGTATATTGAATTCTTAATTTTAAAATATGGCGTCTTTGGAAGTTAAAAGGGCATTTCGTGATCCACAGCCTCATCCCCCATTTTTCTCAAAAAATTTGAGATTTTTATATCTCTGGCTACATAATGTTTATGTACCAAATATTTCTTGCAGATTAATTCGTTTAGCAAAAATATTGCCAAATTTGAATTTCGTTCTGGTATACCAGAACGAAATTATAACAGTGGCCTATATGGGGCAGTGTAATACACATGTGGCGGGACGGCCGATTGCCAGGAGCTCGAAATGTCTCAATGTGTGTTAAATGAATACCTGATTAGCTGTAAGTTGGTATATGAATGTCAGGTGGCCGGGTTGACACCAGTTCCCAAAATGGGAACACGAAAGGTTTTGCGTGAGACGTGGGCAAGTCGTGGGGGCAGAACCCCACCGACAGAGTACCTTTTATAAGCAGAAGTGCATCTAAATAACACACGTAGTATTTGTCTTCATTATCTCCAACAATATTTTATTTACGTAACTCCAGACTACACATACAGGATTCAGTCACACAACTATTCAATGCACCCCACTCCTACAATGGCTTCTGTAATACTACTCAGCTAGCACCCTCCCTCACCTATCAAACGAATCCGATGAGCAAAAGAAAGATTTCCACGCGGCATCTGGAAGGCCCCGGCCGTCGTGCGCTCTCATTGGATACGGAGATAATTGATTGGATACGTACGGCGCGCTAATTGGCTGACGGAGATAATTGATTGAATCATAAAATAAAAAGGCAATTACCCAAATATAATATGTGTTGACTTGATTTACCAATACCGTTTCACACATAATCATGCATAACTCGCAAACGCAAAATCGGAATCAACTGAAATTTTGGGAATAGGCTTTTTTCGTGGATATATGGTCGAATCCAACCAAAAGTGTCCACGGGCCAAAAATAAAAGTCCGAAATAAAAATGTCTCCACAATTTTTTCCTTTTGCCCATTGATTGATGACATATTGGCCTTATAGGAACCAAAAGTGCCATTACTAATCTTGTAAAATAAATCCAGGACGTGTGATAGTAAATGTGATATCAAACCCAATGTTACCTACGAATACCACTAGGATGCTTTCACTATCGCAATAATGGAATATTCCCATTAACGCTTTTTTTGTGTAATGTAGACCACAGGGCGTCAGGAAAATGCTAGCTCAGCCAGAAAATATTTTATTTTATTTTTATAATGCGATCAATATGATCTTAGTCAATATATGCTAGTTTATTTTTGAAAATGAAGTTTAGGTCAGTTTCTGTATTTTATTTATCAAATGAGTATGAATCAATTTACGCATCAATTTACGCATTGTATAAGAACGAGTAGGATATATGTTTTCAAGAATATTAGGAATTATACGCATACACCTAACGCTTTATACAATGAAAAGGTGAAGAAACCCGGGTATTCGTAGGTAACATGAGCGATTTAACAATATCTATATTGAGTTTAGAGGTTTAAATTTTGCTATTATGGTAATGAATTAATAAAATGGTAGTTTTTAGATCTCTTTCAGATGGTACGTCCAAATGAATAAATGCCATTACCTTAGATCAAAAATTTTTGATGCTTTTAGCAAGATTTTGACCACTTCATTTTGATATACAAGTAGTTAATCAGCAATTTTACATAATAAATAATTGTTGAATGAATCCGTATATGGGTAATAATAGTGTCCTGGGGTACCGCTTAAAGTTTTTGACAATTAATTTCCATTGGTAGGGACACTTCATTACACATGTCATGTATTATGCTGTATTCGTAAGTAACATTTCAGTATTTGTAGGTAAGAATTAGACTTTTGGTGGATATCGCAATCAAAACTTCTTTTTATAAAGCACTTTGAATGTATTACTTTCTTTATGTGCGTTTATTGATACTTTAGACCCTATCATGTATTAATAATGTCAGTTCACAGCGATTGAAAGAGGATTGAAGTAAGAAACAAAGGCACTAAAGTGACTTTAATTTGCTTAATTGCACACAAATCGCTTAACCGTTATTGCAGACTTGTGAAGTCCATCTTGGAGTCAGTTACGTCTTGTGGCCTTTCGTTTGAGGGCAACTACAATTAGCTTTATACCAGGGTCCATCACTGTGTTGTCTAGATCATGAAACAATGAGAACAGTCGTTTTTTCCATGGTATTCGTAGGTAACCTTAGCGAAAACATCAAAATTACCTTCGAATAAATCAATTTGGACACAAATTACTCAGAAACCAGAAGGTCGATAAACATTTAAAATGAAGCACACATGACAGTTGACAAATCCAAGTATTTATCCCTTCTAATCTTCTTTGAATCTGATTTTTCTTTCAAATGAGCAGACCGTCGTCTATTTCAGTACATATTTTTCAACAATTAAACCGTATCCATTTTGCATGGTGGGCATGTATGTGAATTCGCAACTTTCATTGACATATGATTTGATAGCAAACACACAGGCCTTCGTTATGTACCAATATGGGCATTGGCATGAATGGCGGTGTTTCACAATACTGTCATGTCAAATTGTATTCGTAGGTAACATTCGGTTACCGAAATTTACCTACGAATACTTGCTTTTATTGTTGACATCTCAGAAATATTTAAACGCAGGCTATTGAAACTTGGTAGAAATATAGAGTCTATTACCCTGCACCTATTGCTTAACTATTGTTTACTATTCTCTCACTTTGTGGAAATGACACAGCTTTTAACATGTATTCGGAGGTAATGCATATTTTTACCAAACCTACCTTTGTGCCATTTAGAATTTCTGGCAGCTAAACACAATAATAAAGATGTCCGAATGCAATGCATTTCAGTATTGGACATATCAAAGCTTGTATCAATTGCGCATTTATTAGTGATTTCCATTTTTTAAAGATATATCTAGTGCTATGAAAAATTGTATTCGTAGGTAATGTAAAAAAATACCACTCAAAAAAGTATCACAAAAAATTCGTAATTATGTACAAATATGTGAAAAATTGAACAGGCAATCTTTGAAGACACACCTTTCAGAAAATCAATTTAGATTCAATCCAATGACTTCTTTTCATAACTGATTTAGATGTTTTTAAAAATACTTTAAGAAATATTTTGAAAAAATGGGTAAAATAGCATGTTTTGGGGTCTCTGTGTCTAAGTTTTTCACAGAAGGGGGGCTTATTATATATGGCGCGAAGCGTATGATCAAGCCGAATAAACACAATACAAAAACGAATGCCAATTGATTAATACTTTTAAGTTATGGCCCTGAACATGCCGTGTACACTTTTCGTTGGATTCGACCATATACTGAAAATGTCATAAAAAGAGGATGCTAGGATCACGAAATCCTCCTTTAAGTAATGCTTATAGTTTTGATATTATAACACAAGCGAAAGAAAGAAACGAGACACTATTTTCTCTGAATGATGGCATGGAATCCACTGACACAGAGTTTATTTCTATTTTTTGCCCTGAATAGTGCTATATAAAAGCATTCGATATTCAGCCTGAATGGTGCTACAAAGCATTCGGCATTCAGGATATAAATGATACATACAAATGCTGCCATATATTGACAGACTACCAGAAGCATACTTTTTAACCTAATCTTCTTTGAATTTTACCTTAGTCTTAGTATATTTATTTTTTCCCACGGATCCATTTTGTCAAAATCTTCGTCTGTAATAATGTCATCTATCGATTTATTCATTTGTTTCCTGAACTTAATTTCTATAGTTTCTTTTTGTGTATATTGGTGCAAAATACGCTGATATTCTGATGGTTCCATGAACTGGAAAATATTACATAATAATTCTCTTTTACTTGTTACCAAGGTATCGCTGTTGCCATTGTAGTTATCAGGCATCTTTAACCATTCCAAAACAGCGGCATGAAATTCTCTTTCAGCAAGACTATTCTCCGTTATTTTATCTATGGTAACTTTAACACGAGGAATTTTAATTTTTGTTAGGTTCATGAACGCCTCGAAAGCAGCACGGGAAGCAGCAGCATTATCAGAGTCACGGCCAGGTTTATGATACATGCATTGCTTTCCGTACCCAATGAAGACATTAAAATTGAGTTGTGGATTTTTACTTTCAAGTTCAGAAACAATTTCTATTAAATCTCTATCAATTGGGACACAATCTCCACAACTTGAATTGTTAATAAATATAAAAAGATTTACATCCTCCACATGGTGGTCACTATTACACAATTGAAACTTCTCATATACAGCTTTTTTAAAATATTGATATTGACCTCCCCCATCTTCATGATCTTGCTTAATTTGGTTTTCTGCATGATTTTCATGTTTTAGAAGTTGACTAGGGTTTATTCTCTTACTCGCATAACTCTTAAGATATAAGAACTTAGAAGTTTCACGATAAGAAGCGGTAACTCCTATTAAGAGTGCAGTTCCAATACGTTCGTCCATCATGGTTTTCAAATGATTTTGCTTCCTGTTTGTTATGGAAAGCTTCAAGTACTCATCTAGAAGAGCTTGGTCATGTGATTTGGGCTGATCTGCCAGCTGAAAAGTGCAAAAAGCAATTAAATAAAAAACAATTATAACTTTAATATTAAAAAAACAAACATTTATGATGTAACTATAAAATAATAAGTGAAATGCATGTAGTACAAAGCTTTTAGTACAAAGAAATTTATAATTACCTTAGTATTTGGCGAATAATCAGATCTTCTGGCCCGATGACTTCTAGTCTGAAGAGAAAATTAAAATGTGTACAGTAGTTTATGTATTAGATAAGGTTTAAGCATTCAAATACTGCTTTCAACTTTATCATTTTACCTTTATTTTTTTTATTTTTTGGTTTATACAAGCCTTCAATTAATAGTGAAATACTATTTTAATCGTAAAAAACAACATAATGCACATAAACAAAATGTATGATACTGTAAAAGTCGCAATGATTTGTATTCAAATGTACAAAAAATATTTAAAGGACTCTTAATGCTGAAGTACTAATTGCGGAATATGATATGGTTCTCATTTATGTGAAAGTTTTATAAATTACTTTTTTATTTGCACACAGATGTTCATGTGACGTCTGCATGTCGAAATACACACATCATTCCGTATCTTGTGCTTTTAATAACAAATAAAAACACTTTCTGTGAATGATAAAGCAACATTTTCACTAGGAGCATGTTATTTTTCAGGTCTTCCCAGATGCTTTTAAAAAATATAAAAGTTTGACATTGATTTTTAAGTTGTCCTGTAGTTCAAACAAGCTTTCAACAAAGAAATATGTAAATACCTTTGGCAAGTAATCTATATCAGTCTTTGTCTGTCCACGTCCACTGATGAAGTTGTGTATCCCGTTGTGTATGCCTCCTCTTGATCTTCTGGCCCGATAGTGACTTCTAGTATTCTGAACATGCTGAAGAGGGAATTCAAATGAGTATAAAATAGTTATTAAATACAGTCTAACCATTCGTTCAACTTCAGGAAAGAAAAAGCAAGAAACAATGTTGCCAGTTTGAGGAAGTGAAACTGTAACAAGGTATGTCACCAAATATGGATTTGATAGTATAAAATTCCCATCAAAACAGCTAATGAATGATGCATCATCATGATCATAGTAAATTAACATTAACATCAATGATGAAACAAACATTGATGGATAAAAACACAAACCGGCAGAGAGCTTCATGCATACTTTGTCACTTTTGTTTAAAACTTTTCTAAAACCAGAGAAAGTGAGATCATCTTCTCTGCTAAAACAAACACATTTCTTCAGTTGAAAGCACATATTAAATGCAGACATTGTTTACTCTGCAACTACAGTCCACCGAGTCCACTCCTAGACATACAACATGGACAGTTGCAATTTGTCTACAGGGGAGTTTTAGTCTGCGTCTCTCGGCCCTGTCGCTAAATTGAAATGAAAGTTTGCACAAATTATTTTAAGTTTTGCATGTCCCTCATGTTACCTCCAAAGTCCTTCGCTTTACACTGCCATGCCCATTTGCACCTCCAAAAAGACTTGTCACAGTTGTTTCGGAATTGTAGTCAGCGGACAGTTGATCTCCCGATGCCTCTGGCAGTCCGAACGGCATGCGTAGGTCTACTGGGCTGGTCCACAGCGCATTATTTGTAGTTACATTTATAGATTGGTTCGAGTTCCGATCGTATTGTGAGGAACTGCTTATCGAGGCAACTGAAATGAGATTTTAAAAAGATCCCTTTAGAAATTACCAATTAAAGTCACTCGTGATCAACCCATCGGCTCTGGTGGTGAAGAATGCTAAGGGATGCACCATTTAATTCTCATGGGGCATGGGAGTTTGGGTCAAGCGGAATTTTTTTTCGCCGGAAAGCGGCGGATTTGTTTTCGCTGCCTTTGGCGGCGGAATTTTTTTCTTCAATTCTAATGTATACCTTTATACAGAGTTGAGTGGGATTTCTTTTTTTTTTCTTTTTTTCTTTTTTATTTACTCATCAGTGAGTGAAGCAAATTTTTGGGTGGGGGCATCAATATGAGGCATTTTCCGAAGCTCGAAAATGCTTGGGGTGCAAAGCTTTTGAAATGCATGCATTTGATATGGATTGTACCTTAAATTATGAATTAAACCTTAAAATTATGAATTTTTCCTTAAAAGTATTGTTTTTTTTACATTAAATTATTGGGGGCCCTAGGGTACTTGGGCACCCACCAAAATTATTTGGGGGTGCAGGGCCTTCCCCTACACCCCCCACACCGGTTCCGGAGCCACTGATTAGGTATTAGGTTTTTAAAAGATATTTTGAAACTGAAATTAATGGTGATAGGCCTAAGTGACGTCTGCTGTTTAAGTTGATGAAAACAATTAAAATTTAACTTACATTCTTCATTTCCATGTTGGTGAAATTCAGCATTTGTGCCTCTAGTACCTGATGTTTCCGGTACTTGAAAAGTCGAAGCGTCTGGTCTTAACTGAAATAGCAGATACAATTATTGATTAAACATCAACTGTGACAAATGTTAATGTTTATGGACATAACCTATAACTGCGATAGGGTAACTTGGGGCAAATTGGGACACAGGGTAATTTGGGACAGTGATTTCGGAAATACTTTTATACCTTAAAATAGTCACATTTTGCCCATTTTTTTTTTAAAATAACTTTGATATAATGTCTATTTATATTTCAAACCGTTTAAAAGTACCATTCTTCATTAAACAGGAACTTCTGAGGGCCGTAAGCTTAACACATCAAAATAAGTATTCATTTTTTTGTCATGTCTAAGCAGAGGTCACGACTTGTGGCTCAATATCTGAATCAATGGTCCGGATTAGTGTTTCTCAAAATAAAAAAATAACTTCTAAGCTACCCTTTCAATTAAATAAGACAACAATTGTAACTTTTTCTTCGAAAATTATAAGAAAAGCTTTCTTTTAGAAATATGCCAAATTGGGGTAAAATGGGACGCCATTGATTTACTGTGTGCTAACTCAAACTGTCCCATTTTGCCCCAACAAAAAAAGTCCCATAGTAAATCAATGGCGTCCCATTTTACCCCAGCTGTCCCATTTTACCCCAGCCTCTGTTACAGAAAAATCTTGCAGTGGGGTAAAATGGGACGCCTTAAAGACACCTTAATAAAATAATGAAGCCGGAGGCCGACCGGCACCAATTTTTGTGAAACGTAAGTCTACTATACACTTGGTGATGTACATTTTGTTTTATAGTGGTCACTTGTCGCAAGTTGTCGGGTATTAGTATTATAGCCGAGATCTGGTGGGGCAAAATGGGACATTAGGTGGACCAATTTGCCCCACTTCCCCCTACTTACAAATATGTGGTTCTCACTATTTATTTCAAAATGGCTGCTATTTTGAGGCTATTCCTTCATATCACCAGAATGTTGAGCCAGGTGGATAAATAAACAATTGCACTGACCACTCTCGTATATTATTATCAGTGGCGTAGCGTCATAGGAAAATTGCCAAAAAAACGGCTTGTGCCCCCAATCATGGTCGGTGCCTCCCCCCCATATGATGACCACGCTACGCCACTGGTTTACATTATGTCGGCTGCTATGCCTATGTGTCTCGTTTTACGTTTTACATACAAAATAACATCTTCAAATCTCTCATTTGCTACTATCATAATGAATTCTATAGCGTATTGTCCCTTCAACAATAGGAGTTTTGATTGAATAAAAATCGGTTAGACTGTCATTTAAGTAGTAATTACTACTTGTCATAGACGTGATAGAATTGGCTAACTCCTCCCCCCGGTCCCCGCACTCCGTGCTTCCGCGGGTATTCATGCTTGTCGGTGAACTTTAAAAACACCCCTTTTGCATCTCATTTCGCGAAGTTTTAGGGAAAAACGCCCTTTTTTAGCGATTTCGCGAATTATTTGCCCTTCGACAATACCCCTATTTTCGCTAAAACGCGAACAATATTTCTAACATACCCTTTTCTGACAGAAACACGCAGGCTGCTCCATGAAAATACCCTATTTTTTCAATTTCGCGAACACGTGGTTTGAAAAACACCCCTTTTTGTGTGTTTCGCGAATCGCATTTCTTCATCTGAAAACACCCCCTATTTCGCGAAATTTTCGACGAGCATGAATACCCATGGATGCACGGAGTGCGGGGACCGGGCTCCTCCCGCCCGATATCTGACGGTCTTACGTTTGTAACGTACCATGCAGTCTGGGCCCGAGACTACGAAACTGGATTGCGATGAGAAATCTAAACTCTAAAGATGGTGGTTTTTTTATACTTTATGCAAAAAGTCCACATTAGACCCCAAAGTTTATTTGTGGAAATAAAAGATCAGATTACCATAAAAACGAAACAGTACGGTAATCTTTGGCGGGGGTCTAATGTAACTTTTACATAGAATTTTCATCATCATTTCAGTCTCCATCTTCACTAAATTAAAAAAAAGGGGGGCTATATAAAATCAAAATAAAATACTCTGCCTGCTAAACGACATCAACTGTACCACGATTGGGTACCACAAATCGTTATATACATGATGTGCAGTTAATATTCATATATTCTTTTATACATAGGATGCTTCAGTTTTAACACAAAAAATAATGCATTGAAAACCCTCCCACTCGGCTATTTTAAAATGGTAATCAGGTTTCCATAGTATGATAGCTTATGATGCATTAAAATGTTTCATATTCTAAAGCCATTCTAGAAACACTTGGAGTTTGGCGGACGCCGCTGTGGTGGGCGTGCTTACCACTTCTTTATCACACTCATGAGCTAATCAGATCACACTACCATCACGCGAGACCGAGATTGTCTTCACCACAGCCAATTTCTGTCATTCCGAACAAACCTGTGTTTGTGATTGAGCTACATGCAGTCTGGGACCGAGTCTATACTTCTCGCAAGCTGAAACCAGTTTGCACTGGTTTGGGGGAAAGCCCCTGCTCACGCAATATCGGTAGGGCTTACCACTCGTGACGTTTACACAATCATGGAGTAAGTCTACAATATCAATATCAACCATTAAGCTCTTTCTATCACGTGCAGGCAAGAAATATATTAAAGCATGCCAGCATTATTACAAAATAGGCTTTTTATCATGGCTTATAGCATGTAGCTTGAGATTGAATACGGTATGGAATTTCCTTTTTGACTAGAACTAGTAGAAGGCTGACCGTAACATGATTTATTTATGAGCGGCCTTCCTTTCCGTTTTTAATCTCCAATTCCGTTTCTCTCTTTCCTTTCTATAGACCTATCAGCCGACTTCATTCAGCCCGGGCATATCAGGACCTAAAGGTGTCTCTGCACGGAGCAACCGCAGTATTGCTAGTATAATACTAACAGAAATATAATATTACAAACGGTAAATCAGCGAAATAAATAATCAAAAAGAGAGAAAGCAAGCAAATATTCAACAATATTTATGTTCCATTCCTGAGATGTCCAATAAATTCATGTAACTTTCAAACTGAAGATTCGTATCATACGATCGTATTTGCAGTAGGTATGAGTTCTCCCGTGAGTTCTACAAATCCATAGAGCTTGGTGATAGTATTGTCCTCGATGCATTGTATGGCGCCTCGATCATTCGACATGTCCTCCTTGTCCATTACCATTGATTGACAGCAATGAAAATAATATTGAAATATAAACAATAATAATAATAACAATTAACACCAACCTTTTTGGGGTCCTTGTCACGTAAATCTGGGTCCTTGTCGCGCAATTCTGGGACCGGTACAGGCTCGAGAGCCTTTATAGGCTCAACGACCTGTACCGGTCTCCCGCGAAAATTATTATTCTTACCACCAGTAGAGTTTGATTCAGAGTTCGACAACAGCATTAATGCTCAACCTGTGATTGATCGGAGCATTTTATAGTACATTGGTTTCCGGCTGGAAACACTGCGCGTGCGTCAAGGTTATTACATGGGTTTCACATACACCACATTTCGCCATACTACATTCTAGAAACGCTTGCTGTTAGAATAAGAAAGATTTTAATGCTAATTTATTGCGCATTCTAGGGAAGCGTGGTTACCTTTTTAAAATAACCGAGTGAGAGGGTTTTCAAGAAAATATTTTTCCTGTCAAAACTGAAGCATCCTCTGTATAAAAGAAAATATGAATATTAACTGCACATCATACATAACGATTCGTGATACCCAATTGTGGCGCATTTGATGTCGTTTAAGAGGCAGAGAATTTTATTTCAATTTTATATACGCCAAAATATTTTTTAATTGAGCAAGAATAAGGATAGAAAAAACGTTGAAAATTCTATGTGAATATTACATTAGACCCAACCAAAGATTACTGTTTCGTTTTTATGGTAATCTAATCTTTTATTTCCTGAAAAAACATGTTGGGTATAATGTCGAATATTCACATACTTGATCAAAACATCGAACGTGTATACAAGAAAATGGTAGGTTTTCCTCTATAGTATTTTACTGACCATGGAAATGTACTGAGACACAAGCACGTGTCAAAATCGATATAATGTATTGTACATATAGACGCCCAGTTATCATGTTTATTGTTGGATTTTTTGTATAAAACACGCAGTTAACAACAATTGAGCGCTAATAATACACATAAATGTTTTTAGGCAAATAAAATTCCAAAATATGGTACGTTTTCTGCCTTTGCTTGTCACGTGGTAGGCCTATGTTGAAGTTGCGATTATATCTTCAAATAAGTTTCAAATGAATTCCAACAAGACAAGTGGCCGAGTGGTCTAAGGCGCTGGGTTCATAGTGTGTCCAAAGCAGTCCGCCGCCGTGAGTTCGAACCCCGCCTCCGCCAAACTTTAATGAAGTAAAATTAAAATTAAAATTTTACTTTAAAAAAATTTCATATTGGGGAAATGTGACTGGCAGAATTTATGTATGGCGTGGAGTGGTGTGGGTTTCACAAGGCTTGATTCCAGAGGGGCGTAAGTTAATAACAGAAACAGCCATGCAGAAAAGAATAACTCGAGTCACTCCTCCCTACGCCATACATAAATTCCCCCATCCCCATTTCCCTACTATGAAGAGGTGGCCCTCGAACCCACCGTAACGCCGCAACTAGCCGCTATCGTGGTTATACTTCAGTCCAGCGCGCTAATCCGTTCGACCACCTGACCTATTGATAGCCATATTGAATTTTAAACATATATAATTATATAATTTTAGCACATAGCAATACAAATCTGTTTCGTATAGCCTACCGGTAGATGGTTTGACCCATCCACACTCTAAACAAATTTTTAACAAATTAAACATAATAGGCAATTCCAACATATAGGGTATAGAATAGAAAATACGACAATACGTGCAGTGTGCACTACAGCAGCATACGCCATTGGCCAAGTGTTTTTAAAATGCGTAAAAAAACAACTTGATTTTAATGCTATTTATTGCGCTGGTCACGGAAGTCCTGTGACCTCTCCGGAAAAAGCCGAAAATCAGATTTTATATGTGCAGAACAAAAAAAAAAAAATGACAGCTGCCCTCATTCGTAAACACTCGGGTTACGGAACATAATACGACACTAGTGCAGTGTAGACCACTGGTGGATGCAGTCTAAAGCAGATGACGTAGCCTACCAGGCTCACTGATCTACAGAGGTCAGTATTGTCAATAGCCTTAGTCTGAGGTCCCTCGGCCCATAGTCTCAAAACTATTAAACAGTTCGGAACAAAATGACCATGCGTGGCTGTTGAAGAACTTGTCGATTCAATCTACCATCATGGCAATTTCTGCCATGAAGATATCGGGGCGATGACACTGTGCTCCGTGGTATAGATGTTGAGTTTACCCCTTTTATATAAGATTTTCGCATATAACCCCCAAGTTAATCTAAGCAAATGGAAGATTAGATTACCATAAAAACGAAACAGTAATCTTTATTAGGGTTCTATGTAATTTTTACATAGATTTTCACCACTTTTTCAGTCTTCATTTTCACTAAATTCAAAAAATATTTTGGCGTAGGCCTATATAAAATTGAAATAAAATTCTCTGCAGCTTACACGACATCAACTGTACCACAACTGGGTATCACGAGTTAATATTCATAGATTCTTTTATACATAGGATACTTCAGTTTTTACACAAAAAATATTTTTTAACGCATTTTAAAAACACTTGGCCAATGGCGTATGCTGCTGCTGTGAACTCGAGTCAAGCGTTGTAACAAGAAGAGTCTTTAAAAACAAACAGTTCACGGATCAGGTGTATAGTAATTTGCGCTAACTAATTTTCATATCTAACCTACTCTGCACTGATTTTACAATAAATAATTTATAAGTGATTTGAGACATAATAGAGAGATTGCGATGTTCCAAACGCAGCAAGTGGAACGTACGTTTTCACGTACGTTTTTACGTACGTTAATACGGTGTTAAATATTGCTAGTCTCGGTTCAAAACTGGATTGTGCTCATTCGTCACGAAGTAGAACAAGTCAGCTGGAATGAAGACTATAATATTTGATCTAATCTAATCTAGGTCGATAGAGGGCATAGTGATTGAAAAAATGAGCTGAGTCTCTGCCTAATTCAAACAGGCCGCCCAAAAACATATATTTTGGTAGATTAAAGATCACTACATCCATACATCTGACTTTACTTTCAAAATGAGACTTTTCCGTCCTGAAAATTGGGCGCGTTGCATGGACTTAGACATGAGGTAAAATCAGCATATTTCAACGTAGCATCTGCGTTTTATTCTACGTTGGAATCCAAAATGGGAAATCGCAATGTCATTTTTTTTTTTTTTTGTATCACACACATTTCAATGGGCAATCTCTGCGTATAAATAATGCGTTTAAATTTAGTTCATTTTTAACACATCGCTGTACCTTTATTATAATGATTTGTTACAAACAAAAAGGATCATAATAATAATTAGACTTTCCTTCGTATGTTCATTATCTTTGACTGTCTTTAAAATACTGTGAAATGGACAAATTTTGTGCATTTTCAACGATGTATCTACGTCGATTTCGCACGTGGAATATCTTCAAAAAATGAAAGAGAAAATCAGGAGGGCAAAGGAAAAGAAAAAGGGCAAGGAGCCCTTTTCTAGCAAAATTCAGGGCCAAAATAGTGTAAAATACAAAATTTTTCCGCGCTACGCGCGCACATTGTAACAGTAAAGCCCTTTTTAGCCGGATAATGGGCGAAAATAGTGTAAAATACCACATCATCCCAATAAGGCCCTTTTCGGGAAGCTCGAAGACATACAGTCTCTATGTATTGTATGACAGGCGATTCTTTAAACAGTACGCATTAACCTTCTGAACCTTCTGAAGTTGTAGTCAGCAGGGCGAAAACCGCAAATCGCTAACTATTTGGTGACCTGCAAGCTAGAGGTTTTTCTTGAATATATCTAAAGATGGGGCTGATATAGTGGTTTGAGTGAGGGAATTCCATGCCCTTCCAGTTCTTGGGAAAAATGAGTTTTATAGACGTCCTTCTTGATGAATGGAATTTCAACATGTAGGTGGTGGTTTCTTCTCAAACCCGCAGCAGAAGAAGTTTGAATATAGGCTTCTTTGTTGATTCCTACCAACTCATTTTGGATTTTGTAAAACATAGCTAAACGATTTCTCTCCTTCTGACAGCTAGAGTGTCCCATCCGAGATCTTCCAGCATTTGAGTGACACTACTTTCTCTTTGGTAATCCCCTGTGCAAAATCTTGCAGCTTTTCTCTGCACACTTTCAATCTTCTTTATGAGTCCGCCCTGTATGGGTCCCATGCACCCGCAGCATACTCTAAGACTGGACGCACTAACGTTAGATATGCAGTAGACTTCACTTCCCCTGGACAAAACCACAAGTTTCTCCTCAGGAAACCCAGGGTCCGGTTTGCTTTGTTAACTGTGTTTGTAACATGTTCTCCCCAGTTCAGCTTGTTATCCAGCTGCACCCCTAAGTAAGGATTTGAGTTTGGCTGCTGTAAAACTTGCCCGCAGAAAATATAGTCTCTGTGTGGAGGGTTTCTCTTCAAGGAAATTTCCATGACCGTGCATTTGGAAGGGTTAAAGCTCATCTTCCAGGTCTCCTGCCATGTTTCAAGAGATTTTAGATCAGCTTGTAGAGAGTCCATGTCCCTTTCATTTGACACTGTAGAGTACACCAGGCAGTCGTCTGCGAAGAGTCTTACTTGGTTGCTCAACATGTCCGGGAGGTCGTTTATATAGGTTAAAAACAACAACGGCCCCAACACCGTCCCCTGTGGTACTCCAGAAAGGACCTCTTTGGGTGATGAAAAATTGCCCTCACATGCAACTCTCTGGGTCCTATTTGATAGGAAACTTCTGATCCATTGATGAAGGTTGTTTCTAATCCCGTAGTGATGAAGCTTATTCAGAAGGCGTTCATGAGGAACCTTATCAAAGGCTTTGGAGAAGTCTAGAACTGCCATGTGCACTGAATCCCCTTGTTCCAAAGCTCTTGCAATATCATCAACAGTTAAAATGAGTTGAGTTTCAGTGGAGCGCTTAGATCTGAAGCCATGTTGTGAATCAACCAAAATATTATGCTGCTCCAAGTGATCCATAACATGTGAATGTATAATGTGCTCCAGAATCTTGCAGCTGACGCTTGTTAACGAAACGGGTCTATAATTTTCAGGCACGGCTTTGTCCCCCTTTTTAAAGATGCCACAAATGTTTGCCTCCCTCCATTGATGGGGAGAGTCCCTTGATCAACAGAAGCTTGGAACAAGTCTGTAAATATCGGCGCAAGTTTCTCAGCAAACATTTTGAGAAACCATGGAGGTATCTCATCAGGTCCTGCTGCTTTATTCGGAGACAGTACTTGGAGTTGCTTTAAAACCCCCTTTTCATGAATAATTAAATCTGGAATGTCTTGAATACTGCTACTGCCAAGTGTAGGAATCGCTTCCTTGTCTTCCCTTGTAAAGACACTAGCAAATTGTGCGTTCAATGCCTCTGCTTTTTCCTTCCCATCGCTAATGATATTATTGTTAACTTTGAGATCTGCGACACCGCTTTCACTTTTACCCAGTCTTTTCATGTATGACCAAAACTGCTTGGTGTTCTCTTTCATTGCAGTGGTAAGATTATTTGCAACAAACTCACGCTCGGATTCATTGAGAGATTTCTTAAGTTCTTTCTGGCAAGACAAAAATTTTTTCCAGTCATCACTACTTTGCGACTTTTTCGCCTTGTTAAAAGCCCTCTGCTTCCTGCGTCTGAGTCTGTGGTGTGATCTCTTAAACCATGGCAAACTGTTTGGTTTAGCAGCTGTCTTTTGAGGAATATGCTTATTCATGACTGTCTTTATTTCACTTTCAAGATTGTCCCACTTTTCTTGCACAGAGACATTTCCCATGCTAAAATACTTGTCCTTGAAGGTACTCAACTCCTCATTAATCAAATCTTCATTTGCCTTCCGCCTGACGAAGTACTTCCGTCTTGGTTGTCTCTTCCATTTTGCTCTCAAATCTATGTCGGTGATTACCATGTAATGATCACTGAGTCCTGGATCAACTTTGACATCTCTCACAAGACTTGAATTATTAGTGAATACAAGATCCAAGATACTGTCTTTTCTTGTAGGTTCCAACACATGCTGGTTTAAACCAAAACCTGTTGTAGTCTCAAGAAGCAGCTCTGCTGTGGATTTAGATGCGGGGTGATCGCGGATGACTGTGCTATTTTTCCAGTCAATATTTGCTTGATTGAAGTCGCCTGCCAGGATAATGTTATAGCCCTTGCCTTTCTTTTCAATTTTGTCAAGAGAAACCTCAAGATCGGTGACAAATTTTACATTGTCATGTTTATGTTTATAACCGGTGCCAATCAGTAGCGAGTGGCGCCCCTGGAGTTCAAGTTGGTTCCACATGAGTTCATTTTCTGTTTCAAATTCTTCCCGCCTTGTCATGATGAGATCCTTCTTGCACGCAAGTAGAACTCCACCATGGATCCCCTCTTGCCTATCCTTCCTAAACACATCATACGAGTCCGGGAGGATTTCAGAATTTTTAATGTTCGGCGAAAGCCAAGTTTCGGTGCCTTGAATGATATCAGGTTTATATTGTTCAATAAGCACTTTGATATCGGCCGATTTGTTACCAATACTCTGGAAGTTCAGTAACATAATACGTATTGATTCCCTGCTACTCTTCTTTGTTTTTGCTTTATTAGAAGAAACTTTTTAGCTGCTTTTTACCGGGGGTACTGCGATCAGGAATCTGACAGTGGTCGTCAGATACGTCAGAGAAGGTTGAATTTCCATCGTCATTGTCACTCAAACTGGAAAATTGGTTGCTGGTACTGCAATCCAAAAATGACTTGAATAGAGAGTCTGAAAAATTCATTATGTCACACATTGGGCATATCCAGGTGCAATTTTTTCCTTCGAATTGTAAATAAGTTTCATTATCAACTCCACCACATTGCGCATGGATCCACTTTTCACAGTTGTCACACTCCAGTCCCTGTTGGTATTTTGTCACCAAGTTATCACACATACCACAAGGCTCAGGTTTACAAAGTGGGCAAAACCATTCCTGGTTCTGTTTGATAATGTTTTTGTATTCTTTCGAGGAAATATTGGCACAATTTGCATGGTATAAATCGTCACACTCAACACATTGCACTTTTCTGCGATTTTTCATTATTGGAACTTTACAGCTCTCACACTTGACTGGACCAGGGTTTAGATTGATATCACCTGATAACAATAAGATCATGCAGATGCCAATATGTCTGTTTGGACGAAGCTGGATATTGATATATCTTGGTCTAGACAACAATTTATATGTAGTAATATACAAAGTTGAACCTGCTGTACAATCCACTCTAGCTATTGTCTGAGAAAAACCTCCATCCCACGAATTTAACTTGTCTAATGAATGATTTACTTCTGTTTCAGATGTACGCCCGTTTACACACGTCATACAATGTTTCACAAATAAGTAGACTAATACTATGTTCACAACACCACTGATATTCATGATGAGAGTTTTGCTGGAAAATACACACACTTAAACTGGAAAATTATGATTTATCTCCTGCTACTTCTGCTAACGTTTTATGCTGCTGCTGCTGCCAAAAAAATTCACAATTGCACAATGTAAACGAAAGATGTATAGTTGATGACACTAAATGAAATGTTTTGCTGCAAAGATTTGTTCTCCTCTTCAAGTTCAACATACAATGATATGAAAAAATATGAAATGTCTACTTCCCTTTATCTCGAGGTCTGTGAAGTTCAGTTGCTTGATTTCTGCTCCAAGTTCTGCTCCTGCGCCACACCCTATTTGGTCGGATTCAAAATGGCCGCCGCTTTCCCGCCAAAACCAAAGATGACACAAATCACAAATATTGCACCAATATCACAATGACCCATACACCAGATGATGAAGAAACTATGCTATATTTCAGATGATACACGATTACAAGATGGATGATGATAAATAACATGTATTGCACAAAATGATCCACCGATGCGATGTCCTCTGCTCTGCTTCTGTACTGTATATGTACTGCCACGCCTACCAATTGCACTCCAAATCCTATTCTGCTGGGCTAAAAATTTTACTGAAGAAACCACTGCTGCTTGTAGCCATAAAATACATCCAAAAGTTCACAAATTTCACATATAACACTGCCACTAGTTGATAAAAATAACTTAAAGATGGTTGAAGACACGATGAAAAGATTGCACGTTCCGTTGCTGTGTTGCACTTGAAGATCCTTGCTTGTTGGTTGATAATGTAAACTCCGCCGAATTCCTCTCTCTGCTTCCCGGTGACTCGTTGGTCTTCACACTCGAAGTTAAAAATACATCAAAGTTCTCAACATAAATTCACAGTTACTCCACAAAGTTCACTATATTAAACATCCAATGATAAAAGCCAGTTAGGCAATGAAGACATCCAAAAATTTTGAAAAATATATGCAAAAAGTTGATTAAAAAAGAGAGAGCTCCGGAGCTCCAGAAAAACACGTCTAGCTTGCACGAAGTCACCGATATATATCATTAGCCAATATGTACTGGAAAAAAATAGTAAGCATTAGGCAATGTGCGAAATTATAATGTCTATTATACTGGCATATGGATAGTAGCATTCTTTAATGCTACTACCGTACAATTCTCGTCAGCATAGAGTTCCGTTAAAATATGATGTGGAAATGTTTCGGGAACCAGCCAGTTTTACCAGTGATAACCAAGATGGCGATCTCCATGCACTGACGATCGGAGAGGTACGTAGTAGCAGCTTTTCCATGTAATTTATCCCTTTTCTGTACGTTTGTCGTGGATATACCTAAGGTATAATTATAATTGTCATTTTGCGCGGTTTTGATCAGGCACAACCACACAATGATGTGAATGCGTAGCCTCGGGAATGATTGAGGGTGCCGAATTCTGCGTACTTGTGTACGTACTGCATTGTAGGGAATAGGCTTTTTTAATACCCAATAGAGGCCGTCAGCCTTTCGCCATCTTGTGGGTACAAATGATACGCGGTTGCATGCGTCGGACACTACGCGCAGGGCGCAGCTTGCCACGCAACTGTTATCGCGCATTGGCATGGTGATTTTGCTGTTCACCCATGGAGATCGAACGACCATCGCATAGCGTGTACCCACAAGATGGCGGCATATGACGCCACGCTGACGGCCTCTATTCTCTCGGTCGGGGCTAGCCCTAGAACTCTGGCCATAGTATCCGCTTTTACTTCCACTAGGGCCAGAGGCACTTACATTGAAAAATTTGTTGGAGATGCTTGAACGATCCAGTACAAAAAATCAATGCTTGATCGATCGAGCCGAACTTATACAAATGTGTGTCAGGTCACTAATTAACATGATAAAACCCACTTCAGAACACACAATCACCAGTCATTTCTAAAGATGCATTTATACTCAATCGCTTTTGCAGAAATCTGAATCGCACACATGATCAGTGTACTAAATCGCCGTCGATTTGCCTGCTGAGCATGCGCATGAATCGCTGTTTTTCAAAAGCGACACGTAGGCCTATATTGACACCCTCTGTCGGTCAAGCGTTCTCTAGAATTGCACACATAACTTGTGCAGTTAACGACAATGATTCAGTGTGATGATGAGTAACCTATGGGTATAAACTATAAACACAGCTTTACACAGTGACTAATTTACATAGGCACAAAAGACATGAAAGACCATGTTCATGTACTGTTACTCAGCCACACAGGGCAGAGTACATTGTAGGTCCCGGATGTTCGGTACATGTTCCTATCTCGTCAACGTTATACCTTTCCAACAAGGAAAGAGATACGAAAAGCGAACGTCTAGTCGGGGCCACGTCACATCCATTTATGCATTGGAGTGAAAACAACTTACCTGGTACAATTCTCTTGGTCGGGCTGACGTCACAGAGGGGAAATAGCCTTGTAAAACCAGTGTGCGCATGTGCAGCGCATGTGCAGTTCCCCTTTCTCGAGCTGGTTGCTATGCACTCGCTTGTGCAAAGGGGACGAAGGGGACAATGTTTCCGGATGTCCGACCGAGTGAATACTCAATCATGTCAATAGTGTACAGGCCAGGGCAAAGTCAAAGTGGCAGAGCAGAGTTCAGCGAATGTTGTTTTCACTCCAGTGCAGTGCTATTGTCTGCCGGTTCATGCCCGGATGTCCGACCGACAGAATACGCATCATACACTAGAACATGGAAACATTCAAACATTAAAAGCTAGCACACGAGATCAAATTAAAGGAGTACCGGCACTTCTACTTCTACTTCTCTGAAAATACTCGTCAACGCCTGCTCGGCAACTAAACAAGGGTAGTATTTCGTGATCCTATCATCTTCTTTTTAATACATGACATTTTTCAGTAGATATCCGCGAAAAAGCTTATTCCCAAAATTTAAGTTGATTCCGATTTTGTGTTTGTGAGTTATTTTTTGCATGATTATGTGTACTGCTCCATACTCCATAGACAATGTTACATGGGTCAAATCAACAGTGGTCGAATCCATGGGTTCCTACACTTCTACTTCTACTTCTGTACTCGGTAGGTTCCACATGTGGATATATAGCCCAGGGACTTTGTCCATGAGTGGTGCAAGAGTGAGTGTGTGTATTAATACAAATACAGGGTGCGAGTAAAAAACCAATAGCTGCAGACTAGATTGATGCCGCCACAGCTCCCCTGAAAGTCTCAACAGACGGTGAGACTAGGATGGTGCCGGGAAGTGAGTTCCACCACAGTCTGAGGGCCAATGACCAGGCCGATGACAAACATTCAAATTTCACGATATCTTTGCTAAACGAATTAATCTGCAAGAAATATTTTGTACATAAACATTATGTAGCCAGAGGTTTCCAGTGATATAAAAATCTCAACTTTTTTTTAGAAAAGTGGGAGATGATGATGTATGGCTCAAAATTTGGACTGCTCGCCATTCAGTTTACTGTCATTAGGTATTTTGAAACGGTTGATGTTTAATGATCCCCGATTTCTGGTCGATTATTTTAGCTGTGTCACGTGCATGATGTCGATGCTTGGTGGGAACCAGCCTAATTCACTAAAAATTCAGTTTAAAAACATGATCGCCGATATTGATGTGATGCGAATCCTATGCAAGCGATTATATTTGGCAAAATTTGACCTTTCTAGGCAAGTTGACAAAACTGATAAAATATGATAAAAGACAGTCTTAATTAAGTATGTGCATCGCTTTTGGTGTTTTGATGTTTTGAGAGACTGTGAGGGATCCCAAACAACAGGTGACGTAGCCTATTCTTGACGGTCTTAGCCTTATACGTTGGACACAGGGTTATAGCTAGCTAAATCTTAGTGCGGGTGAAATTTATATGAAATTTTAAAAAATTGAAATTTGATAAGAATTTCAAATTTTGTACTGATTGTTCATTAAATTTGAAACATTTGAGACTGGAGTGCCGGGTAATTGGGCTCAAAATTAACTTGAGTGCCGGGTAGAAATTAAGAGTGCTGGGCGGGTTAGCCCGCCACCGCCTGGCATGAAGCTACAACCCTGGTTGGGCATGTCAGATAGTATCAGTTTGTGAATGAGGACAGTTCCTTGTACTAGATGCATCTTATAAATTCTTAATTTATCAATAAGAAGAATGCACAATTGCTATCAGTAAAAGAATGCATTGCTAGTCATGCTAGTTAATAAACATAAATTTAGTTACACATGACAATTGACAAACATTATGTTTTAGGGTATTTCGTGATCCAGCCTCATGGCCGTCATGGGAGCCTCATTCCCCATTTTTCTCAAAAAAGTTGAGATTTTTATACCACTGGAAACCTCTGGCTACATAATAATTATGTCCCGGGTTTATGTATTGCAGATTAATTTGTTTAGCAATAATATCATCAAATTTGAATTTCGTTCTGGTATACCAGAGACGAAATCCCCAAAATACATAAATTTCCGCTATTTGAGGCAATTTAGCCCCCCCCCCTCGAAATTCACTTTGCCCCCGAAAAAATTTTCCTGATGCCGCCACTGGGATATACCAGAGAGTAAAAACTCCGGACATTTTTAGACTTGTTTAGACTGGAACTCAGTCTCCAATGATAGTCATTTATCTATTGGCCGTTTATGACCAGCATTTGGACTGGGGAGTTCTTATGCTACATTTTCCGAAGAGCAGTTTCTGACCATTGATAGCTTAGCCTTGCTTTGGGATTATTGGGGCAAAGGACCGTTATCTACAATATATATGAATCCTTTCATGACCACTGAAGCATAGTCAAGTCTGCCAATGACACTCAGGAGGGTGCCTGTTCATAGGGGCAATTTCGGGAACTACGTCACGCTATTTTTTGACCTAGGCTACATCATTTTTAACGCATGCGTGTTCTTCAATACAGCTTTAGTCTCCTCCACCTTCGCAACACGGCAGTGCGGCGGAGGAGAATGCTAGCTGGTCAGACAGTTTAATTCTATCAAGCATAATACCTGAACCAACACCGTCATTTGATTGATTCACTACAGAATATATTGTATACCGGTACTCAAAATATAATTTTACAATTGTAAACCTATCAACTTCTATATTTGTGTACTAAAATAAAAGGACACATGAATAACATCATGTAGAAACAAAATGGCCGCTAATCCGCCTATTGTCTAGACCTAGGCTACATCTTTCGGTTTCGTTACATCATTTCAGATGCCTATCCCGACTATATCCCTGGGACACTCAGCATAAATTGCGGAATAAATTGAAAGACCATGTCACTCTCGACAAAAGAATGTCAATGTATGCATGCATGTCAAAGGTCATAAAACGCCAATTTGGTGTTTGTTATACACCCAGAATATACCGTACATGTACCTTTTAAAGGCCTATGTCTGGACTCACTCATCAGTCACCAGTCCTACATGTACGCCATACCTTACACCATACACTTAACGATTTGTGCAGGTCAGTACAGACAAATCCAACTAGCCAAGTCATGGTCAGGATTTGGTCGACCATTATTGGGTCCACGCATGCACCAAACAGGGTGGATTAAACCAGCTTGAAATTCGATGTTAGATTCTTTTGTGTTGTAAACTGTCATCATTCTTTTGTTTACGTGTAACACAGGTGATAGAATGCAGTTTAAAATACCCTCCAAGGCCGCATCATTTCACATTTTAGGTGAGATAGAGCCAATAGGGGACCCAGGTAATGGCTGCCATTGAGGTGTAGGAATGCGTGAAATTGGATTAGTCTATATGAAAAATTTCATCAAAATTTGGTCAACAGTATATAAAATTGGTACCCACCTTATTGTGCTTGCTATTTTAAGACTCATTTGAAACAAAATCAAGGACCTAATGGGAGTGTCCAAAGTATTAAAAGTCACTAAGTTTACCAAGTCACACACAAAGATAAAAACACACGCATAAAGGCTCAAATTAAGTTAAACTTCCAAGACCTGGTGCAAGCAAGCAGTGAGCAAATAAATACTAAGAGTAGAAAAGAACACCACTGTTTCTATGTTTTTCTTACAAAAAATATCTCTTGTGATTTTTTAAATACTTTTTAATCTGCCGGTTGAACGGGGGTCATAAGTATTCTTGAATATTAAGAAATAGGGTCTATGATTTGTGTGTGGCAGTGGATGGGGGTGTGTTGAAGAAACCCACTGTAAATTACCATTGCAGGATTTTCATTTCAAGACACAGATAAAAAACGCATATATCTCATTGGACTTTTAGGCCTCACCTGCTACAGGAAACAAACATGTTTTTTTTAGCCTAATATGCAAAGTTCTAACTTAAAAAAATTAAAATCTAAATTTTAAAATATATATCTATGGTTGACCAAAATGACCAAATATTTTTTGCGCCAGACCCGATTTCATGACCTGGTCATCCGCTGGATGACCTGATTTTTTCCAAATTTGCACACTGGTATCTTTAGAAATGTGGGATTTATTAGTGACACTTTTTTACTGGTTCAGTAAGCATTGAAATGCTTTCAACTTTTGTACTGGATTGTCAAGCATGTTCTACAAGTGTTTCAATGTAAAGTGCCCCTGGCCCTAAGTAAAATGGTTAATATGTTCTAGGGCTAATTGTATTCCTGACTGTTCACTAAAATGTTAAACTTTGCCCATGTCAAAGGTCAGGTCAAATTTAAAGATGCTGCGATGGAACTGTAATTTAGGAAAAACAATCTCATAACTTGGGGAGTATAAAACCACAAAGGTCATCTGAGGTCAAAGATCAGGTCAATTTCAAAGTTGCTCCAATTGGTTTGTAAGTCGGGGGAAAATGATCCCTGACACTTAACTGCAAAAACCATATCAGCGGCCACCTGATATTTGTGTTTCTTGAAGTAATTTTGAGTTCTTAATATTAAACAGTTAAAATGATATATAACTTGTCATAGTTGCTTGAGAAATAGGTGCTCAAAAAGCCAATTTCTCTAAAATATCTTTCTTTAACTGATAAAATATTATTGCAAAAAAAATAATAAAATAAGTTTTCAAAAATGTTTTCTGAAAGCTTTTTATACCTCACATTTTTTGTATAAAGCATTTTGTTTGCTGGGATGTAATTACAGAGTTGTATCTTTATTTCTTGTTTTTACAGGGCTAACATAAAAAACATGACTTACAACGGCATGGAGGTTGCATATTATGCCACAATCATGATGCCCATTGCAGGAGGTAATTAAATGATATTAATGTCATCATGATCATTTAGACATGAAAGTGTCAGCCACAATACATCAGGACTGGGCTCCACCATGATTGTTGACACACACTATTTTAGCTGGCCTGATATCACTTATGGAGCGCTGCCTGTTCGTGGATAACATTTTGACCGTCGGTTGCTTTGGTGTTTTAGAGGAAAAAAGAGGGGGGAAAAGGGAAAAACAAAACAAAACAAAAACTCATTAGTCTGAGGAACCATTTGATTCACATGCAATACAACACATATGGTCGCATGTCATGAACTGGCCATCTTTCGTGTAGCATAATGTAAAATGAGAAAAAAATCACCAATTTTGATTCACTTACACACCACCTTTAATGAAAACATTTTAGACCATTAAAAGTATATGTTTCTGGAAAGCTTATATTACAAGGATGCCGAATCAACAAAGTATAACATAATACAGGGTGGGTAAGAAATATACAAGGTGAAACAACAACAAAATTGCATCTTTCTTGTCATGATGAACCCCATATTTTTCTTTTCTGAAAGCTATGTACATGTAGCTCAAAATAAATATGGATTCACAAAGACATTGCATGGGCCCTTCAAGCAAAAAAAAAAAAAGAGTTTGCTATCCCTTGTGTTAAACATACATAGTGGTCAAAAATTGTAAAATAATTGTACAATTTTAATGACATTATCAAATCAAAACTTTTTCCCTCCATTTCTGGCACTAAAACTAATAGCATAATTGAATTTCTCTTCAAATGTCCTTTCAAATATGTGTACTTTTGAATAAGCAGGGTGACTCTGGCAAGAGATAAGCCACTTAGAATGTCGGAGTGTTACGTGCACACTTTGTACAGTAACATATAGGGAAAACTGTCTTAGCATTTAATTAGGCAATTTATTAGTTTGTTATATTTGGTCTACTATGAGGTAGATCTACAATCCAGGATGATATATGTTTATTCCCATTTCTCAAAAATTATAGCGCATTGGTGACAAGTAAGATATGTAGGGCAAGGACTACAACTACTGCACTGAAAATTCAGCAATTCATTTCAAATAGTTATTGATTTATTGTTCAAATATTGGCTTTCCCTCATTTTTGACTGTAACACCACAACTGTTGTCTGTGCTGAAATAAAATTTCTAGTGCAGTAGTTGTAGTCCTTGCCCCTATAATATACATGTACAATTGTACATATCTTATTTGTCACCAATGCGCTTATAATTTTTGAGAAAATGCAAAAAAGAGGCACAAAATTCGGCAGGGGTGTAGTACCCCTTAAGATACAAAGGTTTAATGTTGGCCATATTTTCTCAATTTTGTGTATTAATCCTATGGGGCTCTCCGCCCGGATCCTCCATTGACACATCTTACATACAGTCAATGGCATACATACAATATAATGATTGGCTACAAAAACAAGCACCAAAAGTAAATCAATATCTGAAGCAAACAGTTTGCATGAAATGATTAGATCAATTAATATCAGCTATGGAAGATACTTTTGGCCGAGATTTTCATTGATTTATCATCATTAGTGGCATGTCGGGGGGGGGGGCTGCTTTGGGGTGCTCAGGTGTATTTTTGGGATTTTATCCTTACAGGAGTATTTCGTGATCCTAGCATCCTCTTTTTATGACATTTTCAGTACATATCCACAAAAAAGCATATCCCCAAAATTTCAGTTGATTCCGATATTATGCGTTTGCGAGTTGTGCATGATTATGTGTATTACACTGCTCCATAGACAATACGTTGTAATTTCGTTCTGGTGCACCAGAACGAAATTCAAATTTCACGATATCTTTGTTTAACGAATTAATCTGCAAGAAATATTTTGTACATAAACATTATGTAGCCAGAGGTTTCCAGTGATATAAAAATCTCAACTTTTTTTTGAGAAAAGTGGGGGGATGAGGCTGTGGATCATGAAATGCCCTTTAAGCTCCCTACATAACTCTGAAAGGCCCTCCAACCCCACACAAGAAAAAGATGCTGGACACGCCGGTGATCATGCAATATTATTCAGAATCATTCATTCTAATTCTAAGTTTAGGGGAACTGTATAAGGCCAAAAAAACCAAGTTTGTTTCCTGTAGCGCGCACAAATTTAGTTTTTGACAGCTTATTTTATAATTTCAATTTTTTCCAATAAACCGAAAAAAAATTCCCAAAATAATATTAATATATATAACACTACTGGAGTAAAGACATTAAATCGATTAATTAGATCAATAAATGAGCGATTGAAAAACTACCAGAGATCAATTCTTGAATATGAAGAAATATGATTTTTTTGGTGTGTGTTGGAGAAACCCACTGTAAATTTCCATTCCAATTTGCAGCAGAAATGGTATTTAAATTGTTGTTTATTTTCATTTCAAGACATAGCTTTAAAAAAAAAAAAGCTTTTTAAATGCATTTTGCATTTGACTTTTTAGATCTGCTACAGGAAACTGTTTTTTTTGTCATAATAAAGTTAATGTTTCATATCAAATGTTAAGATATAATTCAAAGTGGGGAAAATGTATCAAGTTTCTGTTTTCACCTTTCCTTTTTGTTCCTTTTTCTACAGAAAGCATACTAATAATGCATCGTAGTAACGGAGAAGATGGTTAGTAAAATGATGAATACAGAGAATGTGAAGAAGCAGTGGGGCAATTTAAGAGTAAGTGCAATCGGATGTAATGATACTTTAGAAGCAAAAGAAATATGAATCTCAGAACATAGAAATTAGGACGATATAGGTTCCAGTGTATAGGCTTTTGATCAATTTTTTTATTTTGTTATTCTTTGTCAAAATGTATGAAACAATATTAGCAGAAAGTCTTTTGTCATTTTATGGCAAGTCGTTATGGTGCATGAGCTAGAGCATTTGTGCTCATATATTGAAAAAAAAAGCCAGGGAAAAGTGTGGGTGGTATGTGAGATCCCATGCCTCATTGTAGTTTATTAATTAAATGAGATTCTGGTTATAGATAAAAAAATTGAAGTACTCACTCGAAATATTTCAGTTCCAATCAGGAACCTTGTGAAATTTTTTGGCACTTATTTTTTCAGGCAACCTACAAAAGTGGCGACGCCATCACAGCCACCTAGGACTGCCGACATCTAGAAACACCACTTACAGTCATTGCAGAGTGAACAAGGTTCCTGATTGGAACTGAAATATTTCGAGTGAGTACTTCAATTTTTTTTTGATCTGTAACCAGAATCTCATTTAATTAATTGACTTTTGAACGATCCTGATGAATCTCATCAATAATCTCATTGTAGTTTGTTTTATGTGCATGATTTTCAGTGGGGGGGCTGGGGTAAATATTTTGTTTTTTGCCTAAAATAATGTCTAGGTTAAAATATAACTAAATAAATGCAGCACGTATGGAAATATCAATGTGCCCATTTCATATAAGATCAATGTATCAGCATGCAGAACTAAACTGTATTTGCCAATAAGCCCTTTGGATGGTATATGGTTACAAAAATTACCAAAGCTTGAAAAATATGGTACATTTCTTGGTAGATTGTACACTGATGGCCTAGTAGCTGTGACCCCAGATCTAAGTTCATAGGTAATAAAAAGCAAAATATGTACATCATTGTTTAGTATAGTCCAATTATCACTAATGTGGTAGCTAGCTATAATTTGCAATGATACTGGCTTTAGACACAAGTCTTCACAATGCACATACAATCAGTTCAGGTGGGTTAAGGGTTGTCAGAGTGAGTAAATGAGTGTTGGAGGATTAAGAGGTGCTATCATAATGTGAAGTGTGTTGTATTATGTTAAGGGTATCAAGTAATAATGTGTGATTTGCATAAAGATATTGATTCATATGTTAGTTTTCACTGATTACATTGTCCCCATTTAATTTTGAGCCTAACAAACGAGGTAAAATGAAGAAAATTGTTATTTCATTCCAGCGCATACAGTGCGTGTATTAGCTCGCTGATTGTATTAATTACTGGGGAGCTTTATTTAGCTGGGATGTATAATATCAGACGTACAGTATGAAGATAGTGATATGTACACAATTTATACATCACTGATTCATTGATACATCAGGCTCATCACTCTGCATTACAATCATGCAAGTAGAAATTCAAGAAAATTGAGGGTGTTGCTGTGGAGCAAATCACACATTATGGCTCTAACCCTAACCGCCTAAGGGCTTTTTGGCATGACGGGAAGGGAAAAAGAAGGAAGGAATAAAAAGAGAGAAAAGAAGGAAAGAAGTTGTTTGCTCTGTGGGATTGAACCCGAGACCCTCGCATGCCAGGCACTGGGTCGGCGACACTTTGCCACAGGTCTTGGGCTTCGCTGGCCAGCTTAAACTGCCTTGATATCACTTAGGTGATTGCGTCATCACACCACATGGGATGCATGCACGAACAGCGCATATATCAAGTACTATTTTGTAGTATACCGTCCTGTTAGGGTTAAGGGGTGTATATGATATTACAATTGGCTAAGGAGTGTTATGGTGTTTTAAGAGGTGGCACGTTTAAGGGGTGTCACAGTGGGATAAGGGTCTGTTATGGCGGGTTACAGTTCAGTGTTGGCAAATATGTGTGTTGCTCAAACACAGCTGTGCCATCTAGTTGTGTAGTAAAGTAAATCATAATTCATAATAATGCATGTTTTTTAGTGATTTTGGTCATTTTAGCCAAAATGGACCCTTTTAACCATTTTTTGCAATTTCTTACATTCCAAAAGTTTGAATTACACTTAAGGTGGTACTACACCCCTGGCCATTTTTTTTTGCCTATATTTGTATTTTTCTCAAAAATTATAGTGCGTTGGTGACAAGTAAGATATGTATATTATAGGCGCAAGGACTACAACTACTGCACTGAAAATTCAGCAACTCAAGGCAAGTAGTTATTTATTTATTGATCAAATATTGATTTTCCCTTATTTTTGACTGTAACTCCACAACTGTTGTCTGTGCTGTGTAGTAGTTGTAGTCCTTGCCCTATAATATACATATCTTACGTGTCACCAATACGCTATCAATTTTTGAGAAAAAATGCAAAAATAGGCACAAAATTTGCCAGGGTGTAGTATCACCTTAACTTTATTAATAAACAAGGCTTCTTTAATTTTAGGGTATTGAGAGCATTCAAAGAGAATGCAATTTCCATGGCAATGGCCATTAATGCTCACTTTAAGCAGTGTAAAATTTCCCAGTAAAATTCACAAAAATGGGTGTAAATGGCTGTTTCCATGTGAATTTTCTTCTCTTTGAATGCTCCAAATAGCTTAAAATTCAAGACATGAATATCAATAATATAGAGTGTAATTCAAAGTTTTATAATGCAAGAAATTGAAAAGGCAACATTTTAGCCAAAATTAACAGAAAATATGCAGCAATTTAATATAGTGACTTTGACTGATTTTGTTTCCATCAGTGAGTTAAACCTACATGTAGGGCCAGTCAAACCTCAGCAGGAATTTTCCAAGGGCAGACAATACAAGTCAAAATGTCCACTTGATACACTGGGGTGGTGGTTTTTTTTTTTTTCATTTTAGTTTAAAATGACACTGTTTCTTGGAAATACGCTTTCTTATATATTTTTGTTTGCAATTAATAGAAGCCAAAGCAATACACAGGGGGCGTGTGTGCAGCCAATGGTGAGCCAGTGGAGGTAAGTATTTATGTAGATATGAACTGTATTTTAAATGGAAATACATACTATATTAGCTTATATTCAATCATAGCTTATTGCAGTCAGAATAGAAATTGATAAAGAATCATTTGACCCCACAAACACTATTCATCTGCATTTATGCAAGAAAATTGAGTTTAATGTGCTCAAGTTCATCTGGGCAAGGAACAAGCAAGTCTAGTGCCACTTGAAACTTGTTAGGAAACTGACTTTCCTTTTACTGGAGGGCAGGCAGTCTGAATCTTGTTACTTTGGGTGGCATCTAGTTTAATTTAAATCTCTCACAGTATTTTGGAAATATTATTTGAATGTATTTCTTGTTTGCAATTAATAGAACCCAGAGCAGTGGCGCATATTGGTTATGTAGTATCAGGCGAGAAAAAAGGAGCCAGTGGAGGTAAGTATTTATGTAAATGCGAATTGTAATTTAAATGGAAATACTGAATTCAATGAATAGCTTTGCAGTCAGGATGGAAATCAGCAAGGCAGCAGTTGACCCTCAAGACACTGTTCATCTAGCTGTACTTATTAAAGAAAATTGACTTTAATTTGCCGTTGTAGTGAGTGATTCATCTGGTTTGTGCTCAAGACTTGCATGGGTTGTACACCTGTTATCAACCCATTGACTCAATTTTTAACATCGCACTACAACGATGAATAGCTTAAAGTTCCTCTGGACAAAGAACAAGGAAA